>NC_045629.1:32160396-32470899 GCF_009829155.1 Mustela erminea | reverse complement strand
GAGAGGTAGGCAGAGAGGGAGGAGGAAGCAGGCTCCCCGCCGAGCAGAGAGCCCGATGTGGGGCTCGATCCCAGGACCCTGAGATCATGACCTGAGCCGAAGGCAGAGGCTTTAACCCACTGAGCCATCCAGGCGCCCCTATTTTGTGCTTTTTGAATAGACTATTATTTTTGGAGTCAGACAATACATGTATCAGAATTTAAAAAGAAAAAACACAGATATGGGAACTGAGAATGTGTCATTGACTTGATTTAAAATAGTCTGTATTCTGTAGTCCGGAGGAACTCAGAAGTATGTCAAAGGACAAAGGGGAAAAAGCCATCTAGAAAAAAGTGAGGACAATGTCCCGGAGTATGATTTTGGAGGAAGCAAGAACGACATTTGCAATATTTGGCAAGATAAGTAGGGGAAAGATCAAGAGCTAGAACAGCCACTTCCCAGTGTTAGGGCAATCAGGAATTAAAACCCTGGAGAAACTCAGATGAAGGGAAATTCCACTCTGGCATCCCTGGGAATGCTTTAGCTCATAGTCTTGCCTGCTAATACTATAGAAAGGATGCTGATTTTTTTCCTTTGGGTAAACTCAGACAGAGAAAGAAACATGTTTTGTTAAACCCAGGCACATTATGGCAAAGCAAAAAGAAAAAATAATGCATTTCACATTAGATGTTTTCCCCTAACCAGAACTCCTTTTTTGAGGATTTAAGAAATAAATAATTCAGGAAATTCTGAGGAACATAAGCATATTTTAGGGACAATCTTGGAGCAACAACACAAATATTAGAAATATAAATTTCAACAATTGCTTGGAAAAGCACAGCCTTCAATGTATAAATGAAGTTGCAACCTCTGCAAAATCTTTACCAAAATGGTTTCTCCAGGGGAGGAAAAGGAGAAAAATAACCCCTTAAAAAGGAGAAAAGAAGAAAAAGAACCCCTTAAAAAAAATCAGCCTGTGTCAAAGTCATTCATGATTCTTCACACACAGACATAATGATTAATCCACTCAGAACTAATCAAGGGGTTGACTTTATTTGTAGTAGATGAACCTGTCACTACTTGGAGGTTTTCATTTACCAATATCTGACACTAGCAGCAATTTTTTTTAATAGCAGCAATTTTTAATAGAGATGTTCAAAGGAGTTTTTTCAGCATTTGTATTCGTTGAAATGTCTTTGACGAATGACTTATATCTTTAAGTAGGCAAAACAATTATTTGTGGTAGGATCCTTGCCCTGTGCAATATTAATGATCAGGAGGCAGCTTCGTGGTGCTTGCAACCATGGGAGGGTCATGGAAAGGGCAATTGGCCCCAGTGCTGCACCCTCAGGCGGGGAAATCATAATGTTAGGAAACACAACCCACAGTTTCCTAAATTTTAAAATCAGATTTTATGCTAGGTTTTCTCTGTTTCCACATTAAAGGAACTCCTATGCTATTTAAATATGCTATTTGATATTATTTATTTATTACAGATTTGTACTTAATTTGATTTGGCTACCCAGTCCCTGTCTGGTACACCCTGTCAGGCAACACGATCTGTAATATGTGTACGTCACTCCCTAATACATATACACTAAAGAGAATAAGCATTCTAAGAGAATTAGAATCACAGTAACTCTTCTCATCCCAGAAAAATACAACATTTCAAATCTGCTTTCTATACTTACAAATAAAGAAAATCACCTCCATTGAGAACTATAAGGGCAAATCCTCATGTACCCAAAAGGCCCAAAGGGGGAAAAGCATATAAATCCTCGAGGGAGCAGTTACGACCAAAGCATAGCTGCTGTAATTTTCCTGCTTCCTTATTTGGAAAGCATATGAAAAATCGCATTTTCCATATGATTGGAAAATGAATATTCCACCTGTCACTGACTGGAATTGGAAAAGTTTCAACCATCTCCCTTAAGCCTTCTCAAGTGAAGTTGCATCAAGCTCTTCACTCATACATTTTTGCTTTTTTAGCAGAAGACAATGAACGCTAATGTTTGTACATAATGTTACTTTGGCTTCATTCCATCTACTGGTCTTTCCTGAGCCAGGCCCTTGATGGGCTTGGTTAGACAACCAGATGCTCAGTCTGTCATCAAATATGTCTTGAATGACTACTGGCCTCCATAAACCAGGCCCTGGGTAGCATTCTGGCTCTGGGTTCTAGGAGTCAGCTTTGTGTTCTCTTACCAATTTACCTTGGCCCATGTTGACTATCTCAAATGATAAGGTCCACTGAAAGCAAGTCTGGTTTTAAGCCAGTTCCCCTGAAAGGAAATAGGTGATGTCATTCACAACTGGTGAGAGTTTAAAGAACATAAGTTTCTCAGAGGACAATTCAACAATGTGTATCAACATTTAGAATGCGTATACCCACTGGCCCTTCAACTCTACCTGTAGGCTCTACCCGTATTTATCAACCTGTATCTACCTGTATTTATCAACTCTACCTGTAGGCATCTATTCTACAGGAATACCAACGCAAATAGATGAAGATACATATGTACAAGAAAATTTACTAAAATTATTTTTTAACAGTGAAAAGTGGAGTTATTGGTTAAACTATGGTACATATATAAGTGGACTATTTGGCAGCAATTTTTAAAAAATGAGATGTATTTATATTCATTGACATGAGGAGACAGCCACACTGTATTACTAAGTGAAGATGAAAGTTACGGGAGAGTGGAAGAGTACATATACACAAAATCTTGACATTTTATCCAATGTCTTTAATAAAAACTCATACTCATATTCCATATTTTTGCTTACACATGTATAGAAAAAAACTGAAAGGATATTCCTGGAATCATTGAAAGTGATAATCCAGAGAGTAGGATTATAGTATATTTTATATATATATAAATAGGTGTATGCTTGATAATATATACTATAATCCTATATTTTATATATATAAAATATAGGATTATAGTATATATTATCAAGCATACACCCATTTTTAAAGAACATTCAAAATATTTCCATTTGTGGGGGAAAATCTTCCACAGTGAGAGGAAGAGTATTATCATGGTATCATCTCTTGAGAGAAAAAATTCTAGTTCTGAAACATGAGTATCAAGAAAACTTTTTTGAATTTCATGAATTTCTCTGCTATCAAATTTCATTCCAGAATCATTGCTGGAGAAATCTCAACCTTCTGAGCATTCTAAAATCAAAGATAACTGTGAATAAGGCTATTCTGCATTAGAGAAAATTTTCCAATTCTTCCCAGCCCCAACCCCCCACACACCCCCAAGTGTGTGGTTTATCTTCCGGAACTATACTACTACTGCTCCCACCAACACCACCATTACTAGCTGCCACATGTTAAGTAAGGTACATGCTAGGCAACATGTGCAAGGAAATGCCAGGCAACATCAAGGCTGTGAATACTTGACATCAAGGCTGTGTATTTAAACGCTACCATAAAATAGAGCTTTCCAGTTTTATAGATGAGAAAGCTGAGTGCCATAGAAATTAGTTAGATTGCCAAAGGTCACAAGCCAGTGAAGAGTGGAAACAGAATTTCAATATGTCTTAACTCCAGAGCTTATGGGCCTTTAAAAAAAATTAATTAATTTATTTAACAGACAGAGATCACAAGTAGGCAGAGAGGCAGGCAGAGAGAGAGGGGGAAGCAGGCTCCCCGCGGAGCAGAGAACCCGATGTGTGGCTCGATCTCAGGACCCTGAGACCATGACCTGAGCTGAAGGCAGAGGCTTAACCCACTGAGCCACCCAGGCGCTGTGAGCCTTCTTTTAATGTAACACTTGCTTATATGACAACCATGAGAATGTCATAGGTATGTTGGTATTCACCGACTATTTTAAGATAATGACAGAATTCTAAGGAATAGTGACAATTATAAGGAAGATATATACATACATTTATCTTTATGGCATCAAATCATGACCAAAAATCCTGTTGCAGGGATAATAATATCTAGGTTTGGAGAACCTTGGCAAGCCACTGAATGAATGCAGGAATGCACATTTCACCCAGTGAGAGAGGATTTTCGTCAAGAGGGAAGTTAACACCCAGATGGCAAAAATAGTTCACAGATGCCTGACATGTGTGCTTTCTTACTCGATCAGAGTTCACTGGGGAGAAGTCCCACAGCAAAAGTACTTCCCAGAAAGAATACTCAGTGTCTCCTTGTAATCAAAATTGTTCTTGGATGAGCTGCTCCTCTTCTGTCTCTTTACCAGCATCAGGTCACAGTTTGGGCCCTAGTGTGGCACCTGCTACCGTCTGGTGTTTTCATTCTACCACACAGCTCTCATTCTGTCTACAGCCTTGGGGTACCCAGGAGCTCATCCTAAACATCCTCTTTCTCTGTCCCTTTTCCCCTCTTCCCTAGTCTCTCTTCCCTTTCTTCCTTTTCTCCTTCTTTTTCCAGTCCTCTTTCTCCATGACCTCTTCCTTCTTCTCTCTCATAAATGTCATTTCTTCAGTGCCTTCAGTGAAGCAGAAGCTGTGCCTCCTGTCTGCCAGAGCCACTCTTGACCCCCCCCGGATGCACGCTCCCTCCTCTCCAGAAACTTCTAGTCCTCATGTGCCTGGGTCTGCTTGTCTTCTTCAGTTTTATGCCCAAGCATCCAGCACGCGACTGACACTTATTAGACATTTGGTGAATATGTGGCTGAATACCTTCTTTGTCTATAGTTTTATTTATGAAATTAAAACCACATGATGTATGTGCAGTTTTAAAAAAGCACATGAAGTGTAAGTGGGTTAAGACTGGTACAAGTGAGGCTACGAATAGAAGTTTGGAGAACACAGGGTGTGCTCACTGTCAGTTGAGAAAAGTTCTTATAAGCACAAGCAACAGTGTATATACTACTAGGACTTGAGGAGGCAGGCTAGTTCTTCCGTTCTACTGTATATTTCCCACACCTGACATTTTTCCCTTCACTCTATCAAAAAATAATCTCAGTTGAAATAGAGTTACCCTATGGCCCAGCAATCGCACTACTGGGTGTTTATTCTAAAGATATAAATATAGTGATCCGAAGGGGCATCTGCACCCCAGTGTTTATAGCAGCAATGTCCACAATAGCCAAACCCTAGAAAGAGCCTAGATGTCCATCAACAGATGAAAGGATAAAGAAGATATAGTGTGTGTATGTAATGAAATGCTATGCAGCCATTAAAAAAGATGAAATCTTGCCATTTGCAAAGATGTGGACGGAGCTAGAGGGTATTATGTATGTATGTATGCTAAGCAAAATAAGTCAATCAGAGAAAGACAGTTATCACATGATCTCACTGATATGAGGAATTTGAGAAACAAGACAGAGGATCATAGGGAAAGGGAGGGAAAAATGAAACAAGGTGAAACCAGAGAGGGAGACAAATCATAAGAGACTTTTAATTTCAGGATACAAACTGAGGGTTGTTGGAGGTGGGGGGTGGGAGGGATGGGGTGGTTGGATGATGGACACTGGGGAGGGCATGTGCTATGGAGAGTGCTATGAATTGTGTAAGACTGATGAATCACAGACCTATACCCCTGAAGCAAATAATACATTTTATGTTAATAAAAAAAATCTCAAGAGGTTAATCAGGATCTATTTTTTAAATGCAAAAACTTCTACTAACATTACAGTATTACCTATCATTTATGCCTTAATATGATCTAAATAAATCTGATTGATTCCCTCCTAATTCAACAATGAACTATATAGAACTTCCACATCATACAGAATGCTAAGCCTGGAGTATCAAAGGACAAATAATAAAACACCCTCAAGGAAATTATAGCCAGGAATTAAAAAAGGAATAACTTAATGTTAACTGAACATAATGAAGAGAACAAAGTTGATGTGTGTGTGTGTGTGTGTGTGTGTGTGTGTGTGTGTTTCTGTCTGGGCTCCTGGACATTTTCTTAGTGATATCATCTAATATCACAACTGGTTCATTTGTACATTCCCTTCTGGTTTTCCAGGTTTACTTTTTCACTTGCCCACCATCTGTTCTTCATAATAATGCTTGCTTTATTATATAAAGACAGAGTAGGACACATTCTACATTCAGAAAGTGCTTTGCCAGCTCTTAACTTGGTTCCTACTTGTACCTACTACACTATAAATGAACAGTCCCTTTTATGAGTAAGAGGACAAGTGAAGAAGTTACACAACACTTTTGAAGTCACAACACAAATCTATAATTAGCTACAACCTTTTTAACTGATGCATAGACTACTGACTTAGTTCCTCTTTCTAAAACCATCAGTATTTGAAATCAAAGTATCAATGATTAGTCACTGTGAACATATATTCAATGATCTGAGGGGTTTGAAGTGGCGAGGGGGTGGGTGAGAGGTTGGGGAACCAGGTGGTGGGTATTATAGAGGGCACGGATTGCATGGAGCACTGGGTGTGGTGAAAAAAAAATGAATACTGTTATGCTGAAAATAAATAAAAAATAAGTTTAAAAAAATGAATGATACACCAACTAAATAAGGTTACCTTTACTTTGCCTGTTCAAACTAGGATAGGAAATATAAAATAATCTTCAATTAAAAGTTCCCAATAATCTGTGGGGGAGAGAACCAAACAAAATATGCCTAAATTACCTGCCAAAATTTCATCTTAAAACTCTAAGAAATCTCCAAACGTTGGTAATAATATTCCATTAATATAGGAACTTTCTTAAATAAAAGGAGAAGCTTGGCATGAACCCTTTTTTTAACCTATCACACACATTCTGTGAAAACACTCCCTCTCACCATGGCTTTGTCTCTACCCCTTATTATCCCAAGATTGGGTATGTTTCCTCTTCAACTTAAAAATTGTCAGAAAAAATACCCTCATTTCCTCCAAAAGAAATAAACACAGGCAAAGGTCAGAGGGATGCATTCCATGGAAACTGTCCATAGTGGAGCAAAGTGCAAAGCAGTTGGCCTGAACCAGAGAGGGCTTGTCCCCAGTCAGCACTGAGTGTCTGGGGCCACATTCCTAGTGTCCACATTTCCAGAGCAAAGGAAAGCTTTAGTCACTGTACACCCCTTCTTCATGGCTCTGGAATAAGAGTATGGTCTGTTATGTGCATTTTAATGTTGTTATTTGAATATTTGTGAATAAAAACATCATTGCTTCTATGAGAATTCCTTTTACAGCCACAGGTACATTTTCTCCCATGTACCTTGTTTATGGGGACCAGTCTCCCCCAGAAGGAAGGAGCTTCCTCAACCCTCCCTCTGTCATTCCTCACTTTCTTCTACTGCTTTTCTGTCATCTCTCTGCTGTTACCCTTGCTCAACTCCTCACCATCCCATAAGTCCTGTCTTGTGAGGGAAATTACATCTGCTTACTTTATCCTTTATAATATACCCTTCCTAGTGCTACCATACCTTTGTAAAGCACAGATTAGAGCCCATGGTTTATTGGTTTAAAACTCATACACAAGCGATAAGAATGATTATGTAGCCTAAACACAAACCTCATTGTTTTTGTTAACTAATGCATTCATTAATCTAGCAAATATTTGGTGAATGAGTAAAGTACAAGGAACTTTAAGTCAAAATTGAAATGAATTTTAGGATGATGAGGGGAGATCAGGAATGAGGAGAGACTGGGGATGGGATGAAGATACCACTTATCTTGTGCACATGATATGTGTATAAGGGGGGAGGGCAAGGGGGAGAGAAAGGGAGAGGGAAAGAATATCAAGCAGAGTTGGAGCTGAGCATGGAGCCCAATATGGGACTTAGTCCCATGACCCTAAGATCATGACCTGAGATGAAACCAAGAGTTGGAGGCCTAACTGACTGTGCCATCCAAGAGCCCAGAAATCAGATCTTATATATTACTTTGTTCCCTTATTGCACCTAGCACAGTGCCTTGGACATAGTAGGATTACCAAAAAGGGTTTTGTGAAAAAAAATTGCCAGTTTGAGTTTTAAACAATGAAAAAAGATTAGAAAATGAGAATGGTATAATTTCTACTAGTTTTCAGGAAAGGATGAGCACAAAAGTTTTGGTTAAGTCTGAATTTTCTTCACTAATACATGGGGAAGATATTCTTCATGGAACGTTGAATCCAAGGTCTTATAATGTTGAATTGTTTTTTAGTGTGATTCTCCTTATTGCATTCCATCTGTTCATATAACAATCCACGAACACTATAGTGAATGATAGTGATTATTTGATAAGAGCACATTCTGTCTTATCTAGGCAGCAAAATTCAGTCTTAGGAACTGAGATGGAGGGAATTTGTGGAAGTACAAGGCAGTTGCTTTTATTCCAAGTCATACTGCAATGTAGATACATGAAATAAGACATATGGGTCTTTGGATTAAGTTCTGGACAGCTTATGATTCTTTGAAAAGATCAGAAAAATTGACAAACCTTTAACCAGACTCATCAAAAAAAAAAAATAAAGAGAGGATCAAAACAAAATCAGAAATGAAAGAGAAAAAACAACTGACATCACAGAAATACAAAGAATTTTAAGAGAGTATTATGAAAAATTACATGCCAACAAATTGGACAACCTAGAAAAAATGGATAAGTTCTTAGAAACATACAACCTCCCAAATTTAAATCAGGAAGAAATGGAAAATTTGAACAGACTGATTACCAGCAGTGAAATTGAATTAGTAATTTAAAAACTTTTAACAAACAAAAGTTCAGGACCAGATGGCTTCACAGATGAATTCTACCAAACATTTAAAGAAAGTTATTACCTATTCTTCTCAAACCATTCCAAAAAATAGAAGAGGAAGGAAAACTTCCAAATTCATTCTATGAGGCCAGCATGATCCTGATCCCAAAACTAGATAAAGAAACTACAAAAAAAGAAGAGCTACAGGTCAACGTCTCTGATGAACATAGATGGAAAAATCCTCAAGAGAATATTAGCAAACTAATTCCAACAATACTACAATACTTTTAAAAAATCGTTCATCACAATCAAGTGGAATTTAGTCCAGAGATGCAAGGGTAGAGTGCAGTATTTACAAATCAGTTAATGTGATACCTCAATAAGAGAAAGGATAAAAACCATATGATCATTTCAATTGACACAGAAAAAATATTTGACAAAGTATAATATCCATTCATGATTAAAAACTCTCAAAAAAGTATGGTTAGAGGAAGTACACCTCAGTATAATAAAGGACATATATGAAAACCCCACAGTGAATATCATCTTCAAAGGGAAAGATTTGAGAGCTTTCCCCCTAAAGAATAAGGATGTCCGCTCTCACCACTCTTATTCAACATAGTACTATAAGTCCTAGCTACAGCAATCAGCCAACAAAAAGAAATAAAACCATCCATATTGTTAAGGGAGAAGTAAGTCTTTCCCTATTTGTAGATGACATGATACCATATATGGAAAACCTAAAAGACTCAAAAACTTGTAGAACTGATAAATGAATTCAGTAAGGTTCCAGGGTACAAAATCAATGTACAGAAATCTGTTGCATTTCTATACACTAATAGTGAAGCAACACAAAGAGAAATTAAGAAAGCAATACCATTTAAAATTGCACCACAGATAATAAAATACCTAGGACTAAACTTAACCAAAGAGGGGAAAGACCTGTATTCCGTAAACTATAAAACACTGATGAAAGAAATTGAAGATGACAAGAACAAATAGAAAGACATTCCATACTCATGGATTGTAAGAACGAATATTGTTAAAATGTTCATACTAGCCCAAGAAAATCTACCAAAATACCAATACCATTTATCACAGAACTAGAACAAATAACTCTAAAATTTACATGGAACCACAAAAGACCATGAATAGCCAAAACAATCTTGAAAAAGAAAAACTGGGGGCTTCTGGGTGGCTCAGTCAGTTAAGAGTCCAGCTCTTAGTTTCAACTTAGGCCATGATCTCAGAGTCCTGGGATAGAGCCCAGTATTGGGTTCTGCACTCTGTGCAGAGTCTTCTGGAGATTATCTCCCTGTCCCTCTTCCTCTGCTCCTCTTCTGCGATCTCTCTCTCCCCCTCTCTCTAAGATAAAAATTTTTTTTTAAAGAAAATACTGGAGGTATCACAATTCCAGATTTCAAGTTATACTAAAAAGCTGTAGTAATCAAAACAATATGGTCCTGACACAAAAATAGACACACAGATCAATAGAACAGGATAGAAAGCCCAGAAATTAACCCATGATTATATGGTCAATTAACCTTTGACAAAAAAAGCAAGGTTATACAATGAGGAAAAGAATAGTTTCTTCAACAGATGGTGTTGCTACATGCAAAAGAATGAAACTGGACCACTTTCTTAAACCATACACAAAAATAAATTCAAAATGGATGAAAGACCTAAATATGAGACCTGAAACCACAAAAGTCTGTGAAGAGAAGACAGGTAGTAATATCTCTGACATTGGCTGTAGCAACATTTTTCTGGGTGTATTTCCTGAGGCAAGGGGCACAAAAACAAAAATAAACTACTGGGATTACATCAAAATAAAAAGCTTCTCCACAGCAAAGGAAAAAACAAAACAGAAAGGCAACCTACTGAATGAGAGAAGATATTTGCAAATTTCATATCTGATAAAGGTTTAGCACCAAAATTTAAAAAGAACTTATATAAGTCCATACCCCCCAAACCCAAATAATCCAATTTAAAAAGGGGCAGAAGACATGAACAGACATTTCTTCAGAGAAGACATCCAGTTGACCAACAAATACATGAAAAGATGCTCAACATCATTCATCATTGGGGAAATGCTAGTCAAAACTACAGTGAGATATCACCCCACACCTGTCAGAATAGTTAAAATCAAAAACACAAGAAAGAACATGTTGGTAAGAATATGGAGATGGAGGAACTCTGGTGCACTGCTGGTGGCCATGCAAACCAGTGCAGCCACTGTGGAAAACAGTATGGAGGTTGCTCGAAAAATTAAAAATAAATAGAATTACCCTATGGTCCAGTAAATCATGCTACTAGGTATTTACAGAAAAATTATAAAAACACTAATTAAAAAAATATATGCATCTTATGTTTATTGCAGCATTATTTACAATAGCCAGACTATGGAAGCTGCCCAGTGTTCAACAATAGAGGAACAGAGAAGATGTGATATATATAATGGAATATTACTGAGCCGTAAAAAAGAATGAAATCTTGCTGTTTGCAACAACATGGATGGAATTGGGAGGGGTATAATGCCAAGCAAAATAAGTCAGAGAAAGACAAATACCACATGATTTCACTCATATGTGGAATTTAAGAAAAAAAACAAATGAACAAATGGAAAAAGAGATAAACCAAGAAACAGACTCTTAACTATAGAGAACAAAGTGAAAGTTACTGGAGGGGGAGATAGGTGGGGGTGTATGAGTGAAATAGGTGATGGGGATTAAAGATCATGATGAGCATTGAGTAGTGTGTAGAATTATTAAATCTTTATATTGTACACCTGAAACTAATATAACACTGTCCATTAACTACAATGGAATTAAAATTAAAAAATAGAAATAATTTAAGGAAAGCCTCTTGTTTGAGGGAAATCTCTGCCTTATATGATACATAACTTAGTGGACTTGTTCCTAGAATATTAGCCTTCCACAGGATAGCCCATGTGTTTGGAATATAAACTGAGCAGCTTTTAAAGACACAATCCCCTTAAATAAGTCTGGTAAGCTTATTTAGTTACTCTACACAACTGATAACGTGAAATTTTTTCATGTCACCCAACAACTTTCTTATACATTAATTCATTGATATTTAAGTTATCAAGTTCCTATACTATGGGTTACTATTTTCATTGATAGAAAATTATTAAAGGAGCCAGTGTTGTTTCTAAAAATTTCAATATACCATTTCTCCAGCAATGTTCAGACATTAAATATGTTAACATAGGAACATGAGGATACTGGCCCATGGAAATACTCCTGAGGTAATTTTACAGGAGTTTTATTGGACTCTCAATTCAATTTTATTGAATACTCAGTTATTGGGTATATTCCAGTAAATAATCACCATGAAAACTCCTGCCTTAATGGAGCTTGGACTCTTCACCAGGAACATATATCTGTACTTTTGTCATGGCTTTATAGGTCTATATGTCTGTGTATGTCACGGGTTAGTGTTGTGGTCATGCTGAGGTGAAATTGTCTCGAACAAGAATGGAATCCGCAAACTCCCGCTGTTCCCTGTGGCTGGAACATCTTTTGTCTCATCTTTCCATGACTATTTTCTTCTCACCCTCTAGGTTTCAGCTCCATTGTCTACCTCTTTTGACTGACCTCCCTGAACTGCCCATCTAGTGTTGCCAACCCTTGGAGCAGTTGTTACATCAGATCCTTGTTCTTTTTTCTCGAAAATCACTACCTGATGTTGGTTTACTTGTGTATTATCTTCTCCAGAACTAGAAGGTAAGCTCTGTGAGAGCCAGCAAGTGCCTGGTAAGGTTGCCCATATTGAATCCCCAGTGGCTGGCAAAGCGTTTGACACACATGTTGAATAAACAAAGAAACTTTGATGTCACTATGGGAGTGTAAAATAGTGCTACTCAATAGAAACATAATGTGAGTCACATGAAAGTGACAAAGAAACATTAAATTAATTAATTTAACTAATTTTAATAATTTAATAATTTTAGTAATGTATTTCACGTAATTCAATATACCAAAAATGTCATAATTTCAACATTTCATAGTTTATATAATCAGTGCAAGAATTTTCAATGAGATATTGTACTTTTTTATATTGTCCTCAAAGTTCAGTGTGCATTTTCTATTAGTACATCCCAACTCAGATTTTAAATTTTTTTTTTAAATACTTGACTGACATTTAGATTTCATCAAATTTAGGTTCTATAACTGGAAGAGTAGATTCACATATTCAGGTTCTCCCACAAATTTTAAAAGTTTCTCAGTAACTGTATGAGGATAATTTCTTAAATTTTAATTAGAAGTAAATAAAATTAATAATTCCATTTCTGAGTCATACTAGCCACATTCCAAGTATTCAGGCACCACATGTGACTAAAGACTATAGCATTTGGGCAGTCCATCTCTAAAAAAAATGTTTAAATTGCAGTGTTAAAATACACTATATTGTTATTACACTATATATATGCTATATTGTTTAAGAGTGATAATCATTTGAAAATCTGTCTGAAGCAATTTGTTACTAAAGGTAAAGCATCAACATATATTTTATTTTATTTAATTAATTTATTTTTTTAATTAAACTTTTTATTTTGAGATAACTGTAGATTCCCATGCTGTTATAAGAAATCCCTCAGTGGTATAACATGATGCACAGCTATAGTACAGTAATCACATCCAGGATATTGACACCCATATCATGTGTGTACTTGTCCCCCTGTGTGTTCTCTTCTGTATAATTTTATCACAGGTATCCAGTGCTATTACCAAGATAATTATCGGTTCCATCCCCACAGGGATCACTCCCATTTTTCTTTTTATTTTTTTTAAATTAATTAATTTATTTTCAGAAAAAAAAGTATTCATTATTTTTTCACCACACCCAGTGCTCCATGCAATCCATGCCCTCTATAAAACCCACCACCTGGTACCCCAACCTCCCACCCCCCGTCTCTTCAAACCCCTCAGATTGTTTTTCAGAGTCCATAGTCTCTCATGATTTACCTCCCCTTCCAATTTCCCCCAACTCCCTTCTCCTCTCTAACACCCCTTGTCCTCCATATTTGTTATGCTCCACAAATAAGTGAAACCATATGATAATTGATTCTCTCTGCTTGACTTATTTCACTCAGCATAATCTCTTCCAGTCCCGTCCATGTTGCTACAAAAGTTGGGTATTCATCCTTTCTGATGGAGGCATAAGACTCCATAGTGTATATGGACCACATCTTCCTTATCCATTCGTCCGTTGAAGGGCATCTTGGTTCTTTCCATAGTTTGGTGACCGTGGTCATTGCTGCTATAAACATTGGGGTACAGATGGCCCTTCTTTTCACGACATCTTCAACATATATTTTAAAAAATAAACCATTATTCAGGAGGCTGGAGAAAATATCTGCCAAAAATATATCTGATAAGGGACTATTATCCAAAATATACAAAGAACTGTTAAAGCTCAACAATAAGAAAACAAACAACCCAATTAAAAATGAGTCAAACACCTTAACAGACACCTGACCATATAAGATGTACAAATGGCAAATAAGCATATGAAAAGATGCTCCCCATCATATGCCACCAGGAAAACGCAAACCAAAACAGTGGTGGGCTGACATTCCACACCTGTTAGAATGGCCAAAATCTGGACCGCTGATAACATCAAACACTAGTGAGGATGTAGCTCTCATTCATTGCTCTTGGGAATGCAAAATGTCACAGCCACTTTGAAAGACAGTTTGGTGGTTCCTTACAAAACGAAACATACTCTCACTATATCATGCTCCTTAGTATTTACCTAAAGAAGTTGAAAAATTATGTGCATATAAGAATCTGCGTGTGGATATGCATAGCAGCTTTATTCATAACTGCCAAGTCTTGGAAACAATCAAAATGTCCTTCAGTAGATGAATGACATAAACTATAGTATGTCTAGACAATGGGATATTTTTCAGCACTAATGAGAAATGAGTTATGAAGCCATGAAAAGACATGGAGGAAACTTAAATGCCTATTACTAAGTAAAAGAAACCGATCTAAAAAGGCCACATACACAACTATATTCTGGAAAAGGCAGAACGATGGAGACAGTAAAAACTACAGTGCTTGCACAGGTTGGGGGCTTAGGGATGTGGGAAGCAGGTGAACAGGCAGAGTCCAGAGAATGCTTAGGGCTGTGAAAATGCTCTATGATATTATAATGAAGGATACACATCATTATACTTTGTCCAAATACACAGAATGTACATCAAAAGTGAATCCTAACATAAAGTATAGATTTGGGGTGATTATGATCTGTCAATGTAGGTTCATCCTTGGTTAAAAAAAATGTGAGTGATGTTGATCATGGGGGAGGCTGTGAATGTGTGGGGGCAGGGGGTACATGAGAAATCTCTGAACCTTCCTCTCAATTTTGTTGTAAACCTAAAACTTCTCTTAAGAAAATCTTTAAAAAGATAAACCCAATTGGAAGGGGAGGTGAACCATGAGAGACTATGGACTCTGAAAAACAATCTGAGGGTTTTGAAGGGGCGGGGGGAGGGAGGTTGGGGTACCAGATGGTGGGTATTAGAGAGGACACGGATTGCATGGAGCACTAGGTGTGGTGCAAAAACAATGAATACTGTCATGCTGAAAATAAATAAATATATAAATAAATAAATGAAAAAAGGGGGACAAAAAAGATAAACCCAAACCTACCCAAAACAAAACAAAAAAACCAACCATTATTAATTGAGAACATTGTCAAGTTATCACTGTATTAAGTTCTATCATTTTTATTTGCTTGTTCAGTGGGAAACAGATGAATTTTTAATAGCAAGTCTACCCAGAATGGTACATCACCCATAGTCCACATATCTATGCAACCGTCCGGAGTGGATGGACGTTATTACATTATTACCGTGCCATTAACAAATGCAACAATTAACACTTACTATTGTAACATGACTTTATCAGGCCTTTATAGCAACTTGTTTGCCTACAGAAAAACCTGTCTTTTATAGAATCCTCTACCTCAAACATTTCTGGGGAGCTGTCAGGATACCTACAGGAGTCTGTGAATCAATCGTGTGTGCCGCAGCTGCTACTCAGAGAGGTATACAGTGTAGGGATTCGTCACCATGCAGTATTTTTATTGCTTTTTTCTTTTCTAAAATCTGTATATGTTCATGGCAGTTGGATGCACATATGAACATCTTCAGTTATTCTGGTGTGGGGTAGGAGAAGACCGAAAGACAGGAATACTTTAAGAAAGTAATCTCATGAAATATCCACTACGTAAAAGAAGGAAATAAAATTTTGATAGTGTGTGGCCACCAACACTGATCATTTTCAAATAAAGCAACACCATTTAGATCTAGGTAAATTTTGAGCTCCTAATAACATAGTTCAGGATCTGGATGGATTTGCTCAGTATGAGGAACATATTTTGGAAGGGGGCTTATTTTTTTTAAGGCCACAATACTATGGAAATAAATACTATGTTCTCATTAAAGGGATGGAAAGAATGAGATTAAATCATTATTAACTAAACTGACAGATTCCTGATGGATAATTTTGTTTTCACTCATGCTCAACATTTGAAATGAGAAAACTAAGGTACTTTAAGATGCCATTATTTATTTTGTTTTAGTTGGCAAATAATTCCCAAGACAGTACTGTCCCAAAGAGCCTTTGCAATTACTGAAGAGTCTGTAAAATAATTCTTATGTTCCTCAATTCCAAAGAACCACATAACTGCAATGTTAATAGAAACTCCAGAAAAGAGGGTCAAGGTTCATCCCAGGATAATTATCTTACTCTACCCTGGGATAAATATGTATGGAAATAGTAGGTACAAATTCAATGCACTGGGCAGTAAAGTCAAAATAGGAATGTTGAAAATATTTTTTGAACGCTGAAAAATAATTTGTACTCTAAGTCTGACCATTTGCCAGAGAGAACCAAAGTTGAGAAATTTCTGTTAAAAATATGACTCAGAGGAAAAATTGCAGAGGCTGGTAATGAAGGAAATGATCTGATACCATCCCCAATTGGTTATTCCTAAGATCACATGATCTAGGCATCTTTAAAAGGAAGTTATCTGGATTCAAGAAGGTCACAGCACCTTCCTGAGAGCTACAGCTTTTTTCCTCATCTTGAAGATAATCCTAGAAAGTTCATAAAATGTGTGATGCCTTTGTGGGTACCTGGAAACTTACCTCCAGTGAAAACTTTGATGATTACATGAAAGAAGTGGGTAAGAAACTCTGTTGTGGGGTGACTGGATTTATACCTTTTTCTCTGGGGGAAGAAGTTTTATTATTGCTGCTTTTCATTCTGGAAGTATTAGCCAGATAGGAAATGCTGCTTTCTATAGAGAGGCTATAAAAATAGCAAGTGAGAATCATTTGTCTGGAGAAACTCTCGAGACCAAAGTCACAACTGATGCTTTCCTATAGGTGAGCCAATATGAAAAAGGGTCTGACTAGAATTTTTATGGTCCACAGAAATGATAAGATTTTATTTCACTGCTAAACTGGGGTACCTTTATTGTACTTGGCTCTTTGCCTGTTGCTAATCTCTCTTACATATAAAATAAATAAGACTATATTTATTTCCTAGGAGTCAGTAATTTCTATTTGAAGCTGAAAGCACTGTATTTCTCTTTTTAATGTAATTTTAAAGTAAACATCTACTAATTATTTTATTTTCTCAACTGTCAATCTGTTAAAATGTATGGTTGTTTTATCAGAGCAAAAATCTCAATTTCAGGAAATATGTCACTTTAAGGGGTTAAATATTTTTTTGATTAGGAATTACATGGGATGCCATAGGATTATCAAGTCAAAAGGACAATGTTCTATCCATAACATAATTCTTACTTGATAATGGAGGCTTTCGGGTTTCTAGATTCTGTTAGTATTGCCATTGTGTTGTGTGAACGTTCCGTGGATAACCACTGTGCTGAAGCAAGGGGGTGAGGACTGGTTCTCACTGAGACAGCTTCTACCTTGAAAGCCTCTCTCCTCACACCTCTATGACTGATAAGGTGGTATCCAGGGGTAGCAGTTTGGGGGGGGGGTGTTCTTACAGGGGTTAGGATTTAATCTGTCTTAAGACTTCACCTTTCCCTAAATCACATAGTATATATTTTTTCCCTCTTCTGTAAGTACTACTATTTTCCTTGTTTATAGACAGGAGGGCATTTAGGGACTTCAGCATAAGTGAGATCTAACTTTCTAGACTATCGACTAGTCGTGATTCAATAAAGTAATACATATGCGCTGATACAGAAATGTCAGGATTTGAGGCTATTTTGCTCTTGATTCTTTGGAACATTTTACACTTTTAACATGTATCTTTAAATTCTCATGCCACTATGTTTTAAAATTATAAAGCACTGGTGATAATGAAAGACATTAAGATATCTCTTGGAATTAGTTGTTCTGACTGATGATCAGGAAGCAGGTATTAGTTTCGCCAGTCAGAGAAGGACTGTGGAGAATGTAATTTTTCCCAAGGTCAGCCAGTCTGGAATTATACTTGATGTTGCATCCATTCATTATACTGACTCACTCCATGTATGTGAAGTTATATTTTGTAACAGAGCCAAGACTTGATGAAACGATGTATCTTTCCACCTGCAGCCATTTTCCAGACAGGGAGCTAGAAAAGAGCCTCAGGATCGCTTGCTTGTACAGTATTTCTCTCCCTCTTACCCCCTATATCTAACCTTTGGTACAGATAAGTAGTCTTTAATAAAATAAGTAGCTGAGGTTTATATACATGTGTTAAAAAATTCACCACATCCACAACTGTCACAAATTCTGTATAATACACACAGTGGCAGTGAGTTGCCATTGTCTACATTAAGTTGTAAATTGTTCATCCTTTCCATCACTTACATCCCCCAAATTTCCTTTCTTAAAAGAGGGGTTTGCAGCTGAGGTGACTGAGAACCAAAGTATTGAATTTGAAACTTACTAAAATAGTGATTCTTTAAAACTGTGCCTTTTGGAGAAATTAATCAAACTCTTCATTGTGTAGTGATTTGGAAAAGCCAGGAAAATAGGACTTGGCAACACATGCCATGAAATGTGACTTTTGTACACCCAAACAGATTATTTTTTTAAATGGAATAACTCTATATTCATTTTCAAAATCCTACTGAGAAATCTGTCTTTGACTATGGATTTTTGTTTTCTAAAAAGGAAAGGTCGAGGTTACCCAAGTGTTCCATGAGTTGAATAAAATGATAGTTGCTGCCCTAATGATTGAGATGGCCAGTTGGTTTGAGAGTGTAGGGAATATATATATAATATATATATATATATATATATATATATATATATATATATATATTCATTCATTCCAGAAGACTTAATCTTTTTCAAGATTAATGATGTGTCTTCTATGGAGTTGTATCTGAAACCCAGAAGAAGAAATTTAGATAGACCTACACTTAATCATGCCATGGGTTTCTCTGAATATTATTAGCCTGCCTTACTTACTTGCAGCTGTTATTTTATGAGGCTTTTACTAAACTCACTGGCATCTTTTTTCCTTTTATTCACACACACCCGCCTGTACACACTGACCCACCTATACACACACACACAAACACAAACACACACACACAAACTGCAACTCTGACTTCATTAAACACGTAAAGGAAAATTGTGAACTTGACATTTTGTTTTTTCTCTTTCCAACTGTAGGGGTGGGCTTTGCCACTAGAAAAGTGGCTGGCATGGCGAAACCCAACATGATCATCAGTGTGAATGGGGATGTGATCACCATTAAATCAGAAAGCACCTTTAAAAACACTGAGATTTCCTTCAAACTGGGCCAGGAATTTGAGGAAGTTACTGCAGATGACAGAAAAGTCAAGGTGAGGAAGAAGGAATTGGAGCAAAATAAAAGCAGGGTTTCTAGAAGACTGCTGCCCATAAGAAGCCATTTTGTATAAAAGGAGGAGAAACTATTCTATCACAGGTCAATGATCCCTGACTTCCTAGATTTAAACCATGTTGCCTTTGATATTTAGTTGGTGAATCTTCTCCTTTCTATAAAGTTGTCTTTATTCTTTTATAAAAGTGATTAATACAATTCATCATGCAATATATAGATTTGAAGTGAATTAAAATAACATAACAATGTTAGAGAATGTTTATGAAAGAGTGGAAGCAAAAATAGAAAAACTACCTATAAGATTATCATCTCAACATAAATTTAGTATCCATATTTTTTAATATAGATATTATTTCAAGTAGGTGTTTTTATATAATATTCTGATCAAAATGTATTCTTTGTATGCTATTGTTTCTGACACTCATTTTTTTTGTTTTAATATATCCTTACAATTTAGAATGACTAATGACCTCAAAATATTCCTTCATTCAAAGGTGATGTGTTTTTTTATTTTGTTTTCCTCTACCATGTATCAGTGGTAATCATTTTTTATTGTGTTCACAGAGCATCATAACCTTAGATGGAGGTGTCCTGGTACAGGTGCAGAAGTGGGATGGGAAATCAACCACCATAAAGAGAAAACGAGTGGACGATAAACTGGTGGTGGTGAGTTCTTCTAGTTGCTTAATTCTAGACTCTACTGCTAGGTCATCTTATAATCACTATTCTACCTAAAGAAACAGACAGTCATGCCTGCTTACATAGAACAAAAAAGATGATTCCATTGGGATTATGGTTTCACTCTGGCAATTGCCCTTCATGCTTTTATGTTCAGTCGAAGCATGCTGTCGAGGCATGCATTCTGTTACTGCTCTCAGCACACACCCTATGGTATGATGCATTTCTGGTTATATTTCTCACTCACCTTATACGTTATAAAGCTCCCTGTGTTTTCTCGGGTCTTTATATCTCCCTAACTTACTATACTATCAAGTATATATAGGATACCAGAATGAATATTTTCAAATAAACACTTTCCTTCCCAATATTAAAGGAGACAATAAATAACCCATGTTTTAGTCCTGTGTTTGACCAAGAAATTTTTTTGTGTGTCTAGGAATGTGTCATGAAAGGTGTTACTTCTACCAGAATTTATGAGAGAGCATAATTCAAGGAACATCGAGCTGAAGTTTGCATCGAACTTCCATTGGATATATTGTCCAAACATATATTGTTATTTTCTACTAATTAGCAAGCAACTAATTTACCCCAAACTGATTTTACTCAATGTGGATGTGTTCGTTAAATAAAACTTTTTAGATTTAGAAGGCGATGTAATGATTTATTGTGCTGGATCATTTCTTACTCATAATCCAATGAAGGAAATAGAAAACTGTGTTTTTTATTTTGTTTCTCATGATTTTTCATGGTAATCCAAGGCAAAAAATAAACATTTGTGAATTTTCCACTGTCTTAGGTAAGAGATGATACATTTGTTATTACATTTCACCCCTCCGTGTCCTGGAGCACTGAGAAAAGGAGCAGCAATACACTGTTGCAGAACAATAAATTTTAGTGTGAAAAATTATTGGTAAACCACGGTATCACTGGAATCTCTCAAAAATTAAGTGCAAATAATCCCATAACTTTCTTTCCAGAAAAGAACAGCTTTTAATGAGTAATGATGCAAATGTTTTTTATAGTGGTTTCCAAATGTTTTTTTTTTTTTCTACTAGGGAACGTTTTTATTAAAGAAAAATATTGAGTATGTTCCAGAACTTTTTCTTCAAATAAAATCTCCATGAAATCCCAAATTAAAAAAAAAAAAAAAAACCAAACAGACAAAAATGATAAGGAGGCTTCCCAAACGGAGGAGAGAGAGAGAGAGAGTGTGTGTGTGTGTGTGTGTGTGTGTGTGTGTGTGTGTGTTTATGTGTCTGTGTTAGAGAAAGAGGATTCTTCTGCCCTTTGTGGAAACTTTGAAGCTACTCTAGAAATTACTGGAGTTCCACTCACATAGATTAAAATTTCTAAACTATATACTTGTATTTTATAGTTAGCCGGAGTCTGTTAGTGTGCTGCAACTGCTATAATTCTGCTTGTTATGCTTCCTTTAAAAATAAGTCCGTTATTTTCTGAATAGTTATTTTATGCACAACACTAATATATGAAAAGGCCAGAAGAGGTGAAATAAGTTCCCAATCTTAAGAATTTACTTTCTTTGCAGAAACAGAGAGTCATACTTTCACTTTGGGCTAGTTGGAGATTGAAGAACTCCAAAAGAGAAGAATTATAGAGACTGATTAGGACAATTCTTAAATGAACCAATATTTATTAAGCACTTTTTTGGTCCCAGGCACTTTGCATGTTTTACTTCATTTATCATCAAAATAATCCTATAAGGAGATTTTAGTATTCCTGTTCACAGATGAGGAAAAGGAGGTTTAGAGTTTAAGTGTATAAAGCTAAATAGGGAATAGACATAGAATCTAAAATTCAAGAATGCTACAGTGGCTGGGATATACATTTAGGTATATCGGTATCCCAGTGATGATTTAATTCATAAATGGTGATAAGATTATCCAAGGATAAGGGAGACTTAGAAAAAAGAAAGACTTGAAGGCGACCAAGTGGATGTCCCAGCCACCTCAACTCAACATGTTCTACACTAACTTGTTATTGTTGCCACCTTCCACCCACTCCCTAAAACCTGTTCAGCATCCTATTTTCCAAAGTTCAGTGAATATCAGGATGTTTTGTCTAATTGCCCATTCCACAAATCTTTTTTTTTTAAGATTTTATTTATTTATTTGACAGATCACAAGCAGGCAGAGAGGGAGCCAGAGAGAGAGGGGGAAGCAGGCTCCCTGCTGAGCAGAGAACCAGATGTGGGGCTTGATGCCAGGACCCTGGGATCATGACCCAAGCTGAAAGCAGAGACCTTAACCCACTGATCCACCCAGGCGCCCTCCCCCATTCCATAAATCTTAAAATCATCATTGACTATGCCTTCTTCTTCACTCTACATCCTCTACTTTATTTTTTTAAAATCATTTATTAACTTAAAATTTCTTTAATGTTTGCTTTTCTCATTCCCATTGCCAATACCACCAAACATTTTTTTAAGTTACTTTAGGGCTCTCCTAATAAATCTCCCCCTTTTACTCTCCATTCTCTCTTCTTTTTTCCAAACCCTGTAGACTTCATAAAGGATATTTACACAATAAAAATTTGACCTGGACACACACTGATGAAAGCCTTTAAGTGGCTCCTGTTGCAGCCAGAGAAGGTCCAATCTCCGCACATGGCATTCATATTTGTCTTACGCCTGCCTTTTCTCATCTCTCTGGTTTTATCATTGCTCCTGTCTTTACACTTCTTGCTTCAATCACACCAAGCAATTTATTTTCTTTCTTTCTTTCTTTCTTCCTTTCTTTCTTTCTTTCTTCCTTCCTTCCTTTTTTTTTTTTTTCCTCTAGTTGCATATGTGTTCTACTTCTTTCTGTCTAGAATTCTCCCTTCCCTCATCCTGAAACTTTCTCATCCCTTAATGGTTCCATCACAAAGTTGCATTTGGTGCCACTTCTAATTATGTGTATTTGTGGATCTAGTTATTTTTGAAAATTTCCTCTTCAAGTTTAATTCTTATTTTTCAGATGGTATGGAAGCATAGAGTAAGAAGATCCAGTCCAATGTGAATTCGCTAGAAAAGTTGATTTCTTCCTTCTATATTTTCATAAAACTAAGGCCACAGACACAATAGAAAACTTTGAGTAACAGTTCTCAAATTTATCCTGCCTGGGACTTCTTTGAAGCTCAAAGAATTTTCCATTGTCTGACATTGCTTTTGTATATATATGTATATATATATATATATATGATGTGTGTGTCTGTGTATATATATATAAACATAGAGATAATTCTACACTTACAGGAGGAGAGAGAGGATCAAGAGGATACTTCTCAGGAAAACAGATGTGTGGATATAGAGTCAATCTATATCTTGAAGTGGATATGAAAGGTTCAAAAAGCTATTCACTTAGTCTTTGGAAATTGCAAGACTCAGACAACACGATAGGCCAGCGTATCCTTTCTTTTCTCCAATTCCCACCATGACCATCATTAAACTAAAATTTCTGGCTTAGAAATGCTTCTTCCAAAGCCCAAAGCATTACTGACTTAAATTTTTCTTTGAAAATTATGCCTCAGTTTTGAACAGGTGACCTAGTCCGCTTAGAATACTGATTTTCACCCAAGACATTACTGTGACTTGAACCGTTGTGTGGTAGGTCAAAATAAGTTACCACCCATAATAAGTACAAAAATTTATGAATTATTTTACTTTTAAAAATAAATTACTTAAATTTAGCATTAACTTGTAAAGTATTATTTTTTTCCCCCACAAACTGTTCTTCTATTTGCTTTCTTGAATGGGAGAGAAAGAGGTTATTACTTGTGCATGAAAATTACTCAAGGGTTTATGAGTACTTGTGAAAGTTATTTCTCAGGTACATTGCTGCTGAAGGGAAAAATAGATTGTGAAGTCTTGAGTTGGAACGTGTAACCTCCAAGATGGCTGTCAGGTAGTGGGTTTTTTTTTTTTTTTAAATCTTTGGGGTCTAGCTCTTAAGCAATGTATTTATAGCACTCCTAGCCAGACTGTATGGGTACAGGAAATGGCTTGGTGAAGGAGTGAGGCACAGCACGTGGATAGCTTGTTAATGGCCATCTCTCTAGCTAGTGAGATGTTGAATAAGAAACTTGAAAAACAAGAAAAAAAAAGAACCCAAAGCTAGCAGAAGGAGGTAATAAAGATCAGAGCAGATGAATGAAATAGGAAATAGTAAAACAAGAGAGAAAATAAACCAAACCAAAATTTGATTTTTCAAAATTTAGCTAGCTGGACTAAGAAAGAAAGGAGACTCAAATTACTAAAATCAGAAATGAAACTAGTGACATTACTATTGATTCTACAGAAATAGAAAAGATTAGAGAACACTATTGTATACCAACAAATTGGATAACCTAGATGAAATGAACAAATTCCTGGAAATACAAAACCTACTAAGACTAATCCATGAAGAAATAGGAAATCTGAATAGACCTGTAATTAATAAAGGGACTGAATATGTAACAAAATATCTGGTAAAGAAAAGTCCTGAGGGCACCTGGATGGCCCAGTGGGTTAAAGCCTCTGCCTTCTGCTCAGGTCATGATCCCAGAGTCCTGGGATCGAGCCCCGCATCGGCTCTCTGCTTGGCAGGGAGCCTGCTTCCTCCTCTCTCTCTGCCTGCTTCTCTGCCTACTTGTGATCTCTGTCTGTCAAATAAATAAGTAAAATCTTTAAAAAAGAAAAAAAGTCCTGGAGGCTAATTGTTCACCTGATGAACTCCACCAAATTAAAGAAGAACTAAGGCCAATCCTCCTCAAACTCTTCAAAACAAACAAAACACCAAAAACAAAACAAAACAACAACAACAACAACAAAAAAGCAAAAACCTGAAGAAAAAGGAAGACTCTCTAATTCATTTTGTGAAGCCTTATTACCCACATACCAAATTCAGACCAAGATATTTGAAAAAAATTAGAGAGCAATATCCCACATAAATTTTGAGGGAAAAATACTTAACGAAATTCTAGCAAACAGAATTCAGCAGCATATTAAAGGGATTATACAACATGACTAATTGGAATTTATTCTGGGGATGCAAGCATGGTTCAACATACAACAGTCAATGTAATATACTGCATTATCACAGGAAGGGGGAAGAACTCTATGGTTATCTCAAGTGATTCTGGGAAGGCATTTGACAAAATTCAGTACTCTTTCATGTAAAAACATTCAATGGACTAGGAACAATAGGATACTATCTTAACATAACAAAAACCAAGTATGAAAACTCCTCATTGAATATTAAACTCAATAGTAAAACCTAAAATCTCTTCCTCTATAACCAGGAATGAGACAGAGGTGTCAGCTTCTTCTATTTCTATTTACTAGGTTACTGGAAGTACTAGTCAGAATAATTAGGCAAGAAAAAAAGATATTCAAGCTGAAAAGAAGTAAAATTATTTCTGTTCCCAGATGGTATGATCTTATATGAAGAAAACCCTAGAGATTCCACCCACCTGAAAAAACCCATTAGAATAAATGAATTCAGCAAAGCAGTAGGATACAACATCAACACACAAAAAACGGTGTGTCTTTATGCACTAATTTTGAACAATCTGAGAAGTAAATTAAGAAAACATCTCATTAAAATAGCAGCAAAAAGAATAAAATATGTAAGGATTAACTTAATTAAAGGAATTAACTTTTGGTAAATATTCATACAATAAAAACTACAAAACATTTCTAAAAGAAATTTTTAAAAGACATAAATAAATGGAAGGATATCCCATGTTCATAGATTGGAATACTTAATATTGTTAAGATGTTAGTATTACCCAGAGCTATCCACAGATTTAATGGAATCTCTATCAAAATCCCAATGACATATTTTTTGCAGAAATAGAAAACCCATTCTAAATTCATATGGAATCTAGAGACCACAAGGAGCCAAATCCTGAAGAAGAAGAAGAACAAAGATGGTTTACTCACATTTCCTGATTTCAAAACTTACTACAAACCTACTATAATCAAAACAGTGTAGTACTGGTATAACGATAGACATATAGACTAATGGAATAGAATAGAAAGTTCAGAAATAGACCCTCACAGACATTGTCAGATAATTTTCAGTGAATGTACCCATCAAAGGGTAAAGGATGGTATGTATTTAACAGATGGTGCTGAAAAAGATATCACATGCAAAAGAATGAAGTTGGATACTTACTTAAGACCTTGTGCAAAAATGAACTTAAATGGTCCATGACCTAAATATGAGACCTTAAACTATAAAATTCGTAGAAGAAAACAGGGTAAAACTTCATGACACTGCATTTGGCAATGATTTCTTGAACATGAAACCAATGGCACAGACAACAAAAGAAAAAATAGACAAATCAGACATCATGAAAATTAAAACTCTGTGCTCATCTATTGTGTTGATATATACTACTAACAGAGTAAAAACTCACAGACTGGGAGAAAATATTTACAAATCATATGTCTGATAAGGAATTAATATATAGAATATAGAGAGAGCTCCTAAAACTCAATAACAAATAAAACAAGCAACTTGATTAAAAAATGGGCAAAGGATTTGAAAAGACATTTTTCCAAAGAAGATACACAAATGTCCGATCCGTACATGAAAAGATGTTCAACACCACCAATCAGTAGTGTTTATGCAAATCAAAATTACGTTGAGATATCACGTCTCATCCATTAAGATGGCAACTATTAAAAAAAAAACAAACCAGGGGCACCTGGGTGGCTCAGTTGGTTGGGCAGCCAAATCTGGTCTCAGCTCAGGTCATGATCTTGGGGTCCTGGGATCAAGGCCTGCATTGAGCTCCTTGCTCAGTGGACAATCTGTTTGGAATTCTCTCTCTCCTCCTCCTCCCTCTGCCCCTCCACCCACTCGCTCTAAAATAAATAAATAAATCTTAAAAACAAAACAACATGTTGGTGAAAATGTTGAGAGATTGGAGCCCTTGTGCACCATTGATGGGAATGTAAAATGATATACCCACTATAGAAAACAGTATGGTTGTTCCTCAAAAAATTAAAAATGTAATTTTGTGATCCAGCAATTCTGCAGGGTCTCAAAGAGCTATCTGTGTACCCATATTCATAACAACATTATTTACAATAATTAAATGTAGAAGCAATTCAAGGTCCACTGATAGATGGATAAGCAAGATGTGGCATTTACATACAATGGAATATTATTAAGTATTAAAAAGGAAGGAAATTCTGACACATGGTACAACATGAATGAAACTTAGGGAATTTATGCTGAGTGAAATATGCCAAAAAAGTACTGTATGATTTGACTTATGTGAGGTACTTAGAGCAGTTAAAATTGTAGAGACAGAAAGTAGAATAATGGTTGCCAGGGGCTGGGAGAAGGGGACAATCAGGTTATTGTTTAGTAGGTACAGAGTTTCAGTTTTGCAAGAGGAAAAGATTCTGGAAACGATGGTGGTGATGGTTATACCACAATGTGAATAGTATTTAATGTCACTGAACTACACATTTAAAAATGGTCCAGATGATTTCACGCTACATGTACTTTAAAACAAAAAATAAATCTAGTGTGGCACCAGCTAAAATAGTATCAGTACAGCAATAAATTACCAGACATACTTCTGAATACTGCTGTAGCTGCCAGTATATTTTTACTTTTTACCACTACTCCTCACCAGGGAAGAATGTGGCATCTCAAAATTAAGCCTTATCAAAAACGACTTAATATTTTAAAATGTCACAAGAAAAGAGTTAATATAGAAGGTGAGATGTTGGAGAAACATATAAAAATGAGATAATGGCGAAAGAAGCATTGTAACTGTCATGAAAACAAGATGTGTGACTGTTCTATAACAAATTACTGTATTCCAGTTCCTTCGCTAGGATTAGCAATTAAGAACATTCTCAACCGAAAAATTGTTATTTGAGGGAATGGTGTTTTTTTCATTTCATTCTGTTTTGTTTTGTTTTAATAATCAAAGAAAAAGGCCAAAGACTAGTGGTAACAATGGCAGACCTAGCAGAACACTTTATTAGTTGAGAAGGGAGACTTGTATGGTAACAATGAGACACGGAGCCAAGACAAAGGGAGTCTGAGAATCCCTCCACCATCTGATGACTGTAATGAAAGACCTATCATATGAGCAAGTTGGGAGAGAACGGTATATTACAAGCTTGCCTATAGTCACTGTCAGAGAGATTAAGATCAGTAATGTGGGGAACTGTCAATTAAAATGAAATAAAACTGCTTATTTCTTTTGTTACTCATTCATAAAACAGTCAATGACACCTATAATATACCAGGCACTGTCTTAAGGATCTGGAGGTGAGCAGGAAATGTTTTCTTTCCTTGATGCACTTGTAAAATAATTCAGAAGACATCTGGAAGATAACTAGTTGCAATACTATGAGAAATGTTCACTAATACACTTCTGTTGGAGTATAATTGTATTACATACTAGGGATCGATTAGCTCTGAGCCAGTTTCCCAGAGAAGGAAATGTTTGAGTTGGACCTGGAAAGGTGGGTGTTGCAGTGTAGGAGGCCAATATCATATGATACATGTACCTGGTTGTTTTGAGAGTCCAAATTGATCATGTAGGCAAAGCTATTTATTTAGGCGTATCAATTACAAAGGCTTAAGCTGCGAGTAACAAAAACTCAGACACACGTTGTTTAACAATAATGAAATTTATTAATCCATATATTCAAAATTCCAGAAATAAAATGGTCTTAGTTCCACCCCACTTTTCCACTCTGCCATCCTCAGTTTGGTCTTATCTTTGAATTGGTAACACAGTGGATGGAACAGTTTTACATATCATACAAAAAGCAAAATGTGCAGAGGAAAAGAGAAAGCGTCCCTCTGGCTCTTTCTTTTAGGGGCCAGGGACTTTTATGGAGGCCAGAAGTTTTACTTTCCCTTTTGTCTCATGGGACAACTGCATTCTGGACCACAGGGTTGATTTCTGAATCAATCAGTGGAAAGGAAAGTGGAACAAGGATGATCACACTAATGTCACCTTAGCCCACTGGCAGAGTATATAGCCACCATGACTTGCTATCTTTCAAGCAGACAATGTTAATACACATCTAGAACCAGGAAAGCAAGATCTGATCATTTGTTCTTTATTTGAACATCACCTCTGAGTATGTTTTCAACTGTTAAGGCACTTACTTTGGGGAGAGGTCTCAGTTTCCTGAAACTGATGCTGGGGTTTTCGCTTCCCCTGTTCTGCCCACCCCCCCCACACACATAGTACATCTATAAAGATACAGCATTGTAAATTTCGTCTCTATGTGTTTTCATCAAAAGAAATTCTTTATCCCACTTAAGTTATAACACTGTGGTGCCAAAATTTCAACCTTTTTTAAAGTTTGTTTTTTCCATAAACAGATGATTTAAATAAGTACTTCTCAGAATTGAAAAAATATTTGACCCAGGCAGAATATCATATGAATATTCTTTTGCAGGTGCCTAATTTTCCAGCCTTCTTCAAAACTACTGGAATTCAAAGCTGAGCTATAAATCTCGAGCCTCTGAATCTGATCCTTTTCAGTAAAGACAAAATTGCAAAGCCCATATTATGTGCATTACAGAAGATGATTTCAGAAGTCACTGTAAAGAGATTTTAATTCTACTGCCTTTGCCTTTTAGGATGCAGATATCAAGATGCCCTTTCTCTCTCTAAAACTTCCCCTCACAATTTCAAGTGATATCTTTATTTTATTTTATTTTATTTATTTGACAGAGATCACAAGTAGGCAGAGAAGCAGGCGGGGGCGGGGGGTGGGAAAAGCAGGTTCTCCACCAAACAGAGAGCCCGATGCAGGGCCGATCCCAGGACCTGAGATCATGACCTGAGCAGAAGGCAGAGGCCCAACTCACTGAGCCACCCAGGCACCACGATATCTTTTTTTTTTTTCCAAGGAGTATTTTAATTTTTTTTTCCCCAAGGAGTGCTTTAATTTTAATCCAAGGAGTATTTCAAGATTACCTTGTGAGCCTAAAAGATGAATTTTCCAAGCTTAGCTCCACATCCTTTTTAGGGCTTAAGTCACAAAACAGCAGCCAATGGTAATTGTTACCTTTCTTCCCAGTGGGCAATTACTGTTGATGAACAACAATGATAATATTAATAATACTCTATACCTCACTCCAAGCAACTGAAGACATTTCAGTTACATTAATATCAATTCATCAAGCCTGCAAGGAAGGGAGGGGAGGATATTATTTTAATGAAGAATGTACTCTGGAACCATGACTTGTCCAAACAAAAACCAGCTGAGGTGGACCAAGCAAAGATGTGCTTCTATTATCAGGTGGGAAAACAACCTTAGTCAGGAGTTTATTGGACATTTGTTGGGATATTCCTTCCGCATTGACTCAGCATTTAAGTTTCAAAGGGCTGATGTATTGAAAATTGTCTCCATTCCACAAATAATATTTATCAGGTGACTTGGGGGTATAAATCTCTTTCCTAGAAGCTATAATCATCGACTTAAATTCAACTTTACACGTTGATTTTCTGTTTCTCAATTTGGAGGTAAACAGAATGAGTCATGCTGGTACCTAGAATCTTTGGTCTTGCTGCTGCCCATTGGTCATTGCAGAAAAGTCACATGATGAAGATGCCTTTTAAATAAAGGTACTGGCAGCATTGCATTCCCTAAGTTCCTTTGGCTTTTGGTTGTGAGTGCCTCTGCTCAGCAAGCTTTCCATCATGATTGAGCCCTTCTTGGGAACCTGGAAGATGATCTCCAGTGAAAACTTTGAGGAATACATGAAACAATTGGGTAAGAAATACCATCATGGGATTTGGAAAGTGACAATACATTTTGTGATGTGGTTAGGTTTGCATTTTACAATGAATTTTCCTACAATTTTCTCTTTTGTGATCTTAGGAAATAGTCATGTAAGATTAACAAGGTTTGTGTGTCTGCTTTTGATTTTTTTGGTTACTAGCAGTAACTGTCTCTTCGTAGAATACAAGGTTCACAGAAACTTCCTTCTAGTCATTATTTGTATATTTAAGTCCATTTATTCTTTTTGAAAATACTTCTTCATCCTCTCTACCTTCATCATTTCAACTAACAACATTTCCTAGCTTCAAATTTACAGATAGTGGGGCTCCTGGGTGGCTCAGTGGGTTAAAGCCTCTGCCTTCGGCTCAGGTCATGATCCCAGGGTCCTGGGATCAAGCCCTGCCTGCATCAGGCTCTCTGCTCAGCAGGGAGCCTGACTCCCCCTCTCTTTCTGCCTGCCTCTCTGCCTACCTGTGATCTCTGTCAAATAAATAAATAAAATCTTCTAAAAAAAGACAAATTTACAGATATTAATAATATCTATAATTAAATTTATCATTTAAATTTGTTTCAAGGTTTCTTTTAAGTCACGACTTCAAAAGAACAATAGCAACAAATGAAATTTCTAGTTGGTTAATATTTACAACTCTTTTTTTTTTTTTAAGATTTTATTTATTTATTTGACAGAGATCACAGGTAGGCGGAGAGGCATGCAGAGAGAGAGGAGGAAGGAGGCTCCCCACAGAGCAGAGATCCCGATGTGGGGCTCGATCCCAGGACTCTGGGATCACAACCTGAGCCAAAGGCAGAGGCTTTAACCCACTGAGCCATCCAGGCCCCCCCTAGTTGGTTAATATTTAAAGTCTTTATATATAGGGGAGATATTTTTAAAATATTTTGAAGAATTTCAAATTTTTTATTGGAGAAATGGAACATTTTTGCTCATTGAATGTCTCACCATTGGCTATTTCTCAGAAGTATAAACCCTGCTCATCCTTTAGCTCTACACTCAAGTTGAATAAACATCAATTACAATGGCTCAGGCCTATAACAACTAAACTGTTCTCACTAATGCTAGAAGAATGGTAATTATTTAATATTTGTTAAGTAATTTTTAATATTTAATTAAAAGAAGTCTCCTTTGCAATAATAAACTGTATATAAAGCCAAGATTTTATTCTTTAAATTTGGCTGAAATAATCAATGCATAACAAGTCACTGTGTGCATAATGTAACATTATGCATTTGTCCCTTTTTCATACTCAGTATTAACTTTCCTAGGGAGCCATAAGAAACATGTTTCCGTGTTTTTCAATGGATTCATAGACTCTCCTGTTTTGAGTTTGAATATGGGGGCATCTAAGAAACTTTGGGCTTATGGCAAGAGCTGTTGTGATTGGGAGCTGAGCTTAGGCAGAGACTAAGAGCTGAAAGCCTACTGTGTGCCATGGCCATGTTAAGCCCTTTCACTTCATCTCCCAGAACACCTAGGAGGCAAATACCATGGTCATTCATGTTCCGCTCCTGAGAAATCTGAAGGTTAGAGAAGGGAAATAACGCTTGAACTCACAGGTGACAAAGCCTGCACAGGCAACCGTCTGGCTCTTCTCTCTTTTGTGACCTGCAGGTATCACTGCTTTTCTGTAGTCAGGTGTGTCTTATCAGTTCCACAATGTAAACGTAAAATTGCATTCGATATTGATACGGAGAGAGAGGACTCACCTCTTCTGTCTATCCATTACATGAATCAAGTTTGGCAGTGGGACATCCCCAGCCTGAACAACAGGGCCAGGCTCTAAGCCAAATTGTGCCGTTTGCCTACTTCCTCTTTACTTGGCCAGAACTGAATGTAATCCACAAATAAGAGAGGAGTTTGGACTTTATTACCTTTTTTAAGGAATTTATTTATTTATTTATGAGAGAGCAGGGCAGGGGGCTGAGGGAGAGGGAGAGACTCCCAAGCAGACACCCTGAGCAGGGACCCTGCCCAATCCTATGACCCCGAGGTCATGACCTGAGCTGACTCAGGAGCTGGACGCTTAACCGATGGAGCCACCCTGACACTCTGGAGCTTGGACTTTATAAGTCATTATCTTTTAGAGTAGTTTAGGTACTCTGAAAATTAGATTTCTTATTTTGCTTTTATTTTTTTAAGTCACTATGATGATTCTTTAGACTATTAGAAAACCTGTAGTTCTGCTGATTAACAGACACATCACCTAGAATAAGCCTCTCTATGTCTCTAGGACACTGCGTACTCATCTTTAAAATGAGGATAATAACACCCTCTGCACTGTTGTTAGAACACCCCACGAGGTAAGGAATGAGGTCTGATCCCCTGAAAGGTATCAGACAGATACACATTTTAGATGAAGCATGAGTCTGGAAGATTTTAGATGAGGCACAATAGCCTCAAAAAGTGAATTTAACTTTTCAAAATGTCAAGTGTAATTACTAGATATACCTTCTGAATGGGCTTGTTTGGCTCAACCCCGCTATCACAGTGAGCACTGAAGAAATTACAACACTGAATGGAGGAAGAATATGTTCTCTTCCAATTGCTTTCCAAAAGGGTTGTTAGCGCTTCCTAAATGTCTTCTGAAGGCTTGTTGCCTTACAGGGATGAGCACAGCAGCCCGGAACCTGGCGGGGTTAGCAAAGCCAAGAATCAGTATAAGTGCCAATGGGGATGAAGTGAACATCAAAACAGAAAGTTCCTTCAAGAACACTGAGATCTCCTTCAAACTGGGGGAAGAGTTTGATGAAACCACAGCGGACAACAGACAAGTAAAGGTGAGCACTACGTCTTCCTGGTATTCTACAGTCCAGGAAAAACAAAACAAAACAAAACAAAACAAAACAAAACAAAAAAGAAGGTCATTGAGCATGGTTCATACATATCTAACTTGATTAATGACCAAGTCAGTTTGGGCTTGTTTTGTTAATTACTATTGAACAGCTCTAAAGCCAACCCCTTTGCAAATTATGCTGATGGTTAACAGGGCCAAAAACCTGGACATGTTTTCATTTTTTTGTGTGTGTGTGATCTTTCTTTGTCACTGTATTAAAGAGTATAGAGAAGAGAACAATCATTCACAAACAGTTTAGATATTGTTTGTCTGTAGAAGAAGAGCATTAATTAAATAATCTCTTGAGACTTCTCTAGTTCAATGATATTAAATTATGATAAGAACTGAGGGAGGAATTTGGGAGGAAAAGAATGTCAAAATAGAAATGAAAAATAGACGTCTAGTCTCCTGTAGTTCGGAGTGTAGTGAATTGCTATCCCTAACTGATTCCTTTATGCATTTACAGAGCATCATAACATTAAACAATGGTGCAATGATTCATGTCCAAAAATGGCTTGGCAAAGAGACAACAATCAAAAGACAAATTGTAGATGGAAAAATGGTAGTGGTGAGTTTTCAATAAATTGAATATTTTAGATACTCCTGTTTGATGCATGCCTTTCGAGTTCCTCAGTGGCTGTGTGTCCTGAATTGAGAGTCTGGGGAAGAAGGAGCAGAGAAAGTTGAAACTGTCATCCACCAACTCTAATAGATCCCTTTTTGCTTTTAGGAATATATCATGAATAAAACTGTCAGCACTCGAATTTATGAAAAGGTATGAAGGAAGTGTCTACATCATGGAAACTTGTTCACTAACAGGATGCTGGGACTTAAAGAAGATATGCCTCAGGGCCGGTGATTTAAAAATTGTCCAACATAAATTTGCTCAATAAAACCAACAAGTTAAGTGCAGTTTTGGAGCTCTGTAATGGTGAGGGTTGGGGACAAATGGATTAACTGGTGAAGTAAGAAGCTACTTGCTCACGATGTGATGATAAGAGCACCAAAGTCCCCCTAAGCCTCTGTCCACCCGACTTCCATAAGCCTTGAGTTCCCTTCGGTGGACCTACTCCATTTAGGTTAAGACTTTCTGTCAAAGAGCGCTCTGTGGAAATTCCTGGGACCTCACAGAGGGTTTGATACACTGGAGATACAATCACTGGAAGCTACTTTGGGCTACACAGATGTTGAAAACCGACACTGCTGACTTTTGATTTTAGCAGAAGGCAGCTCTGTTTAAAGTCTTGAGATAGGTCCATTACAAACAGAGCCTGCACCTCATACACTGTGGTTGAATTATTATGGAAAAACATTTAAAACAATTATTGTCTTACATATCGATAAGCCCATTTAAAATAATCAGGCTAGGGCGTCTCTCACCACTGTTTACAGCTCAGTCTTTGCAAAATGACATTATATTAAATGTCAGTCCTGAATTTCTAAATGCCTTGTAACTATATAATTATTAGAGCTACACAAAGTACCTTATAATTTCATTCAGGACGGCTGCTAGGAAGTACACTCAGGGCGTAGAGCAAAACACAGTGATATAGGTAAAATTAAAATGTAAAGTCTGAAAACCTGAGGCGAGGAAAAAGGGGGAAGAGTAAGAATTATGTAAATCTCATGTTAATACCTTAAATTTGAAAGTAGGTAGTAGTTGATCAGAAATAAGTCCTGCGGAGCACCTGGGTGGCTCAGTGGGTTAAGTCTCTGCCTTCAGCACAGGTCATGATCTCAGGGTCCTGGGATCCAGCCCCACATTGGGCTCTCTGGTCAGCAGGGAGCCTGCTTCCCTCTCTCTCTCTGCCTGCTTCTCTGCCTACTTGTGATCTCTCTCTCCGTCAGATGAATAAATAAAATCTTAAAAAAAAAAAATAAGTCCCGACACTTATGTTTAATATGTGCTAAAGCAGAATGTCCATGTAATTTGTTGTCTAAAGTGGAAAAGGGCTGTATCAATAATTATACTCAGATAATAGGCATAAATGGGAACTGCCCTAGGCAACCTGGGGGGAATGGCCACCTTAGTAGGATGAAATTTGAAAGGTTACATACAAAAGCACTGAGCATGGGTTGGGGCAAGGAATGAATCAAGTAAGGAGGCCAAGGAAGGGAATTAGTGTTGTCCTATTGAGACCAGAAACATACAGCTGTGCACCTGAAGCGATGGGCTTTGTGTTGGCCACCCAGCTGCTGGGTATGGGCAGTGACAGTCATTCCTACATGACTTGTGTTCCTCCTTCTTAAAGGAATCAAGTGTATACAAAATGTAAACCATACTTGCTCTCCAGAAGTCAGAGACTCTCAGCCCCCAGGGTGTCCTTGCACAATGAGGAACATGGGCCAATGGTTCTTTAATCAGAGGACGGTCTGCAAGGTGGATACGGATGACAGCTACTTAGCAATGCCCCTCTGAGCGAGCAGGGATTGAAAACTTGCAACCCTCAGGAAGAAGACACTACTCTAAAAAGCACTAGGCACTTACTCATTTAAATCTTTGGATTTATAGCATGCCTAGGTGGCTGTTGGTTAAATAATATCTGCCTTCGGCTCAGGTCATGATCCCAGGGTCCTGGGACTGAGCTCTGATTGAGCCCAACTAAGTTCAGTGTTAGGCTCCCCACTCAGTGGGGAGTCTGCTTCTCCCTCTGCCCCTCCCCACCACTTGCATGTGCACTCTCTCAAATAAATAAATAAACTCTTTTAAAAATTAGTCTTTGGGGGCACCTGGGTGGCTCAGTGGGTTGAGGCCTCTGCCTTCGGCTCAGGTCGTGATCCCAGGGTCCTGGGATTGAGGCCTGCATCGGGCTCTCTGCTTGGCAGGGAGCCTGCTTCCTCCTCCCTCTCTGCCTGCCTCTCTGCCTACTTGTGAGCTCTCTCTCCGTCAAATAAATTTTTAAAAAATTAATCTTTGGATTTACAGAGGCAGAATTTAGAAAAGAATAATATAGTTCTGAATTTTCAAGATTTATTTCTCTTCTCTTTATGGCATAGCTCAAGATACAAGGAGCCAAAATGAATCAAAAGCCGAATGTTGAGTCTTTAGTAGGTTGAATTAAACATACACTAAGTAGCTGTCATCTGTATCCACTCCTAAGGAATCCATTCACTCAACAAATTCTTACTCTGACAACTATTCAAAACCATGTTAGGTGCTGGAACATAGCACCATCTTAGGCCTGGAGTTCACAACTTTTGATGTTGTAAGTAGCCCAGCATCTTGAAGCCCTATTGCTTTTACTTTTATTCTCAGTCAACTCATGTCAAAAATTCCTGTAGGAAAAAAAAAAAATTCACTGAAGTTCATACTTAGAATCATTTGTCTTTGCTAAGGACTTTCACATGATCAGTCTCCTGGTATGTCTGACTTGCCTTCAAAAGTCATCGTCTATCTGTAAGTAAATTATAACATGCCATATTTGTCAAGTTGTACTGTATTTTTATCGTTATCTATATGTGATTATAAAATAGCATGTCACATTTGTTAACTTGTGCTGGAAATAATGGAACTTTTCATTACGGTGACTTGAGGATTAAAAAACCATTATTTATTCACTTTCCAAAGGGGTTTGAAAAGGAAGTGAGAGTAGTTTTTATAAACCACAGAGGGAAATATATTTTATTTTTGAATATTTTTAACCTAAATGACTTAGTAGTAAGTCAAATTCCATCACATTTCAAATCCACATTGAAGTTTGTCCAAAAGCATTAATTACCGAAAGATCAGTCATATTAAAATCATGATTAATACTACTACCAAAGAATAATTCACCAGATTTTCTTTTTTGGTACCCAAAACTACTTAGTAAATCACCAGCAAAATTATTTGAACATTCTTGGTGTATTTAATTTTTGTACTTTTTTGCACAAAAATGCAATACACACAAAAGTCCATGATTTTCTTCACTGGCCATAAAAAGATAAGTGACTATTCCAAAGATAATAACCAAGGGTAGATGAAAAATTAGGATGAACTATCAGGAAATAACTTAATCTCAAAGTTATAGGTTAAGACTTCTACATTGAAGTTTAGGGAAAGTATAGTTTGTCCATTTTAAAGTTTGATATCTAGGCCCTGTGTAATTTTTGGAGAGGGATAAGACTGGGGAGGAACCATTTAGACACCACCCCATGCTAGAACGGGACTTGTCTGGTACCCCAGAGATGAACCTCAGTGCCCTGGAACAAAGGGGCTTTGAGAAATGTCCAGAGTAGGACTTGAATCTTGCTTCTGCTGTGAACACCTAAGTGAGCATGCGCGAGCTGCTTTCTACTTTGGTTTTCTCCTTCGCAAAGTGGGAGTTTGTCTACTTCACAGAGTTCTGTAGATGGAAAATTAGGGTAAGATATTAGGAAATAATCTAATCCCAAAGTCTTAAGATTTCTAAATTGAACGTTTAGAGAAAATACTGTGTGTGTGTGTGTGTGTACATATGTGTGTACATATGTGCGTAAATGAGAGATCAAGGTCTTTATACCATCTCAATTATTGAAAACATTTATAAGATATAATCAAGAAATACAGTAGGAAACAAAGTAGGTTACCTATATAACACACAACTAGAAAATCACTTCAACTCTTATGGGTTTATATTTGTTCTTTATGAAATAAAGCTAGACACAAAAATGCTTCTCACTATGCTTTGTGATGAATTATTTTTCAGGGATTTCTTTCTCCCATCAGATGTAAGGGAGCAGATGGCCGAGTCCTCAAAAGTATTTGCTATGGCTCTTTATGCTAATGCCTGGAAAGTACAGCCTCTTTAACGCTGTGAATGTCACTTTCTCACTAAGAGGGAAAAAATGCAAATAGAAGAGAAAAACTGTGGCCAGCTTGGTATATGCTATAAAGACTAACAAAAGAAATGGAAATACAGAAATTGTCTTCTATTTCCTCCCCAGTGAATGAGGAAATTTAATTCTCAGGTGTTCTATTAGGAATAATGATTTGAAATCTTAGACTAGATTCTGAAAAAGAGGCCATGTCTGTTGCAGTCTAGTAAAAACAAAGCTAAATGCATTGTTTGAAGGAATAAAAAACCACTTCCCTTTCTTTATTGACATTCAACAAAAGAAAGCTATTAACCACCTTTGGGCAGCATAAATGTCACAGCAACTGTCACCATAGCAACCAAAAGGTCAAATATCCACTGGTGACTAAGACATGATTTGCATTAAGAAAGCAACTATAATCTCAGTGTTCTCCATCGTAGAGAAAAACACACAAAACCTGTAATAGGAAATATCTGGCCTGAAGTGCCATTGTCACCTTCTGTCAAATAGCTTCCTTGTGGTTGGGGGGGAGGGGAGTCACCAGATGCCTCAGTGGCTGAGTTCTGACGATAAATCCGATCATCAGTCTCATAGCATCTGGTGCCTAAACAAGTCCATAAGGGATCTTTCTACATAATAATGGTTCATTGGCTCTTTTATGGTATCCTCACCACCTCCATCTGCAAGTGATAGAGAATAATAATTAGGGAAAAAAGAAAATAATAATTGGATATTCTAGTATGTCTCTAAATGTTTTCTTAATGTCTGTCTTCCTGACTAGAATATAAGACCCATATGGGCAGGAACTGTTGCTGCTTCACTCACCATGTTCCCTCCCGTGTTAGTTGAGTTCAATAAATTTGTATTAATTGTCTGCATGCATGCAGGTGAGAATATGTACAATGAATCTTGGAATTACCTTACATATGCTTTCCTAGTGGTATATTATGATCATGTCATCCTTGAACATGGAAAGAATCACCTGCTTTTAAAAAAACTGACTGGACAAAACCCTCAGATTGTTTTTCAGAGTCCACAGTCTCTCATGGTTCACCTCCCCCTCCAATTTCCCTCAACTCCCTTCTCCTCTGGGCCGGGGGGAAGGTTGGGGGAGCCAGGTGGTGGGTATTGAGGAGGGCACGTATTGCATGGAGCACTGGGTGTGGTGCAAAAACAATGAAATCTGTTACGCTGAAAAGAATTAAAAAAAAAAAATATATATATATATATATAAAACTGACCAGAAGCATGACCAAATGTAGGAATGAGTGTTGTAATTAAATTTCACACTTAGATATGACCCACAGCCAATGTCTTTTCTGTGCTTCCAGTGGGTATGAAAAAAGAAACAAAGAAAAGGCAGGGGAGGTAGAAGAGGGAAGGAAGTTTAGGAGAAGAATATTATTGATCATAAGCACAAATTTTAGATGCTTTCATAATATTTATTATATGAGTTAATGCAAACAATAACTCCCATAAGTAGAAAATCTTATATTTTCTTCATTTAGTCAGTGAACAAATATTTATTGACCATGTCCATGAATGGTGTTATGGACTTGGGCTACTACATGAGGAAAGTCACATGTTGTCCCTGCTTATATGGAATCAAGACTTCAGTGGGTGATATACATATTAATTAAATAATATCCAAAATTAATAAAAATTGCCATTGCACTAACTGTTCAATGATGTTATACTAGAAAAAGGTTAAGAAAGATGATTGAGTTGAAATCTAAAGGATGTCAACCCAAAGGTAGGAAAGTACAATTGAACTGAGGTTTAAGGATTAACCATATGGGAGTGGTTAGACATTCCAGGAAAGGAGAAGAGCAGAAGAGCATGTGCAAAGATCCTGGTAGAAGCAAGTTGGAAATTACTACTTTCTTTTCTATTCTCTGGGAGATTTTGTGTAACATTGGTGTTATTTTTTTCTGTAAATATTTGTAAGGATTCCTTGGTGAACTTTATGGGCCTGGGGTATCTTCGTGAGAGAAATTTTAATGATAGATTCAATAATAATGGATTTGGGAGTATTTACATTTTGTGTTTTCTAAGGAATTTATAACATTGCTTTTAAATCTTAAAATCTATTGGCATGAAGTAGCTCATATTTTCTTATGATCTTTTTAATTACTGTAAGTTATGTAACTATAATTTTTTAATAACTAAGATACACTGATATGCCCTTTTTTATTCCTGCAATCAATAACTTTTGCCTTTTTTTAAAGTCCATTTTGCTAAATGTTTTGCCAATTTTATCAGTCTTTTTCTTTTTTAAAATTTTTTTTTTATTTATTGAGAGAGGGAGAGTGAGCACGTCCAAGCAGGTGGTGGGGGGCAGTGGGAGAGAGAGGATCCTAAGTGGACTCACCAGAAGCATGGAGCCCGATGGGGAGCTCACTCTCATGGCCCTGAGATCTTGACTTGAGCTGAAATCAACAGCTGGATGCTTAACTGACTGAGCCACCCACGTGCCCTTCAATTTTGTCAGTCTTTTAAAAAAATGTTGGTTTTGATGATATTTTCCATAATATGCTTGTTTTTATTAATATCTTCTCAGTCAGTCATCTAGTTCTGTGGACTCCTGTTTCTTTTGCTTTTTGAATATATTTTCCTATCTCTTTGCTCTATTTATTTATTTAAGATTTTATTTATTTCAGAGAGAGAGAGCGAGCATGCATAAACAGGGGGAGAATTTGAGGAAGAGGGAGGTAATCTCCAGCAGACTCCATGCTGATGGCAGAGCTCTATGTGGGTCTCAGTCCCAGGACCCCTAGATCATGACCTGAGCCAAAACCAAGAGTCTGATGCTTAACTGACTGAGCCACTCAGGGGCCCTTTTTAACAGTGTACATGAAAAGTTGTGGTGATAATTTAGATTTATGATGACATTATCTTCTTTTGGAAAGAGTTTGTTTCGGACTGGTAGCTAGGTTCACTGGCTAACCAGATCACACTAAACTATTCACACACACTATTTTTAAGAATTGAATTGACATTAGCACAGGCCTATTTAATTCACCTTTTTCCCTATGCTGCACCCTTTCAAAGTCCTAAACCAAAACATGATGATTAACCAGGATTCTCCTTCATTTTTCCCCTACACCTTATAACACGGTCACAAATATTCCTCACACTTCTGTCTCTCATCTGCCTTTTGCAGAATTCATTAATCCCTAGATGGCCTGTAGCCCTAAATATTGCAACTGTTTCTCTGGCCTTGCCTTTTTCACCCAAATCCTAGACCCTTAATTTTTCTCTGCTTTTTTATCTCTCTGGAGCTTTGAAGAATTAAAAAAAAAATCTGTTTTTTCTAAGATGTCATAGTTGGAAATTTAGTTTAATTAATTTATCTCTCATAAGGAAGTGAAAATTCTGAAGTCCATTTTTGTTTATTCAATTATTTTTTTAAATGCCCATTTTATTTATAATAACACATTATTTGGTGTGCTTTTCATGCTACCAATTATGATCATAGTATTTCTATTTTATAAGTATAATAATTTTACTATAGAAAGTAAGCTCCAAAAAAAGCATGGAATTTTATTCAATGATGTTTAACCTTGAACAGTGCCTAGAACTTAGTAGGCTCTCAATATTTTTGCAATTAAATGAATGAAAGGAATGGAGTCAGATCTTTAGCCCTCAAGTGGATGATCATGAATTCTTTGTTTATTTACTATAGGACGTCTGGTTATCACTTTTCTGAATATATAACTGGATGTAGCTTGAAGACAATGGTGTGAGGAATATTTACATGATAGATGATAAAGAACAAGCTTGCTTTATTTTGTTTGGACCTCTGGGTGCTCTTTTCAGTGTATGATTCAAGTAGCTTGCCTTATCATGAGAATTCACATAGGCAGTAAATCTATGAAAGGTGAATCCATGCTATAAACAGACTACTACTACTATAAATATTTAGTTCAAGTCTAAATAAATCTATCTAGTGATAGTGTGGTTCTGGTGTTTATTATCCATTCTTTTTCACTAGGATACTAATGACTTGCTTAGCTAGGATTGACTTAATGTCTCAAGTCGGCTTTAGTGTGGATCTTCACTCATTGCTTTGATCTGGGCCTTTGACTCACATACTAGCCTCAGCATTTTATCTTTGTCTGGATACATCTGGTTCATTCCAGCAGGCAGGTACCTTGCTGATAAGCTAAAACAGAAATTCTTTTCTTTGTTTAAAATTGCTTCAAAGTTAAAAGCCCTGCCAATACATAGCTCAATGTTTATATATATATATATATATATTTTTTTTTTTTTAAAGAATTTATTTATTTATTTATTTGACAGACAGAGATCACAAGTAGGCAGAGAGGCAGGCAGAGAGAGAGGAGAAAGCAGGCTCCCTGCCGAGCAGAGAGCCCAATGCAGGGCTTGATTCCAGGACCCTGGGATCATGACCTGTGCGGAAGGCAGAGGCTTTAACCCCACTGAGCCACCTAGGCGCCCCTCAATGTGTTTATATATATATATACATATATATATATTTTTTTTTTTTTTTAAGATTTTATTTATTTATTTGACAGAGATCATAAACAGGCAGAGAGGCAAGCAGAGAGACAGAGAGGAGGAAGTAGGCTCCCTGCCGAGCAGAGAGCCTGATGTGGGACTCCATCTCAGGACCTGGGATCATGCATGACCTGTGCTGAAGGCAGAGGCTTTAACCCACTGAGCCACCCAGGCGCCCCTCAATGTTTGTATTTTGACTCTGCGGCTATGCCCATGAACAATCAGGGACTGCTGATAACTCATACCACTCTCCTTTACCAGTCCCTCTGATTACAAGGGATCACCTCAAGTGGGGTAGTTTGAGAGTCCTTTACAGATTTAGGCAGAACTCCTAATTTTTGAAAAAATTTTTTTGAGGACAAAATGATACCATCATTCATTTTTATTAAGTGTTTTGGATAAGAAAATATCACATTCTTGGGGTACCAATGTGGCTCAGTCAGTTAAGCAACCAGCTCTGTTTGGGCTCAAGTCAGGATTTCACAGTTGTGGGTTTGAGCCTGGGTCAGGCTATGTACTCAGGGTGGAGTCTGCTTCAGATTCTCTCTCCCACTCCCTCCCACTTTCTCTCTCTCTCTCAAATAAAGAAAATCTTAAAAAAAGAAAATAATACATTCTCTAATCAAAAGTCCCTTTTTCTTCATAGCTGTTTCTTCTATCCGAGTATAATGTCCTTCCTCCAGTTATATTCTCCTGGGCCTAGGACTGGGTTAGTTACTTAACTGAGGAAATTTTCTAGTCACTGTTTCATTCCCACTTTGATTATCCATGCATGAGTAATGTAAGGTGATACTTGGACTCACAGTGTATGTTTCCATATTTTGACCCACCTTGGACCCTAACAATATAAATGCAATCATTGTGGCTCACCTCTGACATTGGTAACCTAAGCCCAGGAGGCCAGCAGGTCTACCTGTTAATGAGCAAACTGATCATGGGAAAATATTCCATTGTTGTGAAGAGAGCCAACCTGTGTAAAAATATTTACAACCTCACAGTCAGGACTGATGGCAATATAAAAAACCACTAGGAAAAGTTATGGCAGCAAGAAGTTATTCTGAGGAGCAACACCTACATTTGAAGTAGTTTTATAACTGCTCCCTCTAGTCAAAGACTTGGGCTCTGATGTACCATAGGAGCCTGTATGCCTCATCTCATGACTTTTACCTCTCCTGATTTGGGGGCAGAAATGAATATCTCTGTTTAGTCACATGGTGATGTCAGTATCATCTGACCTTTGGCCAAGGCCTCTGCACATATGTGATGTAAAGGGAGCAATGTAAGATAATAATCCCAAGTCCGGGCTAGAGAACAAGGCCACGTCCAAACCTTGCCTCTCCTCATTCAAGTCCTGGGAGCAAGTTACCTAACCTTCTCATTGGTAAAATGGATGTAATAATAGTACTTAACTCTTGGAGGTATTGAGAGAATTAAATGAAATAATCCGTAAAAAGCACTTGGCATGGTGGCTGGCCTACAACGACCTCTCAGGTCGTATACATTAGAATTATTTCTATAGAAAATCCTTCTCTTTATAAAACTGAAGATTTATTTTAAAGGGCTTAAACTCAAAATTGTTGTATTAACTAAGAACCTGCTCAATTTGGACTTAAGTTTTTTTTTTTTTTTTTTTAGATGAAAATCTTTGTTGTGCCAAAGCCACATCATGTTCTAGTGCTACTTTTTATCCATCCCATGAATACAGTTTCTGTGCTCTGCTGTAATAGACTGACCGTATTGTCTGCCTACTCTGCCTGCCTGGGATATGTGAACTATGCCAAGCCTCCCTTACCTATGAATACTTCCTCACACTGCTTCCCTGCATTTCTCTCCCACAACATATTTGAGGCAGTTATCACAATACTCATGGACATTTTCCTTTCTTTCTTCTCTTTCAATAAGAATTCTTAATTGTGCAGACTCAGGATTGAGAGTGACTAAGATGCCTAAACACACACACACACACACACACACACACACTCTCTCTCTCTCTCTCTCTCTCTTTCTCTCTCATTCACGCTAATATAATTTAGTTTGGTATAGGATTCAATTCATGGAGTCTTTTCCAAAGCATTAAAGACTAAGCACTTCTTAAAAATGTAAGATTGACCGAAAATTTTTTTGAAGGTTCAAATAGTGCTCTCGTTGATCTTTAAAAAAAAATTTTTGGAGACTAAGGAAACATTATGTGGGGGTTTCTTTTGTCCCAATGGATGATTCATTGCCCAGTCCTGATACTGCTTTTCCCCATTGGGTCTCTGTGAGAGTCACATGCTTTGGACATCTTTGAAAAGAATCTTCTGAGCCTTCAGCATCTGAGTCTCCTGAATCTCATCTAGAACTGGGTTGAATTCTCCTCCATCACAATGAGCAACAAATTCTTGGGCACCTGGAAACTTGTCTCCAGTGAGCATTTTGATGATTACATGAAAGCTCTGGGTAAGAAATGTTTCTTGTAGCTCTGGTTGAGAAGATCCTTTTTTGAGAAAGCTGCATGCCTATTTCCTTCTAACTCCTTTTCCAGGACTCTGGGGAGGTTTGCACAGGCTGAATTATAATCCTTTCCTGAAATTAATCTCTTTGGTCATTCAATAATTTACTGCATTGCATTTGTGGAAATTGTAATAGATTTTAACCTAAGAGCTGCTTAATTTTGTGGAGTTCCCACTGATTTCAAAGGTAGTTTTGTATCAGTAGGGCTTTGCTTTCAGAGAAAAGAAATCCTAAAGGCTTAGGCAACCCATCCTCTGGTTCCTTTTATAACAGCTGAAATGCTTATAAGATAAGGAACTGAAGTTAATAGAAAACCTCAATTTAAAATTTTGGTGTTTAGCTAAACCAGACATTTACACTAATTTCTGTTAGGCTAACATCAGAATATCCTGTATTTGAAGCGATGGATGAAGATGGAAAATCCAGTCCTTAGTTTTATCAACTTTATTTTATACTATTTCTAGGAATGTTCCATGATATGAGCACAACAGGTATGAATTGTTTTTGGAAATTTCCAGAGCTATATAAATATAATCGAAAGTGGTGTCAATGACCCAGGTTTCTATGCTTGACAAAGGGCCTGTAATTTTACTTACCTGCATAGAAAGCTTATGAGAAGAGTTGTATTCTTAGGTAAAATGAGCAAAATCATGTTACGTTGCCTAGAAAACTATGAGAACTTATGGGGACAGATCGTACCATGAGATTGGTTGGACTTAAAGATTTGACTTTACAGCTGAGGAAGAAGAAAAATACAAGAGCATCAATGACAGACTCCCTAATTCTGTCATTTTCAAATTTAGAATGCATAAGATCACCTCAGGGTTCGATATAGTGTAGGTTCTCAGGCTCTACTGCGGAGATTATATAGAATATATATTTTCATATATTTATATGAAACTAGTTTTCCCTTCATTTATTGCTCTCATTTGACATTTCTCCTTTTCCATGTATTTAGTCTTAGTAATTTCTCCTTTTCCATGTATATAGTCTTAGTAATAGTAGTAATAAAACTTGAGAGTTTAATTTTGTGTTTTTTTCCAAACAAGGAAAATTTTTAAAAATTAGTTTATTTGCGATTACATGTAATGATAGAGATCTTGAAAGGAGATGGATAGATTTTTCCCACCAGTTAATTTAGGGGCCACAATAAAATTGCAGAAATAGGATTCTATTAAGGATGTGGGGAGAGTTCTTTTCTATATCCACAATATATTACTGAAGAGAAAAAAAATCAAAGAACAGTGTGTATCTGTCATAGTTGCATTTTAAAAACATCCATAGTATTTATATGTAAAAAACTAAAATTTCTGGAATGATTCATACAAAACACTGGTGATTTTCAAAGACTGTGGGATTAGATGTAAAAGGGGTTAACTTGCACTATTTAAGTTAAACATGTTTATCTTTAAAATCTGCAGATATTATTCTTATAATGATAAACTTGAAATATTTAAGTCGATGGACACGCATTTCCGTTAGATGGTGAAACATGGGAGGAGATCCTCAGTAGTCAGTGATACTACGCACCATCTCCACACCAGATGAACAAGTGAGGATAGAAAGTGGCCATGTGTAGTCTCTACAGATACATCTCCTTGTCAACATAATTCTAACATTCTCTTCATTTTCAGGTGTGGGGTTAACCACCAGAAAACTGGGAAATTTGGCCAAACCCCGTGTGATCATCAGCAAGAAAGGGGATATTATAACTATAAGGACTGAGAGTACATTTAAAAATACAGAGATCTCCTTTAAGTTAGGTCAGGAATTTGAAGAAACCACAGCTGACAACAGGAAAACAAAGGTAAATTTTAATATTTCTCTTCAAAGCTAGCTCATTCTCCAGCTTGAGAAGATACTTCCTGTTAGTATTCAAAAGGGTAGACTATGCCATTCTATTGAAAATTGGGGCACCTGGGTGGCTCTGTTAGTTAAGCATCTGCTTTTGGCTCATGCCATGATCCAGGGTCCTGGGTTTGAGCCCTGCATCGGGCTCCCTGCTCAGTGGGGAACCTGCTCCTCCCTCTGCCTGACGCTCCCACTGCTTGAGTTCACGCATGTGCGTGCTCTCTCTGTGAAATACATAAAATCTTTATTAAAAAAAAAAATGAATGTGCCTTGGGGGCACCTTGCTTGATCTCAGGACTGGGAATTTGAGCCTCACATTGGGTGTGGAGCCTCCTCTAAAAAAATAAATTAAATTAAATTGAATAGAAAATGAATGTTCTTCATGAGACGTCTATTATGAAAACAGTTCGATACCAAACGAACTGCTTCTTTAATCAACTACGGTCCAAGCAACTCGATTATGTGAGCTTGTCATTGCAGAGCGTCGTGACCTTGTCAAGAGGTTCGTTGAATCAAGTGCAGAAATGGGATGGCAAAGAGACAACAATAAAAAGAAAGCTGGTGGATGGGAAAATGGTAGTGGTAAGATTATTTTTGCTTCTAAATACAAAAATAATGGTATTTAAATAGGGAAATTGGTTACATTGTTTTCAAAGTATTCTTTTTTCTTTGCAATACCCATGAAAAAGAATGGCTAAGAATAAAGTCAGAGCTAGTGGTTAGGCAATATTTCAGTCCCGAAGACTCCTCTATAGCACTTCAAGTATAGATCCAAGATTTTAGAAACAACAAAGCTCATGTGTTATTTTAGGAGTAACAACACCAAAAAAAAAATAACAGTAAGTCAAAGAAAGAATGGCTGAATCTCCCTATTTTGGACTCACAAAGAGAAAAGCAAGTCCAAGTTATAAATGCAAAACAAACCTGCCTAACGGCTCAATTACATAATATTTGTAGGTATCTGAGTGTTTTGCTTCCAAGAATTCAGAGTAACTTGGACTTCACCGTGTCAGTGATTTAAGCTCAGCTCATGGGAGACCTTTTAGTCAGCAGATCAAGGGTGATGTCCAGGGTTACTTGTGATGACATCTAGTAATTTTCTTGTTTTAGCTTCTGTGCTTACTAATACATACACTGAACATAGACTCATGTCATTTTAAATGTTCTTTCTTCCCTTTAGTTTAGAGGTTCTTATCCCTAGCTACAAAGTAGATTTGCATGGGGAGTTAACACCAGTATGGGGCTCTCAACACAGATTAATTAAATGCAAATCTCTTGGGATAGAAGGAACCATCAGTATCTTTAAATGTTTCTCAGATGATGCAAATACGCATATAGTTTTGAAATCCACTTTTAGTGAATTTAAATGCACGCAAATTATGCATTAAAACTTGTCACTTTAAGAAAATTCTTCCACATAGTAACATAGAATGATGTCAAAACTGCTTCTCCTGTTTTGATGGTCATAATTCCAAATTGCCAGAGACTTGACATACTGATGTTCTACTCCTTTCTAAGTTTAATCTTATGAGCTTGTTTTTATCTTCTGTTGCTATGTGCAAATTTGTTGTTCCCTAGTTTGAGTTTTAGATACTCAATGAATCTTTCTCTTTTCTCAAGGAATGTAAAATGAAGGGCGTGGTCTGCACCAGAATTTATGAGAAGGTCTGAGAAAATCATTTCCTCCTTGAAGTGATATTTGATCATTTTATGTTGGAAATCAACGGTTTTCATTGGCAAGGCCCCAACTGCTCTGCAGTATGTTTCTCTGCTTTTGCTTTTGTCTTAATAGATGAGATAGGTAAAGGCCTAAAGTGAGGATTAATCTAAAATTCAGTGTTGTTTAAACATTTTCAATTTGTATGCATTTCCTTACTGTATTAAAGTATGTATATTGGCCACAACTAAATAGTTGATAATGTCATTTAATTAGCTGTGAAATTCTAACTTATGTTGTACTTTGTATACCGAAAGGATAGTAAAGCAAGTAACGTAAAAGGAAGTCAATGGGGAGGAAGATGGGAAGTGAGAGAAACTACAAGAAGGGATTGTTTTAGATCAAAGTTCTAGTTCAGGCATAGGGCAGCCTCCACTCCCTATGGACAGTGAAATGCACAGATATTAAGGGTAGAGTTCAATCTATTGTGACAAATGCACGCGCCCATATAACTCACATCCTGATCCAGATAATGATACATTTCCTTACTCCCAGAAAGTTTTCTCAGGCTTCTTACTAGTCAGTTTCTGTCCTCTCCCACCGCCACCAGAAGCAAGTAGTCATTTGGCTTCTATCATTTGAGTTTTCCATTATACTTTTCTTTAATGTGTGGGTTTTTATACAAAGAAAGGTTATTTTTAATTCAAAAAAGTATGCATTTTTTAAGTGAAAAGATAACCAGGAAATTTTTTAGACCCTGAAAGAGGAAGTCAACTGCTCCCAGGTCACACAGTATGAGCCATCACTTGTACATGCAAACATATCGTATTCGTCTGCAACCATAGAGCTCATATTGTTTTATCTTCTGCTTTTTGAGAGTTTAACAAAGATTATTTCACATTTCAACAGGTGCTATACCATAATTTACTATGATTCTATAATGTAATGGTTTTATTTTTAAGTTAACCCAGTTTGGAGTTATCACATTATTTTGCAAAAATTACCTTTATGCATGTATCTGATTGTGCTGGATACTTTTTCTAGGAGAGGGATTAGTAAGTTAAACAATATGGAAAACCCAATGTACATTTCTGTATTGCTTTCCTGAGTGTTGTTAGTGATGAGGGACCAGCAGTATACCTGTGAAGGGCAATGTACAAACACAGGTCCTATACCGATGCTAACAGCTACTGTATGTTTTATGTGTGCCAAGCTCATTGACTCTCTACCAGACAATTTATGTGCCGTGTTGCCATATTTAATGTAATTTCACATAACAACCCTATTAGGTAGATACTATTATTATCTCCAGTTTATAAAAGAAGAAAGAGTGTAGAGTAACTTGTGCAAAGCCCCAAAGTGGTAGAGAATGAAGAAAGGTCATTTGCTAAACCTTTGCTCTATTTTGTCTCCTTGGCCACACCTGGCTGTTAGAAACTTGTCTGTTTCTCATAAAATCTCTAAAAGTGCACCATTAGACATTATTTTTTGCCAGTTCTTGAATTTCATATAAATGGAGTCATACATTATGTATTCTTTCTGTTTGCCTTTTTAAACTCAGAGTAGTGTTTCTGAAATTCATCCGTATTGTTGCACTCAGCAGCGGTTTGCTCTTTGATTGCTACGTAGTGTTCTGTTGCGTGAATATAACCCCGTTTGCTCCTCCATTCTTCTCTTAAGACAGTTGGGCTGTTTCCAGGTTTTGGCCAAACATATTTTGATGAATAAAGCTGCTGTAAACATTCTCATACAAGGTTGTTGGAGGACATAGGAGTTCCTACCTTTTGGGTCAATAACTGGGCATTGAATTACTGGGTCTAGTTGATTTTTGACAGGCAGGAATAGAGACTACTGTGCCCAAGTAATAATGAAACTCTTTCAGATGTATGTTGGAGCAAATGACAAATGTGCTGGTGTTTTAGGGGCCAGGATTTTCACTGTGGAAGAGGAACATGCAACTATGGAATGAGGGAGGCAAGAATGAATTGTGTGAGAGTGGATTGAGATAGATGTAAATTTGTGGTTTCTAAGGCATGTGTATATATATGTGCACATGTGTATGTAATTGTACATGCATGTCTGCAAATGCATTTATGAGGTATATGTATACATGTACTTATGTGTATGTGTATATACACCCAAGTATTTCCCAGATCTATCTGCCCAAAGAGCTTAGAAGCAATGACACTTCAGTAGGAATGAATCCACCCGCTTCCCAGACTTTGGGGTCCAATGTCATTACCCACTAAAAGGACTGAGAGTTCCTTGGAGAAACAACTAATTCTAATGTGGGGTTAGGGTAGTTACAAGATGAGCCTGAAATATCTTATTACATCAGAAAGGATGGAAGTGTTTTAAAAAATAATAGAAGAATACCAAAAATATGGAAGCCAGCTTGGAGGTGTTTCCCTTAGTTAAAACTGCAACAGTTTGAAAAAGTAAAATAATTGAGAAAAAAAATCATAACTTATAAACCATGGAAGGAAAAATAAGGATCCATGAAACCATAACGATAATAGGGAGAAAGAGAAGAGTCTTCCTTATAGCAGAATGCTGTGGGCTGACCAGCACATGTGGAAGGAGTGCTAGAAATGGAAAGTCATAATTTTCCAACTATCACAGTAAATATTGGCTCATGCAAGAATTGCCAGTAGATGCTAAATCTGGAGGGAAATTTAGATTAGGAGAAGGATATTACTTTGGTCTTAAAGTATCTCTCCACAGATCGCTCATTAGTTATTAGCAGAAAAAACAGTTTATGCCATGGAAAAACTAGACAACTCCTTGATTGGGGAATCACCCCTAGCATCGCCAAAGAGGGACAGAAGAACCTGTGTTTTCAATTGTGATACCCTGAGAAGGAACATCACTTATGTAGTCTTTCAGTCCAGAATCCTCATCTGTGCATATGGATTCCCCTAGTCATGGGGAGACATGAGACAAATTCCAAATGAAGAATGTTCTATTGAAAAAGAGGAGGAGAGTGGTGTTGATCAAATTTTTCAAAAATGTAATTGTCATAAGAGTCAAAGAAAGGCTCTGTGGAAATTTTCTAGATTAAGTTACATTCAAAATATGTGATGACTAAATCCAGTAAAAAACAAATTGAAATATAGATGGCAAATTAGGTTAGAAGTATACTGGGATTATACAAGAGAATATCATTATTCTTGAGAAACACACCCTGGAGTATTTGGGGGTAATAGGCCATAATATATGCAATCTACTTTAAAAAACTGAAAAAAAATGTATGTGTATTTGTCTGCGTGTATATATACTAGTGAGAGCAATTGATAAAGCAAACGCGGGTAAAACTTAATAGACAAATCTGACTAGAAGCTAATATGTCTTTTCTTCGTAAGAGTTTGGTTTTGCAACTTTTCTGCAAGTTTAAAGCTATTTCCAACCAAAAAAGAATATATTTTTTTAGCTCCACTTGGCCAAGTCCCTCTCTGCCCCTGGGTATTTGATCAACACGTGTCTGAGAGGCATCATAACCGAGGTGTGGTTTTTTTATTTATTTTTTTTGGCTCCAGCCAAATAAACCCATAAAAAAGGAGAGTTTTAAAACTGTGGTGCTATTTTTAGAGGTTGTAATAATATGACTTGCAATAAAATGTATTCCTCAATAAACATAATTGCTCTATTATACCAAAGTCATAAGCAGTTTCTGTTTTTGGAACAGGAAAAGTGGAACTGCACTGATAATGAGAAAGACAAAATGATCATTTCAGCAGGTGCTACATGTTGCTAGATTTGAAAAAGATTTTTGAACAACCAGAAGTAGGGGAGGGAGCTAGTGTTCTGCAGTATTCAGAAACAGTCTAGAATATAATTTTGATTCTCAATTCTTCTTGATAGAACAAAAAGTTCTTTTTGGGAGAACATGGGGGCTAAGAGCAATCAGATTACCTAGTTCAGATTCCAATTTGCTGCTTACTTGCTGTGTGTCATTGGGCAAGTTACTTAACTTCTCTGCCCCTCAGCTCCTTCGCTGTAAGAATAAGGATAATAATAGAACATTCTTCAAAGAGTTGTGAGGGATAGATAAATTAAAATATGTAATGTCCTTGGCATAGGAAAAGCCCTAGGGAAATGTCTTTTGTTATTATTTACCTAGTAACATATATGATGCTCAAATAGGTTACTTCGTTACACCTCAAAATGAAGAGAATTCACAAGATCTCAGAGCTGTTGATATTGATTTACAGACCATGTGGCTAAATTTATTAAAAACATTATTTATATAAGCATAAAAACAATATGGTCTTAAAGTATCTCTCCACAGATCGCTCATTAGTTATTAGCAGAAAGCATATCACTGCCTAGAAATAGCATAGTATGTAGATTTTACCAATAACACTTTTAGTTTCATGTTAACTGTAATATTTCTAATTTTTTACTAAGTTACTCTGGCTTAGCTTTTGGGAATACTTTTTCTAAACTGAGTGGTACCTCTTTAAATGTGGCTGCATGTTAGAATCATCTGGAAGTTTTAAAATACTCCAATACCAAGATTGTACCACAGACCCACTAAGTCATAGTGTATGGGTGACGGGTGAGACCCAGGTGTCGGTATTTTTCCAGGTGATTCCAATGTGTGGCCAGTTTGGGGACCACTGTGCCAAAGTCTTCCAAAGCTAGAAATTTAATGTAGGCTATTATCACATTGCCATCCACTAAAATGGAGTGAAAGGTCATCAAAGTCAGGAGTACTAAATGTCCCCAACATGACACTAAATAACAGTACGTAGTGAAAATACTATGGTAAAATCAACTCAGATGTAATCAAGTCTTTTGTTAGGAAAGCAACTGTTTACTTCTTATCTTTCTTTCCACAGAAGGCAACGCAATTGGCCATTATCCATGACATATGGAAAAGTCGAGTTTTCAAAATAGCAAAATGTGGAGCAACAGGGAAAACAAAGCTATAAAACAATGCTAAAATTGCTGCAAAAGAGAAACTATTTTTTTTTCAGCAGGATTTAGGAAAGAAGTTCAAATCTCTCAGAAAATGTAGTACGGGACTAATTTTTGAAATAGCAACTTTCATATTTTGCTGTCTATTAAAAATACCAGTGACGACATGCAAGTGTTTAGATCTGTTACCTGACTGGGATTTGGACACTATCTAAAATCCTCCCCTTAGCAACCAACTGCAATGCAACAGGTATTTTTTTTCCCCTCTTTTTTTTTTTTTTAAGATTTATTTGTTTATTTGAGAAAAAGAGCATGAGGGGCAGGGCAGAGGGAGAGGATGAGAGAGTCTTAAGCAGACTCCCTGCTGAATGCAGGGCTTGATCTCATGACCCTGAGATTGTGACCCGAATGGAAATCAAGAGTCAATGCTTAACTCAATAAGCCACCCAAGGGCCCCTAGGCAACACTTCTAATAGGTCTGCTGCTGCAAAGTGAATGTCCCAACAACACCAAAGGACTGATGCTTCTATACTTAAAGGGCTTTGAAAACTAGATATGTGAAAGTCTTAAGTTTCACACTCATTATGGCCAAATAATATTATTCTTTTGTTGGAATTTAAGATAGACAAGAATTTTTGCACAATCCTGAATTTGGCATTATAGTAGGCTTATTCTTGATTTTCTATAATTGCATTTGTTTTCAAGTTATTAATGCAATGTCAATGCATGGAAGTCACATTAAGTAAGATTAAGAGTGTAGGGGAGCCTCCTTGCCCAGTTTAGCATCTGACTCTTGATTTCGGCTCAGGTCATTATCTCAGGGTCCTGGGATGGAGCCCTATGTCAGTCTCCCAGCTTCCCTCGGAGTCTACTTATCCCTCTTCCTCCCCCTCTGCTCCTCCTCCTGCTCTCTCCTTCTCTTTCTCCCTCTAACATTAAATAAATAAATAAAACCTTAAAAAATAAGATAAATAATGTAGACGAAATTGATGATAGAGTTCAGGTTTAAAACTTCCAAAATAAATCATTGGTAGGCTTGTACTGTATTTTCTTGATGTAATTTGGCATTTGGTGAATACTTAGTGCACTTAAAGCCAGCCAAACCTAAAAATTTGGATTTTTATTAAACCTACCTATGTTATACCATATTTCATTCATCTCAATCCTGTTTTCCTCAGCTAGATGGCACTGTTTTTTTATGACTTATTTATTTGAGAGTGAGAGAGAGTGCGCATGAGCAAACGGTGATGGTGGGGGCGAGGGGGTCACAGGGAGGGGCAGGAGGAGAGAATCTCAAGCAGACTCCCCACAGAGCACAAGCAGTGTGGGTCTTAATCCCAACACCCATGAGATCATGACCTGAGATGAAACCAAGTTCCCGGCCGCCCAACTGACTTAGTCACCCAGGCACCCCTAGACTGCAATGTTAAAATCAAACACAGAGACCAGACTCGAAATTTCCCTGAGCAAACAAAACCAGTTTAGCCATATAAACAAAATTTAATTTAGTTCATTTTGCAAGACAAGGGAGGCTCACTTGACCTGGGTTGCTTTGAGCTTATGCCTGTGATGATTATAAGCAGAACTTAAATTGTACCCCCAAACTGATAAGAAATAGCCACTGAACAAGTCCATTTCATTTAAGAAGATTCTAATATTGTAACCAGTTGCTGTGAAGAGGAAACAGTTACTGCCTACAGATTATGTGAACTGCATTCTAACAACATACCTCTGAGCATCATTCCATGTTTTGGTTTAGGTGTCCCTGGTTGCAAACTGTCTTTTTGGTGTGTACACAATAAACTTCTACTAATTAATAGTTCAGTGCTTCATTGTTTTTATGTTTTTTTCTGAACTTGTGGGAGTTTGCTGTTGAAGGTGACACCAAATCTTAAAACTGCCTTGTGTCCATGAAGGCTTCCAGGAAAGTGCTAGGTCCCAGTGACTTCTAATTAATGCTTGACTGGTATGCAAGGCATCTATTGCCTATTTCATGTTTTAGAGAGGCAGTAGGAGTGTAACAGCAAGAATCCTGTAAGCAAAGTGGGAACACATGGATCTGAAGCCGGGCTTTGCCACTTGTGATGTCCTAATTTGTACAAGGGGGACAATAATGGCTACTTCACACAGTTGATGCGGGAGGAAATATTTCATGCATCTGAAAGCACTATGTAAAGTGTAATGCGTTATTTATATGTAAAATGTTATTATTATGTCTATTGTTATATCACACATATAAATCCTTCTATTCAGCATATAGGTTTTTTGTTTTGTTGTGTGTGTGTGTGTGTGTGTGTCTGTGTGTGCATGAGAAGTATCCCAAATAATGACTATATGGAAGCTTTCCTATTACTTATCAGGCTCCTAAATGGTTAGATGTTAGAAAAGAATTGAATAAAGTTGAATGTGTTACAACCTTGCATCATTCCATTAATAAAAGGAAGCAGATCCTGTAAGATGCTGTTAATTGGTGTATTATTCAGCATCTAAAGTCATGGTCTTGAATCCTGTTTGACCTTCTGTAGCTGGTTGACCTTCTGTAGTTCAGTTCCATTGCAAATCTCCAGTTTCTCCAGCTTTAATAGGAGGGACTGATCTAGATGATCTTTAAGATTTCACTTATTTGGGGGGTGCCTGGGTGGCTCAGTGGGTTAAGCCACTGCCTTCGGCTCGGGTCATGATCTCAGGGTCCTGGGATCGAGCGCTGCTTTGGGCTCAGCAGGGAGCCTGCTTCCCTTCCTCTCTCTCTGCCTGCCTCTCTGCCTACTTGTGATCTCTCTCTGTCAAATAAATAAATAAAATTAAAAAAAAAAAAAAGATTTCACTTATTTGGGGGTACCCGGGTGGCACTGTGGGTTGGGCCTCTGCCTTTGGCTCAGGTTGTGATCTCAGGATCCTGGGATTGAGCCCTGCTTTGGGCTCAGCAGGGAGCCTGCTTCCCCTTCTCTATCTGTCTGCCTTTCTGCCTACTTGTGATCTCTCTCTCTGTGAAATAAATAAATAAAATCTTAAAAAAAATTCACTTATTTCTATATTTTATATCATCGTATCTAATAGGACTGGCTCTTTAATATTGAAATAATCTTCCTATGTTTGTGAACTTTTCTATTTTAATTAGTTACCTGCTTCCCCAACTTCTAGAAGTTCCATGTGGACAGAGATACACATTTATATCTTTTCCCTTCCCCATCTCACACTGCTTCCCACCCAACATCATCTTCAAGAGACATGGATCCCATGCTAACTTCTTTGACCGACCTCCAAGGAGAAGAATTTAAGAATTCCCTCCACTATGTGCTTTGGTGAGTGCTGTGAAGTGTGTAAACCTGGTGATTCACAGACCTGTACCCCTGGGGATAAAAATATATGTTTATAAAAAATAAAAAATTAAAAAATTAAAAAAAATAAAGAATTCCCTCCACTGTATTTCCACTACAATATAACCATGTACTTAAATCTCTAATTCTGACTGAAAGCTCAAGTGAAGGAATTTGAATTTCTTAATTTAAAAAATTTCCAGCTCAAGGTGGAAGGTGATTCCTAGCAGAGTTTTATAAACATTTGCTGAGTAAATACGGGCACGAATGAGCACTACTTCACAATTCCACCATACTACCCTGCGCACGCAGCCTCCGTCCGTGCTGAGTTTGAAAACAGAGGGCTAGGTCTCACACAAGTTAGTTTCGGAGTTTCACAGACAAAGAGAAGCAATGAGATGACGTTAAAATACGCCGTCACGTCGAACTTTCTCTTCTTTCCTCTTGAAATGGTAAGGTCTGGAATGTTAAACTATAAACAGGAAATCTGTCTGCTTTTCTGTTCTCTGATAAGTCACATGCATAACCCAGGGATGACTAAAAACCCGATTTAACAGGATTCCTGTTAAATTCCTGGTTCCATAAAAAAGCTGAGGGATTTTCTTATTTAGAAATTATGAAAAATAGGTGAGTCCATGAATTAGTAATATGATTAAGATTTATTTCTGTTGTAACATGGAAAATAGATTAGATCCATGATTTTCAACTGTACACACTGTATTTACCTTGTATAAAATTCATGTTGATTTTAGATTTTTGAATTACTGATGTGGGTGTAAAAACATTTGGGTGGAGAAGACACGGGGAATAAGAAAAGCACAGAAGGAAACACTTTTGTTTCTCTGTGTATTTGTTAACTGTATTTATGACTCACTGAATCTAGAATTCCTGTAGGATTCACGAGATCCACACAGTCTTCCTGCTGCTTTCTATCCGTTTTACTGATTCAGCTGGTAGATGTGTGAGATCACTTGTAGACCATTCTACCATTAGCAAATGTCTAAATGGAAGCATCATTTCCTCCTTTCAGTCAAAACTCTGTGGTTATCAGTAGATAACCACAGTATCAATGGATGATACTGTTATCAGAATCAGTGGGTGAGCAATAAAGAGAAGGTGTTTGAAATAACTCCTCAGTAAAAACAGAACTGATTCCCAGATGAAGAGAAAGGAACATAATTCCATTCTGGTAAAGGGGGCTCTCTCCTCTCTGGAGAAAAGAGGAAGCAGGCAATATTGAATATTCAATTATTTGCGGCGTGTACTCCAGAAAGTAAAAGTATGGTGCATAAGCCACAAGAATACCAAACACTTCCACCCACCCTGCTTTCTTGATCTCAGTGAATATGGGGGGGGGGGATACTTTCTTTTCTACACAGTAATAGTTAATCACAGCACATTAGATACCACCTTGAACAAGCACTCTGCTCTGCAAATCCCAGTCTAATTCAATGGGCAGTCAGTCACTCACTCAACAAACATGAAAGATGAATAAGAAAAGGCCCAGTCTTCAAGAAGCTAATTAACTCCTCAGGGTGAAGGAAGCTAGATGGCAGGGAAAGACAGAAACACATGGAGGGAGCTTAACTGAGAACCCAAAACAGAACTGTAATGAGTGTCCTGTTCTTTGAATAAGGTTTAAGGAAGCATAAACACTGAACCTTAAGCATAAACACTGAACCTGCTATGTGATGTAATCCATTCTCCTTCCTTAAGAATTTTACCCGAAGGGGGGTGCCTGGGTGGCTCAGTGGGTTAAAGACCCTGCCTTTGCCTCAGGTCATGATCCCAGGGTCCTGGGATCCAGTTGCACATCAGGCTCTCTGCTCTGCAGGGAGCCTGGTTCCTCCTCTCGCTGCCAGCCTCTCTGCTTACCTGTGATCTCTGCTTGTCAAATAAATAAATAAAATCTTTAAAAAAAAAAAAAAGAATTTTACCCGAAGGGCTAAGGAGACCCATTAGAGGTTCTATCATTGGCATTTCAATAGCTGGGGCATTCTTAAAACCACTTGAATCTACATTTCCCTTAGGACTGCTGTGTGGCCCAGGAGGGCCTAATAAATAGAGTGAATTCCTTGCCCTGCCCTTGTGCACAGACTAGAATGTCAAGGAGTCTGCTCTCTGACCAGTCACCAGTCCTGATCAAACAGATCTGGCAAGTTCAGGGTTATATAGGTACATAGGAAATCTGCCTGTGTTGAAAGAACAGGCAGTCCCTATTTTTGGGTAAAGCGCAGACACTTAATGATACTCAGTATGGGTCTTTTCTGTTTTTACCCAACTGCATTGGTATGGGAAGCCACTTAGTTACAAATTCATAAGGACAGCAAAGTCCCTAGCCCCTGGAGTCAGATGAAACATTGAAAGGGAGAAGCCATCGCTGCTGGAAAACAGTTGTTGGCAAGCGTCCCAGATGCATTTTGGAGGGATAAGAACTCTTTAAGTTCTGTGTAGTGAAGAACAAAGAAAGCGAAAACTATAGAAATATACTTGGTGAAGACTCAGTACTTGACCTCTGAGCAATTACGGGCTAGAAGACTGAGAATTTGTTACTCTTCTTTAAAATCCTTGTAGTTGGGGGCACCTGGGTGGCTCAGTGGGTTAAAGCCTCTGCCTTTTCAGCTCAGGTCATGATCTCAGGGTCCTGGGATCTAGCCCCGCATCGGGCTCTCTGCTCAGCGGGGAGCCTGCTTCTCCCTCTCTCTCTGCCTGCATGTGATCTCCCTCTCTGTCAAATAAATAAATAAAATCTTAAAAAAAAATCCTTGTAGTTGGAAGTGATCATTCCAGAGCAATAAAAGTCTAATGTTGAACTTGAAATGGATTTGGGTGCCACTAACAACTACTCTTTTGGATATAGTTTGTATCATGACACAGATTTGCCCTTTAGCCACTGAAGAAATCTTCTTTTTTTTTTTTTTCAAGATTTTATTTATTTTGCTTGAGAGAGAGAGCACAGGAGAGCAAGCGAGTAGTGGGGAAGAGCAGAGGGAGAGGGAGAAACAGGCTCCACACCAAGCAGGGAACCTGATGTGGGGCTCAATCCCAGGACCCTGGGATCATGACCCAAGCTAAAGGCAGACACTTAACCAACTGAGGCCACTCAGGAAATCTTTTTAAAGGAAATAGGAAATAAATGATGGAACCAAACCATTGAGTATTTCGGCTTTCTTTGACTCTACATATTAATGATCTTAAAAACTCTACAATAAACAAAAGTAGAGAACTAAGTTAGAGTTCTCATTATATAGTTGAGATTCACTCAACAAAATTAGTTCTTCCCTGATTTTCTTTTTTCAGTGTAGAATTTCACAATTCTACTAAAGGATGCTCACTATTCCATTGGTATTATTGGTATATTACCCTATAATAGGACTTTGCTGTCCTTCTGAATCTGTGATTAAGCGGCTTCCCAGATCTTTGGTAATATTGGTGTATTATTCTATTGGTATAAACAGATATTTCTCTGTATTTCCTCTATAGGTAATTTTAACCAAGATTCTGCTAATGTAAGTGGAGTGACGAGGTAAGCAGCAAAGCTCTGAGAATAGTGCCTAACAAAGGTTATGCCTGTGTACCTTTCTTGCAAATCACAACAGCACATTTCCAGGAGTGATTATTTTAGTAACTAACAAGGAGTCAAGATATCTCTGTGTGTCAAGAAAGAGAAGCTCAATAGTTATACATTTGAATTGGGTCAGCAAGAGCTATATATCATAAGCCTTTTCCTTTATGGAATTCTAATGTATTTCAAGAATTTCACATCTGCTCTTTGTTTGGAGTGGCTTATTATAAAGTTATTTTCTTCCTGACTTTTCTACCCCTTTGGAGAGCCAACTTTCACAAATAGCTATAAATCAGGGGAATCAACCTCAGTAACATGGAAAATTATTCTGAACAATGCATAATATCATGGCAGGCTACCAAATGGCTGTGAAAATGCTAGAAGGAAGTCATTTGCTTCTAAATGTGAATGACAAGGATGTTAGTTTACAATGTCCAATCAAGACATGTTATACTAGGGTCCCAAGAGAATACTCTTTTTAAATACGGCTAGGGTCACAGGAGCTAATGATCTTATCAGCATTGGATCGGTTCCCAGTTGGCAGAATATGGACCACTTCTTTTACAAACTGAATTTCTCTAGTTTCTTACCATGTAAGTAGAAGATCCTGAGCAGGGCTGGCATGTTCTGAGTGGGGCCACAGTTTCTTACCGTATCTCTTCCATTAGAATTACTCCTCAAGAAATGTGGTTGGTTCAGAACAAGTCATGTTCAGATCCTTAACGGTATTAACAGAAAGATCTCTTAGCAAGTGACTATTATGCTAATTCATTTCACTGATACGTTACCAAGAGGAAGAGGCAACAGGAAAGAAGGCTCTGTCTTCATCACTCCCTTTACCTGTATCAGCTACTCCCTTCACCCCCTTCTCTGATCCACTGGTCCTCAAAGTGCAGTGGAGGGACCAGCAACATGAGCTTCCCTTGGGAGACAGAAGACATGCAGAGTCTCCTGCCACACTCGGATCTGCGCATTAAAATCTGTATTTGACAAGACTGTCCGGGTGATTCCTGTGCACATGAAAGTATATCAGGCATCCTCTTAAATCCAGACTTTGTCCTGCTGATGGGGAAACAGGACATGGATATCTTTCGATGTTTTCATGTCTATTATCTTCAATATCATCCAAAAAAATCCACAATCAAGAATGAACCCTCTTCCCCCAAGCCAAAGTAAGACAACTGAGAAAAAAACTAACATTTGTTTAACTCTTTACAATTTACAACAGGCTTTCATAATCAAATCCACTTGATACTGGCAGTATCCTTGAGAGGTCAGCAAGTGTTAGAATTCATTCTATAATTTAGACAATTATGGTTGATGGATGTAGAGCGACCTGTTCCAAATCACACATACTAGTGTTCTGACTCCAAGTCTACTGATCCTTTGCTACTGCACCAGGATGAGCGGACAGAAGATCTAAAAACAGAAACGGCAGGGGGGGAGAATAAATTCAGGACACATAATAGAAGTGGAAATCACTGGAATAATAATAGAAGTGGAAATCACACATAATAGAAGTGGAAATCACTGGAAATCGCTGGAAAAAGTTGGTGGAAAATCCATTATGTAATCCATAACCTCCTTATCTAAAATTTCATTCCTTGACCACCAGGGTATACAAACACATCGACTGTCTTTTTAAAAGATATTCAGTCCCTTCCTGATTAGGAGCTAAACATAATCATAGCGAGGAGGACAGTCTGTGCTGGGCGAGCACCCTCCGGGCCCGTGATTCTCACAAACTCTGCAGCAGGAACCAGTGGGAGGCAGCCAGCGAGTCACAGCCCCAACATAGGTCCCCCAGGAAACGTGTGGCACCCCTTTACACCTGGTCCACGTACTACTCACATCAGTCAATCAGATGTGACACGACCATTGTGGTTTTTAAAAAGATTTCTTTCCAAGCAGAAGCCACATTCGCATTACAAGTACATTTCTGCTTCTGTGTAATTTTTTCCCCCCAAAGCTTATATATTATGATTCTAAAACAGAAAAATTTCAGTTTTTTTAAAAAAAAAATTTCCTCATTAGGAAAAGATAGGCAAGTTTTTCTAAGAAAATTTCTTTGCCAAAGCCAATGCTGGTTCTGGTCCTTGATCTTGTGCTTATGGTACACGTGCTACTGTGGACAGAGCTGCCAGGAAAGTCAAATGTCTTCTCCATGGGCCACAGCGCTTGTGCCCAGGGGTTCTTTATGCATGTCTTGGGCAGATCATCCATTAAAAGGCAAAAGAATTAGAACATCTTTGGAAAAAAAAATTTCATCCCCAAATCTCTATAGGTTTTCCTTTTGAAGAGTTTCAGGGAAAAAGATGATTTGACAACTTAGGATGTTCCTGAGTAAATTTGGGAATGCAAACCTTCTTGATAACAAATTGCAAAATGTTTTCCTCTATATTTAAAGAAAGGGTCAGCACACAAAAGGGGTGGTCATGATTGCAAACCATATCTCAAGCATCTGTTCTGTAAGTGAGGGGGGATGTATTGAAAGAACGGAAGGGCTGAGGCCAGGGCGATGTGCTCAGCTCGATGGGATTTCCCGATATAGATGTGCGCCTCCCCCTGGGGATTCGAGCTGGACAAGAGCCCTGTGTTCAAGATGGAGAAAACAACCCTGCTTTAAATCCAGCAGAGCTAGGAATGGATAATTCTTCCAATTACAAAGTAAACACATCCCCAGCTAAATATGGGAGTGACAGCATGTCCATAAAATTCAAGTGAGATCTGTTTTTAGGAGTACTCAATTAAAAACTGGCAACAGCCAGGAGTTCGCAAATAAACTTAAAATTAATCGTGTTCTAGTATTTTGCTCTTTTCTTTTTAGTAATTTGTTCTATTCATTTCTGGAATACTTCATTGTAGTGGCTTCTACTTGCATATATTATCTCTTGGCCATCAAACTTTAATACCTAAATACCTATAATAAATACCTATTGGTTTATCTTTTATTTTTATTTTTATCTTTTTTAAAGATAAAAAGATATTTTTATTTTTTAATCTTTTTTGAATTCAATCAGCCAACATATAGTACATCATTCGTTTCAGATGTAGTGTTGAATAATTTATCAGTTGCGTAGAACACCCAGTGCTCATCACATCACGTTTATTTTTTAATTTTATTATTTAACTAATAAAAAGAATTAACTTTGAAGTGGTATAGGTAACAATTCTAACCATGGATACTTTTCAGAGACTCATACTGCAAACAAATATATTGGCACTTATTATTAGCCTTACGATTTATACTGAACATGCCGACATATTTTCTGTTCCAGATCTTTGTTCTCTCTGTCTGAAATTTTCTTCTCCCTCCACTTTCCAAATCTGGTGGCTTATCCTCCTGGTCTCTTCTTTAATGTTACCTTCTTAGAAAGACCTTCCTCAACTACTCTATCTAAAGGAGATGCCCCATTATTTATCAAAATACACTAATTATTTATTCTGTAAGTACTTATCATTATCTTATCGATTATTACATGCTATGTTTATTTGTTTATTCCCTGTCTCTCTTACCAGCATGCAAAAGCTTGAGGGCAGGAATCTCGTCTACTTTTATTATCCTTGTATTTCCAGCTTCTAATCTAGAACAAAGTAGGTGCTCAATAAATATATGTTTAATGAGTGATTGGACATTTGTATCTTCCTTATTTGTTTAGTCCTGATGTCAAGACTTTAAAGATTTTCTGGCTTCACTTTCTTTACTATTCAAACAGAACCCAAATTTTTCATCAAACTTTCTTTTACCTGTACATACTCATTATCATACAACATGGCTTTTACAGCCTAAGAAGCATTTCCTAAATTTGAGAAATAAATTGTCCCCTTGATTCTGAAATCTTACTTTAAAATGGAAACAAGACACCTTTATTTAAGGGATATAGGTATTGGTAAAGAAAAAAAAATCAATTTTTAACCACTGGCTATAAGCAATAACAAAAAATCAACTATTTTCCAAGATATTAACTTGGGGCACCTGCATGGCTCAGCTGGTTAAGTGACTGACTCTTGATCTCGACTCAGGTCTCCATCTCAGGGTTGTGAGTTCAAGGCCAGGCAGCATGGAGCCCACTTAAAAAAATAATAATAATATTAACTCCATTGTTGAGTTTTCTTTAAAAAAGGATTTTAGTCCTTCATTTTTTTGAGAGCAAGAGTGAGACAGAGAGAGAGGGAGTGAGCATGTGTTGGCGGGAGGGGCAGAGGGAGAGAAAGGGAGGATCTCCAACAGAGCTCCATGGGAACCCAAGCAGGGCACCATCTCATGACCTTGAGATCATGACCTCAGCTGAAATCAAGAAGCAGGTGCTTAACCCACTGAACCACGTAGGTGCCCCACTAAGTTGGATTTAAAGATTATTTCACTTATTTTTAAATTCTGACTTAAGATTCATCAAGTCAGCAAATATTTCTTGAGCCTTTTTTTTTTTAAGATTTTTATTTATTTATTTGACAGAGAGAGATAGGCAGAGAGGCAGGCAGAGAGAGAGGAAGGGAAGCAGGCCCCCTGCTGAGCAGAGAGCCCGATGTGGGACTCGATCCCAGGACCCCGAGATCATGACCCGAGCCGAAGGCAGCGTCTTAACCCACTGAGCCACCCAGGCGCCCCTTCTTGAGCCTTTTTATAGTTAATGTGATCGCTCCATTTTGCAATTATGGAAGTTTAGACACAGACAGCCTAGATTCCTCAGGGGATCTGGAATAACTTTCTAATTCATAATGCACACATAGATACAAGGAGTAATTCATAAAATACTGCGGCTATCAGATGTGTACAGAGCTTTTGCCCAGCATTCTGTCTCCTACCCATGCAGAGGCTATTCCTTTTCCTCCAGTATATATTCTTTCTTTCAGTTCCTAGTTTGAGCACTTGACCTGCAAGAATAAAGATCACATTTGCCGGCTCCCATGTTTACGTGACCCAGTGCGGGCCAACGGGGGTGGGAGTGAGAGTAGCCCATCTTCTCTAATGGGGACACATCATTAAGAGGTGGGGTGTGCCCTCCCTTCTCTTTTAACTCTCTCCTGGTATCTGAAATGAGGACTTGGCAGTGCATTGTTTTATACCATAGTGATGAGGGCAAGCTCTTACAGATAAAGGAACCAGGAGAGGAAGGGACCTGGTGCTCCCGCTGACTTTGTGGAGAAAGCTGCCGTGTGGCTTAGACTTTAACAAGAGTTAATGTTAAATGTCCATCTTCTTTATTACAGCTGCCAAATCTACATTCCAAGTAACATGCCTACACAGGATTCTCTCACAAAATATGCCTACACAGGATTCTTTTTTACAAAACTTTAAGCAAGAGATTACTTGATTTTAAGTTCAAATTGCTCTTGCGCCCCCCCCCCCCAAATCTTCTATTCTCCCTGGAATTCTGTGGGTATTTCTAAAAAGACAATAACTGATTATGTCTTGGAATGAGAGATATCTCTGATTCAGCCATGGAGTTACTTCATAAGAGCTGGAAAATAGTTTAAGACAGCATATTCTAAGTTAGATTAGACTTCATTATGAGGAGTTGTTTCAATGTGGAGGGCAGCTCTTCAGTAATGGAAAATTCTTTTCTCCTAAAGAAGGTTGAGAAAAATATTGAGACAAGTATTTGAAACATGACTTCTGTGTTTTGGAATATTCTGGGATACAGAGAATTCTGAACGTGATTCTTTGTGATCACACCTTCTAAGTTTCGGAACACAGAAATATACTGAGACTCTTAAAGTCAAACCTTTGCAGAAAGCTCTTGAGGAGCTGTTATCTGTTCCAAGGACATCTTTAAATGAATAAACTTTGAGAACTTTCCTTTATTCACAATTTAGAAGTAATGTTGCTCTAGATATTATCATCCCTCAGAAACTAATGATCTCTGAACCCACAAGCTAAGGTGGTTTAGGTACTTACTATGGACTAGGTGCTTTAATAACGTGTTTATTTATGGGGAAACGGAGGCAGAGAGAGATTAAATAATTACCCACGGTTCTATAGCTGAAAGGCTGTAGAGTCAGGCTGTCGAAGATGACTCTAGAGCTCCTAGTCTGGAAGACTAAATTTCTGTGAAAGGTGATCATAAGTCAGGAATGTGTTAGATTTCAGGATCCTGAAGATTCCAAAACAGGTCACAGCTCTGGCCCCAGGGACATCAAACACATTACTACAACCTGGTCTGTCCTTTCCCCCAATTTTGAGGCTGTGTTTTGTCCTTTTGAAAGCGATTAACTGCATTATTTTTGCCTGCAAGCTTGGGGAGACACATCTGGGGAAGAAATTTTCAATTTTTACCTGAAATTTAATAACTATTACCACCTGCATGTGACATTTATTTTATCTCATTTCTTGTTCATGTCCATTTCCCTGCAACGCAAGGACAGCAGGATGACAGAACTGGAGAATATCCCTGGCTATCCATTATACTAGCCATATTTGGCTTCAAACTATGGGCTTCCAAACTTTTGCACAACGAAGGTATATTGTTTTCCGGGTTGGACATCAATCAGAGTAACTGACACTATGGCCAAACAGAGCTCCCTCTGTTCTTGAGAGCTGACTCAGCAATCCCCTCGGAACTTCTGGGAAACGGAGCTAAGTGGAAAACTGGCTGCTGGGGCGCCTGGGTGGCTCAGTGGGTTAAGCCGCTGCCTTCAGCTCAGGTCATGATCTCAGGGTCCTGGGATCGATCCCCGCATCGGGCTCTCTGCTCAGCAGGGAGCCTGCTTCCTCCTCTCTCTCTGCCTGCCTCTCTGCCTGCTTGTGATCTCTCTCTGTCAAATAAATAAATAAAATCTTTAAAAAAAAAAAAAAAAGAAAACTGGCTGCTGGCAAATTCACTGCCGTCAATGCAAGCCAACCCACTGGATGAAGAATAGCTGAAAGTGCTGTAACTTTTCTAGGCCTGACTTCAGGCTTCCCTGGAACTCACTATGTTTGTCCCAGAGAAGGCACGCCATAAAGGGAGTACCTAGGGAGGTATGAGCTGAATGCAAACAGAGTTAGTATACTTTCTGGGAGAGTCACGATTAGCTATCTTCATTTACTCAGGTGCTGAAACTTACACAGCCTTTACAGAGCCAGGAATATTTCCTTAAATGTGAAAATGTTTTATGCATGCATAACGACTATCATTCCACGGCATAGGGTTATCACCCAAAGATTTCCTGGAACCATAGTTGGAAATAATATCATCATGTACTTTTATGACCAGAAGGGACCAGCTTGTGATCGCCATCAGGGCTTTTCAACAGATATTTGAGCGTTGCTCCATCTGGGCCCACAACAAGCATTTTGCTGAGGGAGTGGGACTTTTTCTTGTCACTGAGTTCTGAAGAGAAAGAACATGGGATTCTCTCAGGATGTGTGCTTCATTGCTGGTGTGAGAGTCTCCAGAGTTCTGTTTGCTCATTGGTACAGCAGCAACCAAGTGGTTGGCACAGTGGCTGGGTTTCATTGAGCTTGGATCCTCGAGGGTTGCAGTGAGTAAATGGCCAACCAGCACTTTAAGGCACGTACCCTGAGTGAGAACTAACCTTTTGTTGTTTTCAATCCCTTAACTTTTTTGGTTCTTATTCACTGTCACAGCATGATTCATACTAACCCGATGAATGTAGAAGTTAGTACATACAACTTGGATAGTGTGCCATACTGAAATATATACCTTTGGTTTAGGAAGCAAGAAGTGTTTCATAAGGAAACTAGAGTGGAGGCCTAAAGGATGGCATTCTGTTGTGTTTTTCAGCAGCAAAACATTTAGTAAATCCTTACCTGACGTAAATTGGAAGCAAACGATGTACTTAATCAACTCAAGGTCTTGGGAAGAGGCTTAAAAACTGAATACTAGTAGCAGGGGTTGGTTGCTTTAGGTAGCATTTCATGAAGCAATAAGTCTAAATTGCTAAGGGGCTGACTACTCGGACCCAAGTCTCCTGCTAATCCATGAGAGACACGTAAAAACCTCAGCTCTTCTATACCATTAAAATTGGGGGCATATTGGTTACCTCAGCAAAACCAAGCCTATTCTGATAGAAACGCAGCTCATTGAACAGGTGAAAAAGCTGAAAGATATTTGGTGGGTCAATGTGTCAAAGCAATTAAAGGTAAAGCCAACATAAACCAGCGTGTTTTGTCATTGTGACCCAGTGTGTGGCCTTCTGAGCCCTGAATAGGACATTCTCCAAATAGATCGTTCTCCTTTAACCCATTTCAGAACTTGCACAAAAATGGAGAGAATGCCCTTTGGCTCATGAAGTCTTTCCTGAGGAGACGCAGAACTTGCTCGAGAAGACAAAGCCCAGGAGTCAGAGCCTAATATTCTAGTTCAAGGAGAAAGGGGACACAACAGAAGCCTTTACCACACACACAGGAAATATGCCTTCATTAATTCTTCAGAAATGAACATCTGCAAATGACAAGAAGAAATCTGAACTAAGCTGAACTATGTCTATGGCTTCCAAAATCAACACTGAAGGGGGGAAGCTTTACATACAGAAACCAAGTAAACACTCAAAAATTAAATATCAACCTCGTACTGAGCAAGCAGCTTTTCAGACTCTGCTGAGTGTTTCAAAAGTCCTTGTGTCTTGCCATGTTTTCATCTCTTACCTCCTATCGAGTGAAACCACCACAAAGGTTTGCGGTCAGACGAGCAGGAATGTTTGCGAGAGCTCAGCCTGCCCTGACGTGTGGACGGGAATGAAGGCAGTCTTTACATGAGCTCAAAGGTCAGTCTGAAGGGGATGTCTGCTGGTTTCCCACACAAGATGTAGGTTTTCCACAAGAATGGCTAACTAGGTCTTTACTGGAACATGGTACTACCATTCCATGTGTAGAACAATTCTTTCTTTCTTTTTTTTTTTTTTTAAAGATTTTATTTATTTATTTGACAGAGAGAGATCACAAGTAGGCAGAGAGAGAGAGAGAGAGAGAGAGAGGGAAGCAGGCTCCCTGCTGAGCAGAGAGCCCGATGCGGGACTCGATCCCAGGACCCTAAGATCATGACCTGAGCCGAAGGCAGCGGCTTAACCCACTGAGCCACCCAGGCGCCCCCAATTCTTTATTTCAACAGGATAACAAGTCATTGTCAAGTTAGCAGCTTGTTATTTAATCTAAAAGCTGTGTTCTCCCTGGAACCAGGAAAATAATTGAAAACTGAGGCCTCCGGCTTTTCAGATTCTAATTTTCCTCACCAAGATAACAGAAATTTATGCTCCTTGCAAGTTGCAGTGAATGAATAGGACTGAAAACATACCTGAAACTGACAAAAAGTCGGGATCTCGTAATGAAATGATTGGGAGTTTAATTTTCTCGCTCTCTTCTCCGCTTTCCTCTACCCACAGGGAACTGTGAATGCAAAGATTCTTCTCCTCAGTTTCCATTTTTCATGCAGTTTCACACAGGTTATTTTATAGTCATGCCCTGACAGGGCATTAGTATTTTAACAAGCATGTCTAACAGTACAGCTGCAATTCACAGCCCAGGAAAAAGCCAGCACCTTTCTTTCTGCATCAGGTAAGCCTGGTCTTCTCGTCCCTTTAACTTCAGAAATCTCTCTCTTCTTCCACCACTCCTTCCTCCCCTCAGCAGCATGTGGTACCCTTTTCAGTGAATAGACTCCTCATTGCCCTCTAGAAACAGAACATTGTTTCCATGTTTTCCCAAGCATATATTAGTTTTTGTGACTTGTTCTTAGTGTTGATTGTAAACATACCAGGATAGACCCATTCATTTTCAAATAAAAAAAATATTTTGTTTTTTTGTTTTTTTTTTTTTTTAAGATTTTATTTATTTTTCAGAGACAGAGGGAGAGAGCGCGAGCGAGCACAGGCAGACAGAGAGGCAGGCAGAGGCAGAGGGAGAAGCAGGCTCCCTGCCGAGCAAGGAGCCCGATGTGGGACTCGATCCCAGGACCCTGGGATCATGACCTGAGCCGAAGGCAGCTGCTTAACCAACTGAGCCACCCAGGCGTCCCAATATTTTGTTTTTTAAACATAGTATGTTCTGGGGTGCCTGGGTGGCTTAGGTGGTTAAGCAGCTAAGGTCCTGATCCCAGGATCCTGGGATGAACCCCACTTCAGGCTCCCTGCTCAGCGGGGAGCCTGCTTCTCCCCCTCCTTCTGCCTGCTGCTCCCCCTGCTTGTGCTCTCTCTTCCTCTCTCTTTCTGTCACGTACATTAATAAAATCTTTTAAAAAACAAAAAATAATAATAAACATAGTATGTTTTGTGTTTTTATGTAGGAAAACTTTCCTTTTGTACCTTTATTTTTTCTTTATTTTTAAAGATTTTATTTACTTATTTATTTGAGAGAGAAAGAGCATGGCATGGCGGACAGTCAAAATGAGAAGTAGAGTCCCTGCTAAGCAGGGAACCAGATGTGGGACTCGATTCTGGGACCTGAGACAAAAGCAGTCGCTTAACCAACTGAGCCAGCCAGGCTCCCTCCTTTTGTATCTTCAGCCATTCCTTTCCTATAGTCCTGGATAGATTCAACATTGACAGCATCCTGAACCAAGTTCAAATCCCCAAATGGTAGAAATGGACAGAAGCATACTTTGAAAATTCTTTTTCTCACGATCACCCTGCCACTCACTGTTTGTCACTCAGTCCCAAAGGATATAATGCTGTACCATTAAGAGCTTTACAACTCGCTGCCAGTGAGTTAGCATTAAATAGAAACCACTGAGAAAATGAAAATAAATATCCTTTTCCTTGATACACAAATTCCCAAACAGAGGCATGGTCAGACTGATTTTAATTAACTTCTCTACAGGGAAGTTGAACCCTTCTTCCCACCATTATTTAAACCAGGAATGGGCAAACTCAGAACTGGGAACCAAACCTAGCCGGCTGCCTGTTTTGCTGGTCCCACGGGCCAAGAATAGCTTCGGTGCTTTCAAATAGCTTTTCAAAATCAAAAGAAGAATAATGTTTTGTGACTCAGAAAATTCTATGAAATTAAAATATTAGTGTTCATAAATAAAGTTTTATTGGAACACAACCATACCCTACCACCCTATTCACTTTTTTGTCTATGATTATTTACATCCCGCAACAGTCGAGCTGAAGCATTGCAACAAAGAACATATGGCACAAAAGATTAAAAATACTAACAGGCCCTTTATGGAGAAAGTTTGGTGACACTGCATTTAAATTATTAACTTCACTGTTAAATAATATGAGAGGTTATGAATTCTAAAGAACTCAGAAGATTTTGTTTTGAAATCTAAGGAAAATGTACAAGACAGAGATTTGACTAGTTCTCAGTAGAAAAGAAAGAAAGCTAAAATTATAAAAGGGACAAGGGATTTGGAATCAGAAAGTCAAGAGTGAACCCAAGTTCCTCTACACACGGGCGGTTTTCACCAATCGCCTGACCTTTCTTTCATTTATCTGTGCAGAAATTACGGAGTGCTTAGCTTCTAGGAGGCACAGGGAAAACAACAGTGACTGAAATAGAAATGCTGTCCTCAAAACGTCTAAAGCCAGCAGTGAGGGTCAAATACAAAAACGTGCTTGACAGCATTCTGTAAACTTTAAAGTACTATATATCATTATTCCTACATTTGAAACTACAAGTATGTGGGAGTTTTGTCTTACGTCTGACCCAGATCTTGCAAAGCTTAGAAACTCTTAGAAACCTACTGCTGCTTTTTACTAGACAAGAGGCATTTTTCCCCTCAATTCTTTAAGCTCTAATACCTTTATCTTAATGTCATCTCAGCCATGCAATCCCCATTCTTTAACAACTTGTTACTTATTTAGCATTTTATTCAAACATATTACTCTATTCATTCTGCACACAGCATACAATTTGAGAGCCAAACACAGTAACAATAATGGTCATAATTGGCTTCTTGCTTATCTTTTGTGGATTTTCTTTAAATGAAGAATTGTCAGGAAAACACATTTATCTTGGGAAACTAAGTAGCTAAGGTATGTTGCCATTGAAGGGTAGTGCATAACATCACATAATAACTGCTGAGTAAACACTTTTATCTACACAGTATTTAGGTTGTAAAGCCTTTGATAAAAGTAGTTGGAGAGTGGGGTGCCTGGGTGGCTTAGTGGGTTAAATCCTCTGCCTTCAATTCAGGTTATGATCCCAGGGTCCTGGGATCGAGACCTGCACCTGGCTTTCTGCTCAGAGGGGAGCCTGCTTCCCCCCATCTCTCTTTGCCTGCCTCTGCCTATTTGTGATCTCTGTCAAATAAATAAATGAAATCTTAAAAAAAAAAAAGTAGTTGGAGAAACTAAGCTATATTTTCTGATAAGGGAATGTTTATTAAATACAATTGTTGAAAATAACCATTCCACATTAGTGATGCTTCTAATTATTGAATAACAGACAGCATTAGAGTGAAATGTTCAAAATATTGTTTTTTTTTTTTTATTTCCAGCATAACAGTATTCATTATTTTTGCACCACACCCGTGCTCCATGCAATCCGTGTCCTCTATAATACCCACCACCTGGTACCCCAACCTCCCACCCCCCGTCCCTTCAAAACCCTCAGATTGTTTTTCAGAGTCCACAGTCTCTCATGGTTCACCTCCCCTTCCAATTTCCCCCAACTCCCTTCTCCACTCTAAGTCCCCATGTCCTCCATGCTATTTGTTATGCTCCACAAATAAGTGAAACCATATGATAATTGACTCTCTCTGCTTGACTTATTTCACTCAGCATAATCTCTTCCAGTCCCGTCCATGTTGCTACAAAAGTTGGGTATTCATCCTTTCTGATGGAGGCATAATACTCTATCCCCAGGGGTACAGGTCTGTGAATTGTTTTTTTTTTAAAGGTTTTATTTATTTATTTGACATACAGAGATCACAAGTAGGCAGAGAGGCAGGCAGAGAGAAGGAAGGGAGAAGCAGGCTCTGTGCTGAGCAGAGAGCCTGATGTGGGGCTTGATCTCAGGACCCTGGGATCATGACCTGAGCTGAAGGCAGAAGCTTAACCCACTGAACCACCCAGGCGCCCCAAATATTGTTATTTTTTAATGCTTCTGGCTTATCTACCAATAGTCAACAAACCCCGATAGGTCAAAGTTGACCATCTGGAAAAAAATGGTTTTCTTTTCAAACTTGTATATTTTGAAGTTTCTAACATTTATGCTACCTACAGAAGCTATGTTTTATTTCACATGTATAGAATGATCTAGTTGGAAATTTTTACTTACAATAAAGCTTATATTAATAAGTAATGGTTAATTTCTGAAATTTTATTTTTCCCTTTTTAAATGAAAAATAGTTGGTGGTGCTGGTGTTTTCCATTAAGTAGTTTTACAAACATAGATAATAAGTTATTTCCTGTCTTCATACTATTTTCCCATTTAACCTCAGTTCAAGGGTCTAATAATCATGAAATGTTATGTTAGAATACTGAATGTTATGCTGGGGGAAAGATGGGAGGATAATATCATAAAATAACTTTATTCAGGGCTTCATCAATATCCTCATTGCACCTCTGCTCAAACCCTACCAGCTCTCTTTTAATCATCAAAACCAACACAAGTGAACAGGTCTGGGAGGCGTTAAGTTGCTAGAATAATTCATTCATGTTTTAGTGCAAAGTATTAGGTGGTCATTTAAACTAACATGAAATGAGTGGGAATTTTATTTCATCCAAAATTCTTCCCTTAAATCATGCTATGATATTTAAAAACACTCCTGACACCTGCTAGAGAAGTGACCTTCGGAAAGGCAGCTGATCAGCATCCATCTCCTAAATGCCCCAGGTTGTGCAAATTACATCAACACATAGTTGCATATACCACACAGGATCCAAGGGGCCATGTGTGTTGGCGAGGTGCCAGAAACTAATGATGACTGTACATTTTAGTGTCATTTTATTCAGTATTGCACCAGATGACATTATTAAACTCTCCATTATAAATTTTCCCTTTACAGTCCTTTCTCTTCAGAGCAGTCACTTGTCAAAATTTTAAATCTACAGTTCTTAACCTTCCTTGGATCATGGTTCTATTTGAGAAGCTGACAAAAAATAGGAACTCATTCCCACAGAAAGAGCGTATACTATATGTACCTATGTATATACATATATACATGTATGTTTGTGGATATATATACATATATATATTTATTTATACTCACAAAATTCTCAATACCATTTCAATGCCTCGCTTATGCACCTCTTCAATACCTCACCCTCTAGCTCCACTATGATGCTTCCACCTGGGGGAATTTCATGCCCTGGCTCCATTTTAGATATACAATTAAGGCCTAGTGAGAAGGCAAGCAAATGCTGTCCACATGTTCCTTCTCAGTTTTTGTTTTGTTTTGTTTTGTTTTGGGTGTGAGTGTGTTTGTGTGTGTTTTCAGTAACTAAACCGTTTGAACAGAAAGCAGGGTGGAGCCCATACCTGATAATGTGCAGGAAGAAACTGTCATTTCTGGAATTTTTCCATGACCTGGGAGTTTCTAGTGTAGAACCAATAAACTGGCTCTTGGCCACTTCTTATCAGAATGGAAACTCAAGCTCAGGAATGCTTTTTCAGGAACTAAAATAGTACTCTGTGGTTTCTTTACTATCTCCCCCCCAATAATGACTAGATTTCATATCCCAGGGGCAAAACTTGATGAGAAATTTCCCCTTCTTAGACTGGAGTAATATATGGTAGTATTTCTATATACTAGCAGTGAAGTAGCATAAAGAGAAATTAAGAAAACAGTTCTGTTTACAATTGGTGTCTCCTCCCACTCGCCCCCACCAAATACCTAGAAATAAATTTAACTAAAGAGGTGAAAGGCCTGTACTCTGAAAACTATACAGCAATGATGATAGAAATCAAAGAGGAAACAAACGGAAATTCCATACTCATGGATTAGAGAATATTGGTAAAATGTCCATAGTACTGAACACAATCTACAAATTCAATGCAATCCTGATCAAAATATCAAAGGTTTTTTTTTCAAAATTAGAACAAATAATCCAAGACCTCAAATAGCCAAAGCTATCTTAAGAAAGAAAAAACTGAAGGTACCACAATCACAATTCCAGATTTCAAGATATACTACAAAGCTGCAGTAATCAAAACAGTATGGTTCTGGCACAAAAACAGACACAAAGATCAATAGAACAGAATGGAAAACCCAGAAATAAACCCACAAGTATATGGTCAATTAATCTCTGACAAAGGAGGAATAAATATACAATGGGGAAAAGTCTCTTCATTAAATGGTGCTGGGAAAAATGGACAGCTAGATCCAAAGGAATGGAACTGGATCACTTTCTTACGACTTATACAAAAATAAACTCAAAAAGGATTAAAGACCTAAATATGAGACCTGAAACCATAGAAGAACAGAACACAGGCAGACTGCCTTCACAACATTTTTCTAGGTATGTCTCCTAAGGCAAAAGCAAATTGTTGAGAACACATAAAAATAAAAAGCTTTTGCATAGTGAAGGAACCATCAACAAAACTAAAAGACAACTTACTGAATGAAGGAAGATATTTGCAAATGATACATTGGATAAGGGGTTAATATTCAAAATATATAAAGAACTTATAGAATTCTACACCAAAAAAACCCAAATAATTGTATCCCTAAAACAAACGATACATTATATGTTAATAAAAAGAAAAAAATAGGCAGAGGACCTGAATAGACATTTTTTCAAAGAAGACATACAGATGACAAATAGACACATGAAAAGATATTCAGCATCAGTAACCATCAGGGAGATGCAAATAAAAGCCAGAACAAGGTATCACCTTATACTTGCAAGAGTAGCTAAAATTTAAAAAGTCAAAAAATAACAAGTGTTGCTGAGGATGTGGGAAAAAAAGGAATCCTCATAAACGGTTGGTGGGAATACACATTGGTACAGCCACTGTAGAAAACAGTAGGAAGTTCCTCAAAAAAGAAAAAATAGAAAAGGAAAAAAAAAATAGAAAGCCTTGATAAAGGCTCAATAATTCCACTAGTAGGTATTTCACCAAAGAAAATGAAAACACCAATTTGAAAAGATATATGCACCCCTTTGTTTATGACAGCATTATTTATCATAGCCAAGATATGGAAGCAACCTCAATGTTCATCAACAGATGAATGGATAAGGTGGATGTATATGGTATACATATGGTGTACACACACACACACACACACACACACACACAGAGAGAGAGGAATATTGCACAACCATAAAAAAGGATGAGATTGTGCCATTTGCAACAACATGGATAGACCTAGAGGGTGTTAGCTAAGTGAAACAGGTTGGAGTGAGAAAGACAAATACTATATGATTTCACTGCTCTGTGGAATCTAAAAAGCAAATGAATAAACAAACAAAAAGCAGAATCAGACTTATTCAGACTTATCAGAACAAGCTGATGGTTGCCAGAAAGGAGGTGGGTGGAGGATGGGCAAAATGGGTAAAGGGGAGTGGGAGATACAAGCTTCCTGTTATGGAATGAGTAAGTCATGGGAATAAAAGCCACAGCGTAAGCAATATAATTAATAATCATGTAAGACTGTTGTGTGAGGACAGACGGTAGCGACACGTGTAAGCATAGCATAATGTATAGAAGTATTGAATCACTATATTGTACACCTGAGATTAATGTGACATTGCTCATCAACTATAATCAAATAAAATTTTTTTAAAAAAGAAAAATCCATATCTATAACTAAAAAAAAAAAAGACTGGAATAATACAGAATTTCAAAATTTATAGTTTACTAAAGTGCAATGGAGGAACTGGAACTATGCAAAACACGATTGGTAGCATTTAGGATCTCTGCACCCAGGACCTCTGGAACCCCTGTTCTCCTCCTAGGCATGCACTGAGATCACCCTTTGGCCCAGGGCCCAACCTTTCCAACAGGGCTGGATAAGGTCCTGTTTTCTCCTAGAAAGTATTTTCTGTGATAAACTGATAAGAGAGGGTCAAGTGACCGTATAGAGGGAATGTGCCTACCTAATTCATTATTAATACGAATATTGGGGATTTACATTAGGTAGGAGAGGTCTTTGGGGGGCAGATGAGATATCTGACATTTGTAAAATTCCATTTAGCAGTCCCATGTGTGAAGTGAGTCCTCGCTCCTGCCAGCTCTATCTAGAATGTCTCAGTTCAGAGGGGGTTAAAGCTGTGGATTGGCTGATTTCCATGCCAGTACCAAGTATGAATCCAGGAAACTGGAAATAGAAGAAGTTTGGGGTCCTTATTCTTTTCCTAACATTTCAAACAAATAGATCAATAGTGCCTTCCCAAATGAAGAAAAGCCTCAAGTTCTTTCACTTTATTAAGTATTTTTAAGATTTCCTTCATCTGTCTCATTTCACAGCAACACTAGCGAGTATTTCCATTTATTTTGGATTTTTTATTTATTTATTTTTTTTGCAGCAATGCCACAGTTTCTCTGTTTCCCTATGACAAATACACTCCTCTACTCTGTGTCTGGTAATCAAACAGCCCATAGCTCTTTCAATATACATTTTTTTTTTAGTTATAGTCACTCTCTGTATCCCTACAGGCCATTTTTTCAAAAGATGAGGTAACAAAAACTTGACGTGCTTCCCTTTGGTTCAGAAAAACATGTCCTGTGTCACGCATACCCCAGAGGTCTCTCTAAAGCTGCCTGCCAGATGTCATCACGATCACGGCAATTGAACTCCGTATCCATCATCACATCGAGTGGACAAGAACAATGGTCCCACAGCTGCAGAATCAAAACACACCCCCAGTGTTGTTATTGTCCAAAAATAGTAAAATGCAAAAAAAGACTGTGCATCCCATAATTTACCAGGGGAGAAGGGAAGTCTGGCAGTGTAATTGCACAGGCAGCCTCATACAGTTCCTTATCAACTTTTTAGGAATTTAAATAACCTTTGAAAATGATCACTGCCTCATAATGCTTACATCTCTGGGCCCATACTTTTCAGTGTCCCCTCCCCTTTCTAACCACATCCATTCCTTTCTACTCTCTCTTCCTGCCCCCTGGTCTCTAACCTCCATGTCTAATCTAGCATTGGAACCTGTGATTGCATTTAACTGGTGCCACTCAGCAAATGTTTCCTAAACGTTTCCTGTCTTATATTCTCCCCCAAGTAGAAACTCAAAACTGAACCAAAAAGGAATTAGAAACACTTTAAAACTGGAATCTTTAAGGTATCCCATATAACAGCATGGGGTAATAAGTATGACATTGGTTTTGTTCATTTAAGAAATATGGCAAAGAGCTGTGTTTTTTAATTTAATAGAGTATAAGTTAATAAAATCAGTCTTTATATTTTATTATTTAAATAGCTCCAAAAACTGAGCTTTAAGAAAGTAAGGCACTGACTTTCATATTCTAAGATTTCTACTTGGAAATTTGTAGTTTGGTTCTTATGCATTGGATAAATTTCATTTTTCATCACATTCATTGCCTGATTTTATTTAGACTTCTCCGGATTTAATATATGGCCTACCAATGGAATGAATTTATTTCTCGTGTCTGGTTTACATTTTTTCCATTGCATTAGTTCATAATAATTTTTGGTAGGATTCCTAGCAACACAATAACAGAGACTATTTTAAGTGTATTTCTATGACCAGCATTATGGGACTCCTGATAACTATGCATTGTTTCTTAAGTGCTTTGGACATGGGCTATTTGTAAATAGCCCCAGAGACTAAAATCACCTATTCATGTTTTTAGCATCAAATGAAGGAAATCATGAAGAGAAGTTTTCCTTTTTGACCAATTCAAGCTTTCCTGACAGATTTTCCTGGGGCAGTGATGATGTCCATGCTACAAAGACAATTGTTAGTGACTAAGTATGGATGCTGGAGATTTAGTAAGTACATCAGCTAATCTGCCATGAAGAGATAGCCTGAATCCTCCACTGAAAAGGAAGTGTGTGTCTATGTGGACCCAATGGGCTAAAGGAATCTCTACTGCTAATGTCTAATTTTCTTTAAAATTGTAGAGCTGGTGGAACAATTTGCTTCTTTCTTTCTCCTCCCCACTCCACCCCCATGCTTGAATTCTTGCCACGGGGGAGGGGTTTTCTCAGAATCAGAATGTGGGCTTAGTTCCATTCCTTGTTGTTTACTCTGCTCATTGTATCTCAAAAGAGTTCCCAGAAAAGTAAGAGGCTAAGACTAAGTGAATTAAGAAAAAAAAAAAGGCTCTAAGGAGTTGACAGTCAGTATGCACAGCATCTGTACCCTGCTTCTGAATGAAATTAAGAACACAACAAAGGCCTGATGCTGAATCACCAGGATGGTTCCAGTATCATGAGAACCCATGGTTCATAAATGGAGTCCAAGACAATCAGGCTATTGCCACAGACAGTGGATGACGGATAAGTGAAGTCAGATGGACTGCCTTGTACCAAATGATTTGGATGACAGCGATAGCTTGCCAGGACAGAGGGACACAGAACTATGATTCATACCCTCTTCTTCAGGGCACAGTGTTGGAGAATCCTTGAGAAGCTGATGTGTGAAGACTAGTAACTACATGTCTTCACTGATAGTGTTGAGGCACACAGATTGTTTATAAGAAAACAAAAACAAAAACAAAAAACAAATCCTGTACCAAACTGAACCTATCTTTGGAAAAAGAAAAACAACTGAGATTTTATAAACTTCTTTTTTTGTTTTAATTTGAGAAGGAAATTTTCAGTTAAATATTCCTCTGATACAGATCAAACTAAGTTTACTGCAATCTCAAGGAAATGGGGAGGAGCTGACTTTGCTTCCTGCAAAAACTAAACCAAGCTGAGAGCCCTGGAGATAAATGACTAAATATAGGGATGATGAGGGAGTAACTTTGCGTCACCAACAACAACAACAACAACAACAAAATGAAGAGTCTCCACACTTGGGGAAATATAAGAAAGAACCGATTTTGTGATATACTTGGGAGATGTTTGTTGGAAAATTTGAGGTGGCTTTATCTAAAACCGTCCAGTGAAAATGTAACCAATGAAAATGAGGGGCGCCTGGGTGGTTCAGTGGGTTGGGCCTCTGCCTTTGGCTTGGGGGTCCTGGGATTGAGCCCCATGCCGGGCTCTCTGTTTGGTGGGGACCGTGCTTTCCAACCCCCCCCCCCCCGCCTAACTCTCTGCCTAACTCTGTGATCTCTGTCGAATAAATAAATAAAATCTTAAAAAAAAAAAGAAAGAAAGAAAATGATTCTGTGAACGTGAGACTTTTAACTTGTTTTGAAATTCTGTTGAAATAAAGGAAGAGTGATAGTTTAGTAAGTGCACTCTGAAGGTCTTCCTCAGGAAGGCCACACACGCAAAAATTAGGTAACAAAATCGTCAGAGCATCATTAGGACTACTTGCGGTCTTATGTCCTCTGACCATATAGTCCGTTGTTCTGTGAGCAGGGCGGGTCACTTGACTCTCCCAGTGTCCCTGCACAGACCACAAAGCCATCCAACTCCTTTTGCCCTGATAGCCCTGGCTGACCATGCCTGCTGCAAACCTTGATTTTCTTTCTTAGTGGCTGTTCCATTATTCTAATTTCCTTCCATGATACCTTTTAAAATAATTGTGAGGTAACATTTATCATATTCTATTATAGTTATTGCCTTTTTGAAAGTGTTGTTATTGTCAAATGTATCATATCTATATGAAAAATCATATAATTTATAGGTACAAAGAATAAGTAATTGACAAAAAGCCATGTTCCCATCATACAGGTTAAACCCCCGTGATCTCATCTCTGATTTACCTCAATCCACCCAGAGAACACCAGTCTGCATTTTAAAAAGTAATCACTCCCTTGCTTTTCTTTATAGTTTCATCACTACTGCCTATATCCCTAAATAATCTATTCTTCATACTTTATGTAGTCTTTGGTGACTGTTTCTTTCACTCATGGTGCATTTCTGAGATTTCTCCCCATTGATTCACGTAACTGGAGTTAACCTGGTTTCACTACACTATGTGTCTCCCATGGTATGAATCTAACGTAGCTTACTTAGGCTTTTGGGGACAGGTGTTTGATTTATTTCCAGGTTTTTAGTCAACAATTAATGCTGCCGTGAACATTCTTGTATATGCCTCCTGGCGTATATGTGGGAGAGTTCTTCTGAAGAATATGCCTAGGCATTGAATTGCTGGGTCAGAAATTTCAAAATTACTAGGCAGTGCCAAACTTCTCTAAAAATAATTTTATCAGTTTATAGCCTCACCAGCAATGGGTGAACATCTGTTGTTTCATATCTGTGTAAACACCTGATACTATCTGCCTTTTTAATTTTGACAACTTAGTGGGCAAGAAATAGTTTTAATTTGCATTTCTATGACTAATTATGTAAGGAATCTTTACATTTTTTTTCTTCTTATCTCTTCATCCTCTTTTCCTATTTTGCCATGCCCCCACCACACCCCTTTCTAGCAGTCCCCAGTTTGTTCTCTGTAATTATGGGTCTGTTTCTGTTTGGTTTGTTTGTATGTTTGTTTTGTTTTTTAGATTCCACGTATAAGTGAAGTCATATAATATTTGTCTCTCTCTGTCTGACTTATTTCACTTAGTATAAAACCCTATAGGTCCTTCGTCTATCATATATCTGTAAACCAGAATGGAGAGCCCAGGGAAGAGCCCCACACATATGTGGAAACCTTAATTATGATAGAATGGGCATTGCAAATCAGTGAGGCAAAGACAGACTGGAACAATTAATTTTCCCTTGCAGAAAAACAAACAAATGAACAAATTAAAAATGGACCCTATCTTACATCATGCGCAAAATGTGTTTCAAATAGGCTCAGGACATAAATATAAGGGAAAACTATAAAACTTATAGAAGATAATATAGAATACCTTTATTATTACAGTCTTAAAGGATTTCCTTAACTAGAAACCAGAAGCACAAGCATTATCAGAAAAATATTGATAAACTCAACTACATTAAAATCGAGTACATCCTTGACTCATTGATCTACATTAGCCACACCATCATAAATCCATTTTCTAAATATGTGTGAGCTCTCCTCACCTCTGTTTTTCTACTCGCCTCTCCCTTATCTGACTGATATCATACTGCCTTAATTATAACAGCTTCAAAGTGTTTTGTTTTGTTTTTTAAAGGTTTATTTATTTGAAAGAGAGACAGAGAGAGAGACCAGGGATAGGAAGGGACAGAAGGAGAGTGAGAGAGAATCTCAAGCAGATGCCACACTAAGTACAAGGGGCCAATCTTTCTAATCTGCGTGTTTGTTAATATCTTTTTCTTATCACTCTGCATTGTCTGGGACAACCAGCAGAGAATGTTGAGGAAGAATAATAGTAAAAGGTATCCTTACTTTATTCTTTTTTGTTAAAGGGAGTGATTTCAATATGTCACCATTATGTAGGGTGTCGGCTATAGGTTTTCTGGAAACCCTTTATTTGGTTAAGAAAGTTTCCTCCCCATTCCTGGCTTACTAAGAGCTTTTCCCTTTTTTTTTTTTTTGTAATCATGACTGGACATTGAATTTTATTAGACATATTTTTTGTATAGGGTGAGATGATCATCTACTAAAGTGTGAATTAGATCAATGAATTTTCTAATGTTAAACAACTTTGCATTCCTTGAATGAAACTGACTGATCAGCAATGCTTTAAATATAGTTGGTTCTTGAACAACATGGATTTGAACTCTGTGGGTCCATTTTATACATGAATTTTTCCAATAAATACAGTACTGTGTTTTATTCTCTTCCTTGTGATTTTCTTTAAAAAACATTTTCTTTTTAAAAAATATTTGTTTAGGGGCGCCTGGGTGGCTCAGTGGGTTAAGCCGCTGCCTTCAGCTCAGGTCATGATCTCGGGGTTCTGGGATCGAGTTCCGCATCGGGCTCTCTGCTCAGCGGGGAGCCTGCTTCCTCCTCTCTCTCTGCCTGCCTCTCTTCCTACTTGTGATCTCTCTGTGTCAAATAAATAAATAAAATCTTTAAAAAAAAAATTAAAAAAAATAAAAAATATTTGTTTATTGAGAGAGAGAGTGTACATGAGCAGGGGAAGGGGCAGAGGAGGAGAAGAGTGAATGAATTGACTCCCCACTGAGTGTGGAGGCCAACCCCGGGGCTTGATCCCACCACCATGAGATCATGACCCGAGCCAAAATCAAGAATCAGATACTTAATAGACTGAGCCTGCCAGTACCCCAATAACACTTTCTTGTCTCTAGCCTTTTTTATTGTAAGAATACAGTATGTAATACATACAACATACAAAATATATGTCAGTTGTTTATGGTATCAATGAGGCCACAGGTCAACAGTATGTTATTAGTAGTTTTTAGGGAGCCAAGAATTATATGCAGATTTTTTATTGCACAAGGGTTTGGTGCCCCTAACCCTCAAGCTGTTCAATGGTCAACTGTTTGCATTTGTATATATGGTTTATATATGGCTTCCCCCTGTTATCTGAGAGTCAAAGATTCCTATGAAACCCTTGCAAGTCAAAATGGTCTAAAGCAAAGAAACAATTACCAGAAATTCATATGGAAAAATGTTTGAGCATTCCCAGATCCCCAGAATAGCCTCTCTCGGGCTTTTTTGCTAAAGAATGTATAAAATACATCAAAATAAAGCACAGATGCCCACAGACCTAGTTCAAAGCAATGGCAACTTGATGCTGAGATGATGAGTCTGTTCCCAGGAAAGGACATTGGCAGGTCACTCTTGCTGCCCCAGTGCAAGCTCTCTATAATGGCTCACTGCAAAACAAAGGCTGAGTGCTACTTTCACTTTTCACCTTTTTAAGAAAAAGAAAAAAGTCCTCTTTGGTTTTATTTCGTTTTGGGAAAGCAGGTACTAATGCAGGTCTTTCATAAAAGTGAAGCAGTCTAACACAAACTTTTGACAAGCACCAGAGTGGAGGGTAGGAGTGTTTCCCATACACATAGAGAGAGACACGTTGCTTTATTTAAATTGTTTGAGGTTATACATGTGAACTCATGAGTGACATTGATCTAAAATACATATCTCTTATACTGTTTGGGGTTTTGCGTAAAGGATATGCTAATCTCACAAATTGGGAGATGTTCCCTATTTCTCATGCTCTACAAATGTTTTTGTTAGATGTTTGTCGTGTGCTTGAGTAGTTGGTAGAACTTGCCAGTGGAACTATTTGAAACTGATATTTTTCTTTATGGGAAATTTTATGGAAGACTTGTAAATAGCTTTTTCCATTTAATAATTATGAGATTATTCAGATCTTTCTTTGTCAGGTTGTAAGCATTATGTTAACTTTATGAAAAGATTTTGGAGGTGTTCCATCTTTTTCCCATGTTCTAAAACACTTTTCCTGTCTTTGGGGATATCTGTTTCCCAAATGTCTGGACCTAATAACATTTTGCACATTAGAAGGGTGTGAGGTAAGGTATCACTTTTTGACAATTTTCTCTGTTTTGTCTACCTGGTCTTTTAGATAGTCTATTTTTATGGGGTCCAGTTCTAGTAGTTCCTATTTTCCGTGTTTACCCACTTAATTTTACAAAATTATTTATTCTTTTGTGTTTGTATTTTATTCTCTCTTTTTCTAAAGGTCTATTTATTTTGGTGGGGGTGGGGGAAGAGAGAGTCCTCAGCAGACTCCACACTGAGTGTGGAGACTGATGCAGGGCTCGATACTGGGCTCTGTCTCATGACCCTGAGATCAGGGCTTGAGCTGAAACTAAGGGTCAGACACAACCAACTGAGCCACCCAAGTGCCCCTATATTGCCATTTTTACTCCTTATCTTATGCATTTTTAATCCAACTATTAAACATGTTAAGTACTAGTTTGTCCTATTTTTGGAAATAACCAGAGCTTTAACTTGTTAATTTTCCCATTTTGAAGTATTTTTTAAATTTTTCATTTATTATTAATAATTTTTTTTCTGCTTGTTTCAAGTTTCCTTTATTTTTAAAATTTCTCAAATTGGCTATATGATTCATTTGTTCATTTTAACTTATTGTTGCTTACCCATGTCACTGTTAAGGCAATTTCCCCCTAAACACTTTAGAATTATCCTACAGTTTCGTGTGCATATAGTTTTACTAACAATATTTTATAGAGATTCTTTAGTGTGAGGTTTGATTTCTTCTTTTGTCTGAATTTTATATTAATATCAGACTATGCAGATTATTGTATTAGTATTTTTTTGTGATTAATTTCTATTTTATTACAGTCTGATCAATTAATGTTCTCTGTGTTCTTTCTACCTTTGGGAATTTATCCTGATTTTCTCTGTAGTAAAACTGATGGTTAACTTTTGCGATTGTTTCACGGACTTAGGTTTTTCATATCGTTATGAGTTTTTTGAGGCGTTGATTGGCCATGTGCTACAGGAGCCTACTGCTGCTGTGTCTCTGTCTATTTCTCCATGCAGTTCTGATAGTATTAAACTTCTGATTTGTGCAATGATATGTTAACTGGTGCATACAAATCTTTATTGTGTATCATAATGTTTATCACTATAAAATTCCCTCCATTGCCTTATTTAATTCATTTGACTTATAAATATGACACTCCTTTCTTTCTTTTTTAGTTTTTGTCTTTTGTATTTGTTTGGGCTGCCGTTAGTCTTTTACTATCAGACTTTCCTGAATGACTTTGTTACTTCTTACAGCAGTGGATTTGCCTAATATATATAGATATAGATATCTATCTATATCTATATATATATCAGATACTTGAGAAGAAATAAACCACAAGTGTGTTTTAGCTACTAAAAGAAAAGCCAGAATTTTTGAAAAAATTTTCTAGTTCATTTCTTCCCTATAAGGAATAAAGTAAAATGGCCCAGAGCCACCAAAAACATATTTTCTATACCCAAGAGGGACAGGGAAGCAAAAGGTTACACTTTTTTCCCACAAAGGAAACTTTCTTTATGATTGTGTGTTTATTTCTTTTTGAGCAAAATCAATTGTTCTAACTCCTTTTAATTGCTGCAAAGTAGCAAATGAATTGTCAGACTAATTTTTACTAGTGGGGGCTATACCAAGCATTTTGAGTTAAATTAGGCTTCTTGTAGTCTCTTCTTAAAGATATTTTTGACAATAACAAACTAATTTCTTATGGATCTGTTGAAATTATATTATTTAATTTCCATTCTCTACCTGTTTCTGCTCCTTAGCCAATATTTGTCTCTTAAAAAAGCATCAAAGCTACCATCACAATTATATTCTAGTAGGGCCCATTCATTTATTCACTTAAAAATATTTATTGAGCTGTGTACTGTCAGGTGCTAAAAATTCATTATCTCTTTTAATCCCTGCAAATTTGTGAGAGGTGTTGTCAAACCATCTTGACAAGGCAGACTACTGAGGCTCAGAGATCTGAGAATGTTACACATCCTAAGTTTATATAGTTCATAAATGACAGAGCCACGACTTAAATGCAGGTCTGTCCAATTCCAGATCCTTTCCTTTTCCAATACATAATTTGTCCTCCTTATACACACAAAGTAGATAGATACACCGGTACAAAAGATTGGTATTTCAGACTATAACTTGAGATTTTATAGTCTTCTGTTATGGCATTTTAGCTATACCATACTTAAAAACAAAAAAGGTCTATATGAATACAATTATACTGAATGGTACTTAGACCATGAATATCTACTTTTCTGATTATCCTAATGTGTCTCTTTGGATCTAAATAGACTACTGGCTATCTCTAATACTTGGTCCAAATTACCTTTTGCGCTAACACAGAATAGCCAAATAACACATATTTCTGCACTTGTGAAAAGACACCAAGTAATCAACCACATTAATATGGATGCGTATGGACTGTAAAAGAATGGGACTATGGCTCAAAAATAATGCAGGAATATAGTTTAAATATATAAAACCAAATTTGTAAAAACTGATGATAAACAGTAAGAACATTGTCCAGTTGCTCAGCACACAAAACCGACTCAGGGCTTAGGAAACAGAAGCACAAACCAAATACCCGGACATAAAATCTCCCTTGAAGATCACTTGATAAAAAATACTATATTAAATCTCCACTGACTTCCCCATTTGCCCTGACAACCAAGAAGTTCAAAGTCAAGTGCGAATTCGTATCATGGCAATTGATTTTACTCTTGTTTGTAAGCATATTTTATGTCTACTTTTGCCTTGAAACAGATTTTCTACTTGTGTTTTTCGATACAGGGCATGACAACTCTCCAGTGAAAATGAGCTACAAATATATAAGGTAATTTACTATGTATTACAATAGATTTATCAGGTGGTATTAGTTTCCCCATTTAACAGATAAGTGACTGAACAGTTTCTGATGCTAGGAAATTTGATATACTTTCTGTCTTAGTCTGCTCAGGCTGCTATGACAAAATACTATAAAATGGGTAGCTTATAAACAGGAAACATTTATTTCTCACAGTTCTGGAGGCTGGAAGTCCAAGATCACGGCACAGGCAGATGTTATGTCTTCGGAGCTCCCCCTTACACATGGACCAATGTCTTCTCACCACGGCCTCCAGGGCAAAAAGGGTCTGGGGGCTTTCTCAGGCTTCTTTTATAAAGACAAAAGGTCATCCATGAGATCTCTGCCCTCGTAACTTATTCACCTCACAAAGGCCTCATCTCCTAATACCATCACCTTGGGGGTTAGGATTTCAGCATATGGACTTTGGGGGTACACAAACATTCCTATCATAACACTTTCAGCAAAGATATTGACCTGAGCAATCAAGAGGGACAGGCACCAAAGGGAGTCATCAGGTTGTTAGGGGAAACAGCCTTCAGTTTTTTCATTTCCATACATAGGACAGGGAGAGATAAGAAGTACATCAAAGTATTTTGTGGATTCCACAATCTCCATCACATCACCTTAAAAGTATTTTAAACATTGAGAAAGAGAGAGCAGGAACAAGACTGAGAGAGAGAAAGGGAAAGAGTGAGAGAAGATTCTGGTATCTTTTCTTATAAAGGCACCAATCACATCACGAGGGCCTCAACCTCTTGAACTTATCTAAACCTAATTATCTCCCAAAGGCCCCATCTGCAAATACCATCACAATGGGAATAGGTTTCAAAATAAGAACTGGCAATCAGAGGAGCAGGATACACTTCAGTCCACAGCAACTGGTTGAGAAGCATTAGCACATGCTCCCTTCCCCTGCCCGGTGCCATTCCCAAACCCTGACTAATAATCCTCCCTGTTAAGGTCACATATTTGAGATCCATATTTGCTTTGTACTATATCATTAAATATAAATATCTTGCCTCTTTGTAATTTTTATCTTTCTATCATCCATTTCTTTTTCTTCTGTAAACAACGACCTGGTTTTCTCTTGGAAATCCCTTCTCTCCATTTGCAGGGAATACGATGTACCCTGCCCTGACTCCATTCCAGCTCCAGAGGTAGATACTAGCCCGGGTGTAATCTAGTCAGTGTATCTCATTCCTTTCCCCATTACAATTAAATTAGGATTATGTATGAACTAATTTCAGGGCAATGAATTCAGGTACATCAGAAAAAAGGAAGAATACCTCTTCTTTGATTAGTGTGTCTGAGAGAATATGGCCTACATCTGGGCTTTCAGAAACAATTCAGTCCCCTTCATGGAAGGCAGTGGGTAAGAATAAGGAAAAGGACTTATGAGCCAAATGAGAGAAATAACTCTCACTGACATCATTCAAACCCCTGGATCCAGGACTGTCTGAAGTTTACAATGAGTCTTCTCACTTAGAAAAGCCAATTATTTTAGTGTGAGTTCACCCAGAACTAGTCTGAGGTAGGGATTATTAAATGATTTACTTAGGGATGGGTCCCAGAAGATACTAGTAGGGGAGTAGGGAAGTGAGATAGGGAAGAGAAAAAGTCAATAAAGTGTGTATTATCAAGCAAGCCGCCATTTTGGGCAGCGGGAACTCATCCTATCGGAGCACTCTGGGACTGAGAGAGAACACATGCTTCCGTTTACTGCCTGACAAGCAGGGGGCTGGCGTGTTCATTCACCAACTTCCACCGCAGGTTGATGAATGCTCCTAATTGTTAATTCTAGGGCACTTCTGGCCTATTCTATAAAAGGCCAAAAAAGCCTGCAGGCAGAGTCACAGGTGGTAGAAATCAGCCGTCAAGCCAGTGAGAATGGGAGGGTTAAGAGCAGAAGGGATGTCCACAGGGAGCTGAACAATCAATTCCTTATTTTCCTTAAGTCTGCTTCAATTGGGTTTCTGTCACTGAAACTGAAGACCTCTGATTAAAACCATGCACCAGCTCAATATGAGTTCCCCAAGGTCAAGGATTCTGTCTCTGGTTATTTCCTTAATTCCATTCTTTGCATATAAAGTACACAGCAAAAGTTCCATGGTTGGTTTTTAAAAGCGTATTTTAACTATTAATTCTAGCATTTTTTTTCAAGAAGCAAGCAAAATGTCACATAACCAGAGTTAGAGTTAACCAGAAATATAAACTATTTTCCCCTTGGGACCTCACAATTTATGGAAAAGAGCAAAATATTCACTCGAAAAGCTGATGACAAGATATGTTCATAAAAGCTTCTATACAAATTCATCTTGGGGTCAGTACACAATCTGTTCAGCCTGCTACTACATCTACCACTAAACTCTTCAGTACAACAAGTTATCTGCAAAAGGGCTAATTATATCCATTACTTAAAAGTTAAGAAAAAAATCAGAGTAACTTTTTTTTTCATTTTTTCATTGTGGTAAAATACATATAATATTAACCATTTTAACCATTTTTTTAAAGATTAAATTTACTTATTTGAGAGAGTGAGAGAGATCAGAGCAGGGGAGAAGGGCAGAGGGAAAACCAAACTTCCAGCTGAGCGGGGAGCCTGATGCAGGGCTCGACCCCAGGACCCTGGGATCATGACCTGAGCTGAAGGCAGATGCTTAACTGACTGAGCCACCCAAGAGCCCCCATCTTAACCATTTTTAAATGGACAATTTAGTGGCATTAACCACATTCATATTGTTGTGCAACACCACTATCATCGATCTCCGGAACTCCTGTAATCTTGCAGAAGTGAAACTCTATACTCATTAAATAATAACTCACCATTCCTCCCTCCTTCCATAATTCTACTTTCTGTCTCTAATTTTGACTTCTTGAAGTACCTCCCTAAGTGGATTTACACAATATTTGTCTTTCTCTGATTAGCTTATTTCATTTAGCAAAATGTCCTTAAGATTCATCCATATTGTAGCATGTGTCCGAGTTTCCTTCCTTTTTAATGCTTAAAAATGTTCTGTTGCATGTAACTTTCTTTCGATTATCATTTGTGCAAAATATCTTTTCATATTATTCCAATTTTAACCTATTTGTTTCCTTGGTTTTAAAGTGAATTTCACATAGACAACATATAATTGAATCATGGCTATTTATTTATTTTAATCCACTCTGAAAATTTCTTTCAATTGGAGAGTTTAATTCATTTACATTTAAATTAATTACTAGGAAGAGACTTATTTCTGTCATTTTACTATTTGTTTTCTATATGCCTTATAGCATTTTCTCTACATTTCCTGCACCACTATCTTCTTTTATGATTAGTTGTTTTATAGAGAAAGATTTTAATTTCCTTCTCATTTTCTTCTGTGTATATTTTAAAGCTATTTTCTTTGTGGTTACCATGGGGATTACATTTAACATTCTAATGTTAGAAGTCCAATCTGAATTTATCTTAAGTTCAGTAACATTCAAAAACTCTGCTTGGGATACAAGCATAAATACTTAAAGAGATTTATGTATTTTAGAGTGAGAGAGTGTACATGTGTGCATGAGCAGAGGAGGGGCAGAGAAAGAGAGAGAGAATCTCGGGCAGATTACCTGCTGAACATTGAGCCTGATGCAGGACTCAATCTCATGACCCTGAGACCATGATCTGAGCTGCAACCAAGAGTTGGACATTTAACCTGCTGAGCCACCCAGGTGCCCCAGAACTCTGTGTCTTTACAGCTCTGTTCCCAACCCTTCAGTTGTTGATATCACAAAATTACATCTTTATATATTGTGTGCCCAAAAGCAAACGATTTTTTATTGTATTAATATTTTAAATTATGTAAAAAATAAAATGTAAAGTTATAAACCTAAGTTACAATAATGCTAGCTTTTATAACTGTCCATTTTTAACTTTTATGGCAATCTTTATTTCTTCATGCAGCTTCAAGTTATAGTCTAACGTGCCATGTGTTTTGTATTTTGTTTTTCACCCTGCAGGACTCCATTGAGGATTTTTTAGGTCAGGTCTAGTGGTAATAAACCTCCTCAGCTTTTGTTTATCTGGGAATGTTTTAATTTCTCCTTCACTCTTGAAGGACAGTTTTGATAGGTATATGATTCTTGGTGTTAAGTTATTTGCTGTTTTTTTAACCTTTTAGCACTTTAAATATATCAGCCCATTGCCTTCTGGCTGCCAAATAATGAGAAATAAAATGATTATCTTTTTAAGAGTCCCCTGTGGGACATCTGGGTGTCTTGGCCAGTTAAGCAACTGCCTTTGGCTTGGGTCATTGTCCTAAGGTCCTGGGATCGAGTCCTATATCAGGCTCCTTGCTCAGTGGGGAGCCTGCTTCTCTCTCTGCCTGTCACTCCCCCTGCTAGTGCTCACACTCTCTCTCTTTCTCTCTCTCACTCTCTCATAAGGGGGGTGAGAGGGATGGGGTGGCTGGGTGATGGACATTGGGGATGGTGTGTGCTATGGTGAGTGCTGTGAATTGTCTAAGACTGATGAATCACAGACCCATACCCCTGAAACAAATAATGCATTATATGTTAATTTTTTTAAAAAAATCCCTTGTATATGAAGAGTCATTTCTTGCCAGTTTAAGGATTCTTTCTTTGTGTTTGACTTTTGACAGTTTGATTATAATGTGTGGGTCTCTTTTAGTTCATCGTACCTGGAGTTTCTTGAGAGTCTTAGACATTTATATTCATGTATTTCATCAAACTTGGGAAGTTTTCAGCCATTATTTCTTCAAATATTCTCCCTGACTTTTTGTCTTTCTCTTCTCTTCCCAGGACTCCAAAGATGTACATATTGGTTCACCTGAAGGTGTCCCACAAGTCCCTCAGGCTCTTTCACTTTTCTTCAATCATTTGTCTTTCTTTTCCTCAGATTTGGTAACTTCTGTTGTCCTATCTTCAAGTTCACTGGTTCTTCCTTCAGCTTGCTCAAATATGCCTATGAATTCTTCTAGTGAAATTTTCATTTCAGTTATTTCATTTCAACTCAGTGAAATTCCAGAATTTCTTTTTTGGATTCTTCTTAGATTTTCTATCTTTTTATCTTATTTTTATTTCTGTCTTTTATTTTGTTTATACATTGCTTTTCTTTACTTTCTGCATGTCTTCCATAGTTGAGCATCTTTTAGACAGCTTTCAGTAAGCAAATTTATCTAGTATCTATTAAATCCGCCATCAAGCTTTTCTCAGAAAAAGTTTCCATTGATGTATTTTTTTCCCTTTGAATGGGACATACTTTCTTATTCCTTTGTGTGCCTTATAGTTTTTTTGTTGAAAACTGAACACCTGAATCTAGTAGACCGGTACCTTTGGAAATCTGATTCCTCTCCTTTTCGAGGGGAGTAATTGTTTTGTTTAGATTATTGTAGGGTGTTTCTGTACCACAGATCAGTCTAAGGTGTAAATTTAAGGTCTCTTCATTTTTTTTCTGAACCTGTGCCTTTCTCTGGGCGTAAGTGGTAACTTTCTAATTTCTCTCATATATGCAGTTTCTCTTGAGTATCTTTCCTGTCTGGCTCCCAAAGGAGAAAAAGAGAAAAATGAAAGGATAGGGGAGAAAGGTTCTGGTCTTTTAAATCCCCTGGAAGTCATTTTGGCCTGAGGGGGTGGGGTTTGCATCCACGTGAAGAGGTGCAACAGCAATGGCCGACTGCTTCTGGGACTCTACCACTAAGGTCAGAAGGAGCAGCCAATAATCAGATTTCCTGTATTTGGAGGACAAGGTCTTAATTCCTAGCCAGGCTCCTGAAAACTCTATGCAGGCTGCTCCAGGAGCACATGTGTATACCTGCCTGCCCCTGGGTTGGGAGCTGAGGGCTTGGGGCTGGGTAACTGCTACCAAGCTAACCCTTCAGTAGACTCCAGAATTCCAAAATATTTGCATTAGACATACTCTGCCAGTGTTATTGTCTGGGTGGGTACATGGAATCCTGATGCTTCCTACTCCACCATCTTCCTAGAATCCTATCCCCAGAGAGTGTCTTTTAATGCAAGATAGATGGGTATAAATAGAACAAATCGCAGGGAATACAATATACAAAATTTGAACAAAAGAATATATTATTTCAAGCATTTGTTCCCAAGCACATATAGATTCCCAGTCAGCAGTCTTCTCCAATAACTCAGAAGTGGTTAGGGGTCTATCCAATGGAGACACATTTGTATTTAGTTCTATTTAGTAAGTTTCTTTCTTTCTTTCTTTCTTTTTTAATAGTTGCAGGTCAGTAGGTAATTGTATTGTGTAACTTTGAACATGAGGGTAATATAACAGGGGCTACAGCAGTGGAGGTTTTAGTAAAATAAACATTTAATATGATAGTTGCCCCTTCAATACTCTGGGGTTTATCAAACAAACCTGACATGTGTACTGTCCCCATATTCAGCAGGGAGCTCCAGCCTTGGGAAAGGCATGCATTACTCAATGTCATAAAGGACTGCTTTTTCCAGAAAAACAGTTGAAGATTATACAGTGGAGCTCCCTTCTCTGTGAGAAATGAGATAAAGTGTAGGAGGCTAATAGATAAATCTGTACAATCAGAGACTAGCCTAAGGGCTATTTCGGCTCCCTGCTCAACAGCCAATTGCAGAGACACTATCAACATTGCCTTCTTTTCTGAGGGCTCTGGAAATGTGTTTTCACACCTGATCACTCTACCTTTCATACAGTTGGCCCCTTAGACAGCGTCCAGCAGACCATGAATTCATTTTGTGGTTTCTAGTGATTTGAAACCAAGAATACTGAATCTCGTTGTACAACCACAAACGCAAGGGGTTCTCAATTTATTATCCATCTAGATTCCCAGCACTTAAAAAACAGTGAGTTATTGCAATTGCTTTTCTTATAAGTGTGATGTGATGTACTTGCAAGTTAGATTACAGACAGCCCTAAAAGGCTCATTAACCAACGTGTCCCTAACCCAACTGTAGAATTCAAACCAGTCACCTACCTTGAAAAAATATGACAAGAAGGCTAACTTCAGAGGCTGCATGTGCAAATCCTAATGCGCAAAGCGCTCTGAGAGGGGAGCCAGGGTGGCTCAATGGGTTAAAGCCTCTGCCTTCAGTTAAGGTCATGATCCCAGGGTCCTGGGATCGAGCCGCGAATTGGGCTCTCTGTTCCCCAGAGAGTCTGCTTCCTCCTCTCTCTCTGCCTGCCTCTCTGCCTACTTGTGATCTCTGTCTGTCAAATAAAGAAATAAAATCTTTAAAAAAACAAAACAGAAAAAAAAAAGGGGGGGTTCTGAGATCTATCTTCTATGACTAGGGGAAGGAACATTAAAGAGTTGGGAACTTTGGGGAGAGTGAGAACTACAGTAAATTCTTTTTTTTTTTTTTCCAAGATTTTATTTATTTATTTAAGAGAGAGTGTGAGAAAGAACTTGAGAACTAGGTGAGGGGCAGACAGAAAAGCAGACTACCTGTTGAGCAGGGAGCCCAATGTGGGGCTCCATCCCAGAACCCTGGGATCATGACCTGAGCCAAAGGCAGAGGCTTAACTGACTGATCCACCCAGATGCCCCATGGGTCAAATTCTTAGGTGGTCATAAGAATTAAATAGGGGCTCCTACTTGGATAGAGATAAAAGCTAAAGAGCCTTCAGAACCCAGGTTTGTATGACAATTTCAGGTAATTTTCTAATGCTCAGGCCTATTCCCTAATTTCCCCTTTTCTTTTATTCTATGGTCTTCACTTCTTGGGACTTGGCAAAAAGCCTTGCTGTTACTCAAAACATAGGCACTTTCAGACAAGAAGGAAGAAAAGAAGTACTTCAGGTAGAGGCTAAGTGGAAATTTTTGTGCCATCTATAGTTAAAAAAAACAGACAAAAATTGGTACAACCACACTTTAAAGGACTGGCAGTATTTATCAAAGTTGAACATATACTTTCTTATGACCTCATAATTCTACTTCTAGGTATACACCCAACAAAAACACACACATATTTCCAAAAGAATGTACTAGAATGCTCCTGAAAGCTCTATTAATAATTAAAGATTAGAAACTGTGCAAACATTACTAAAGAGTAGAATAGATTTAAAAAATTGTGATATATTCATATGATGGCATACCCTACAGCAACAAGAACAAAGGACATGCAATAATATGGGTGAATCTCAGAAAGATAATGTTGAGTGAAAGCAACCACACACAAAAGGTCACATACAGCATACTACCATTTACATTAGATGCGAAACCAGTAGAACAGATAGACACTATTAGGAGGTATAGTAGTTTCCAATGGGAGTTAGAATGACTGGAAGGGGGCCCAAGGGAATATCCTGATATTTCTTGGTCTGGGTACTAGTTACATGAATGGTTTAGTTTGGAAATATTCCTCACACTGTACACTTAAGACATGTGCACTTTTCTGTATGTAAATTATACCTCACTAAACAAATTTGTATATGTGTGTACTTTGTTTTGGTTTGGTTTTACAACTAATAGCCAAAAAGTATGACTTTATACTGTCGATTGGTATGACACTTCCAGGGAAGTGAACCTCCTCTTGCCTCTGAGTGACTAGCACTTTGTCTCTTGATCTCTTAACTCTCCCTGATTTTCAGTCTCATCACTCAGGTAAAGAGTCAGTTGCCTTGACTCTTGATTCCTGAACAATTCCCACATCTCTGCCTTCCTCTCCAACTGTAGCTGTATCTTCACCACCACCTCTCCCGCCATATTGATATGTTGCCCCAAGAGTGATGGGGACATCTGTCAGCTCAAGTGCAGATAAATCCACTAGGGGACCTGTGTCCTCCATGCTCTGTCTTCCATTCTGAATCCACACATTTAGTGCTAACACCTGCCCTCACAGCCCCTTAGCAACTGCTTCTCTGGCTGGCACCCCCAGGGACTGGCCTACCTTTGCCTGTCACAGCTATTCCAGGCCCCTGGGGAAGAGATCAAAGCCTCATTACTCCGTCTCCATCCTTGCAGCAGGCTAATAAAGCCAAATAATTACAAATTCTGTATCCACTCTCATGTGGCCCACAGCTCAGCATTCAGCATTTATAAATGTGCTGATCTATTATCAGATACTAAGCTGGTCCCTCTCTGTATAAAGAGAAATATCACAATAAATTCAATGAGCTCCCATGAGAACTGCCCAAATAAAAAAGCTTTTTGTTTCTATTTAGACTGCACAATACCCGGTTTGATAAACTAGCTGCGCTAAGCAGCGGCTGAACAACTAGCTTTAGCCTCATGGAAGCCCGAATTTGGCTTATGATGAATATGAAATAGGATACAACTTAATTCCTAGAGAGTTCTGAGTCCTTCCTAGCTCAAAAGGTATTGTTTTCTGGGGGTGGGGGAGAGGGGTCAGGAACAAAACAATTTGTACCATCTATACCACTCCCTCGCTGTTTATCATTTATGTAAAGAAACAGAAATGTGTTTCAGATGGAAGCAAGGGTGCTCAGGATTTTGAAATAGTTAAAAATGAACCAGCCCAGCAAGTAGAAATTGGTCTAAAAATACCTCCAATGGGCATCCAGTTTTGTAAGCTCCCTTCGTCCCTTTTCCAGCAGGCAGAGGTCAGGTCTTGCCTGGCAACTGATTTAGTCAATGGATAATAGTGAGAGGTGGACGACACAGAGTTGGAAATTAGGAAATCACTTAAGTTTCTTAAATTTAGACTTCATTTTGCTTTTATTACGTTTATTTAAAGGTTAAATTATACTAGGAATTTAATTTCAAGAAACAATTAACTATAAATATGTGTATAATAAACTGCCTATACTTACATACACAAAGCGGGAAAGACTCTAAAAAGGGGAGCTTTGCTTAGACATCAGTAACTGCTAGCTGCCAATAGGGAACTACCTAAGGATAACCAGATCAATAGTCTGCCCAAACTTAAATGACCCTTGCTTGATATTAAGTCAGTAAGGATAATTCTTTAATTTTCTACAGAAAGAAGACAAAAAATGTTTCCTTTGGGGACTGGTCAGAGGACAACAGGAGAGGTCCCCAGAAGAGGAGATTGTTGATGACATATATTGCTTCTAGTGCATTTTTCCCCCTGAAAATTAGTTGTTGGGACCCACCTGTTTCATCCCTGTTCACACCTCATAGAAGTGCTTTTCATTTGAGGATCTCAGTAGACTCAACTTGACCATGGTCTTGAGGAACAGTTCTGATCTTGGGGATGCATGATTTCAGCACATCTAGTCCAATTCCACAAAGTCCTACATGGTGTGCCCTCATCTGGCCCTCCCTTTGCCTCTCTGAACTCATCACCAACTACTTTCCCACTTGATTGCTTCCCTCAAGCCACACAAGCCTCCCTGCTTTCTAGAAAATTCCGGATCCACTCCAGCCTCTGAGTCTCAGAGCCTTTACACCTGCTATTCCTTCTGTCTCCTTCCCCTGGGCTACTCGTCTTTCAGATTTGAGGTGAATCACTCCATTAACATTTATTTTCTTTGTCTTTATCCAAATGCCACTTTATCTAAGCCTTCCCCAACCACCCTATTTAAAATCACAATCCTTCCAATGCTTACTATCCACACTTTTTGCTTTATTTTTCTTTAAAGTGTTTAACATCAGCTAGCATACTATATACTTTTCTTGCCTATTTTTATTCATCTTTTTAGCTACATGAAAATAGGAATCTTTGCCTCTTTTTGCTTTATTCCTAGGACCTAGTAGTATACATGTCACAGAAAAAGTAACTCAATAATCAATTATTGAATGAATTTACAATTTAGTTATGTAGGTGTTTTGCGTTATTGCCTAGACCTGGATCTTGTTTTGGCAGCTTGGGCAACTTTTTAATATCAGCACCTCTAGGACTAGTCCTGTTTTCATAGGACTTAGGTCCTAACTCTGAGCCCTTACCTAGGTTTGTTTTCCATTGTCTCCTAACAGACTTTTCCCTAATACCATCTGCCTAAATTTCTGAGCACTTCTTTTCCTGGACTTCCCCATCATTACATCATAGCATTCTTGTTTATAGCATCATTGTTACCTGGTCTTCATTCAGCCAACAAATCATTTTTCAGTGACTTCTATATTGACTGAAAATTATACAATATTCTAGGGACATAAAGATAAAGAGGACACAACCCTCAGATATCTGGGCGCTCTTATTGCTTTGATACCTGGCATTGCCTTTTAGCTTAGATCTTTAGTTCTTTCTGAACAGCTCTGTTCATCTTTAAAGATGAGGGTCTAATTTCAGGTGCAAATTTGTGTGGCCCACCCTGCTGTAACTCACAAGCCATACCTCATGGAGTCTGAAGTTAGCAGCCCTGTATAATGTAAACTAAAAAAAAAAAAAAAAAAGAAAGAAAACCAAAAAAACATAACACCAAGAACCCTGTATTATTGATTTTCTACTTACCGATTTTCCCCCTCTGCTTACCTTCAGAAATGCTGGCCACCTTTTTTTTTTTTTTTTTTTTTTTAAACAGATTCAAAATACTTTTCTTAGCAAGGCACTCATTCCTTCCTTTTCTCCTTCAGGACATTATTTACTTAGCAACCTAGGCAACATCGAGCTTGTTCAAACAGCCAGGGGTTTAATTCTGATACATCTGAAACTTTCCCTTTGGCTTATAAGTAGAAAAACTTCTACCTTCTTAGACCTCCCTGTTTTGTTTGTACAAGTTGCTGCCCTGATGGTTTTGATATTCATCAGGTATTTTAATTACTGAAAGTGATTATTTCTACAAAGAGCTTCACTTAGAGAAGCATCACGAAATATATTCCATGAGAATGCAGCAGTTGCTCTGAAAAACAAAGTCTAATCCAGTGGGAAGCCCATCAGATAACTGTCCAAACCCATTCTTTATCTGGTTGTTGCTAAAGCTATTAGTGTCTTTGAGTTCATGAGCTCCCTACAGCCAAACACATTAACTGAATGCAAATATCAGCACCCTCTCTTTGTTCATTTCTCCTAGGAAGAGTGTTGGAAGGGAAAATGCCATGTATTTCAACATTACCTGCAAGCCAGACGAATGCATTTCTTGGTCCAGTGATTAATTTTTGAAACACAGCTTTCATTTGTTCTCCAGTATTACCATGCCAAGCTCTATTCACAGACCCAGAAGAAACATGTTCAGGATTTTTTTAATCTTTCAGTCCGCCCTATGCCCATTATACATGGCTTTTTTTTTTTTGGCAACTACACTAGCCAAGAATTAGCTTTATTCTACTGCAGATCCCAATTGAACGGGCTGTATTATAAATAACTATTTTCCTTAGTCTAAGAAGTGGAGTGGCCACAGGGAAGGCTAAGGAAAGCTAGTCAGAGCAGAGGTGCTCACTCAAGTCCTGGCCACCAGCTTCTCAGGTCAAGATAGACTGAGTGCATTCCCATGTATTCTGAAATTTCAGCCACAGCCCCCCACCTCCAAATCCTTAAAATGGCATGGTTCTTTTATAATTGTAACCTAATGAGTATTCCCTAGAAAAGTTTTACTATTTCTGGACCTCAGAGAATTCACAATTTCCATCATCTAAAAACAGTGAGAGAATGAATTGAATCATTTGAAGGCCCAAGCAATAGACTCCACTTCCTTATTTCTTTCCTCTGGATGGTTCCCCGAATGATGTTTCCTCTCGGGAATCTTCAAATTTTTCCTCTCTGACAATTAGGTTTCCTAGCTAATTTTCTCTGTAGTCTTAATAAAACCTTCTCAGACATGGCTACCTTATTGGGCTTTTGACAGATCTTTCTTTCCTTCCATTACTAAAATTTTCATTGAATAGTCAAAACACTCAACACCTTCATTCCTCACCTCATAGCTGTTTCTTAACTCCCATTAATTTGAATTCCGCAGTCACCAATTAACTATAGTTTCCAAAGTTACCCATTTAAAACTTTCTAATTACCAGACTCGTGCTATTAAGTCTTCAGGCTTCTTCAACATTTGACACTTGATTTTCCCTCTTTTTTTGAAATTTCCTGTTTCCATTACTGTGTACTATTGTTTTTTTTTGTTGTTTTGTTTTCCTGACAGTTTCTTCTTTATTCTTTCACTCATTTTCCTTTCTCTATTAACTCTTAAATGGAGACATTCTCCCAAGATTTCATCTTTAGTCTCCTTGCCTATTTATCTGCTAATTCTACCTTGGTGACCTCATCAAAGAGTTCAACTGTCACCTCTAGAGCAAATCTTTTTTTTTTTTTTAAGATTTTATTTATTTATTTATTTATTAGAGAGCGAGCGCGAGCGAACACATGCACAAGAGAGATAAAAAGTGGGGAGGGCAGGGGGCAGAAGGAGAGGGAAGAGGAGGCTCCCCACTGAGCCGGAAGTCCAATAACACAGGGCTGGACCCTAGGACCCTGAGTCAAAGGCAGATGCTTAGTGGACTGAGCTACCCAGGCATCCCTAAAGCCAATCACTCTTGACTTTGTCTGTTACATGACATTTCTTCTGAGATCTGACCCACATTCCAATTGCTTATTGTTCGTCATCATGAAACTCTCAAAGCTGGCACCATCAATAAACCTAAACTGTACTCATTTTCCCAACTGTTTCTACTTTTCCATTTGCTGTCTTGATAAATGTCCCTTGACTATGCACATCACTCCATAGAGAAACTTTTTTTTTTTTTAAGAGTTTTATTTATTCATTTGACAGAGAGAGACAGTGAGAGAGGGGACATAAGCAGGGGGAGTGGGAGAGGGAGAAGCAGGCTTCCTGCTGAGCAGGAATTCCCGATGTGGGGCTCGATCCCAGGACCGTGGGATCATGACCTGAGCTGAAGGCAGATGCTTAACGACTGAGCCACCCAGCTGCCCCTCCACAGAGAAACTTTTAAGTGAGAGAGTTATTTTATTTTTGTGCTTCAATTAGTAGCTGAATTTTGTTAATCCTAGCTCCACATCATGACCTGTAACTATCCTGTCCAACCAAACCTATCAACTGGCTTCTCATTCAGGCCCTCCTCTCCTCCCTCAAACACATTTGAAATATCTACCAAACAAGGCGGCGTTGTTCCAGCTTCTCCATTGTTCATCCATTCACTCACATTGAGTCCAGAATTATGATTCTCTGACAAAAATCCTAAATGGCTCCCTCTACTGGATGAAATTCAAATTCTGGTCACCATTCAAAGCTTTATTCACATAGAGCCTGTCCTCTAACCACACTTTTCACATATGGTTCCCAAATGCATTATCAAGCATTCTCTTTGCCTAGAGTATTCTCTCCACTCTCCCACTTTCTCCAGGGGACTCCTACTTACTCGTCCAGGTCCAGCTCAAAATTTAAATCCTTTTCATATTATTTCCTGTGTCTTCCACTACCACCTCAAGAGCAGAGGCCATTGTTCCTCATCTGTATTCCCACAGCTCATTATATGCCATGAAGACCTTTAATACTGAGGCTTCATCTTATTCGGGACCTAAGTCAATGCTTGTCATGCAGCAGGTGCTCCCTGAAATGAGCCATTTGCAAATATATATTGAGTGCTCACCATCTAGTGGGCACTATTTTTTAAAAATATTTTATTTATTTATTTGACAGACAGAGATCACAAGTAGGCAGAGAGGCAGGCAGAGAGAAGAAGGGAAGCAGGCTCCCTGCTGAGCAGAGAGCCCGATGCGGGGCTCAATCCCAGGACCCTGAGATCATGTCCTGAGCCAAAGGCAGAGGCTTAACCTACTAAGCCACCCAGGTGTCCCCACTGGGCACTATTTTATTTTATTTTTATTTTTTATTTTTTAAAAAATATTTTATTTATTCATTGGACAGACAGAGATCACAAGTAGGCAGAGAAGCAGGCAGAGAGAGGAGGAAGCAGGCTCCCTGCTGAGCAGAGAGCCCAATGTGGGGCTCAATCCCAGGACCCTGGGATCATGACCTGAGCCGAAGGCAGAGGTTTAACCCACTGAACCACCCAGATGCCCCACTGGGCACTATTTTATTTTATTTTATTTTATTTTTTTTTTTTAAACTTTTTTTTTTAAAGATTTTATTTATTTATTTGTAAGAGACAGAGGGAGAGAGAGCAAGCGAGCACAGGCAGACAAAGAGGCAGGCAGAGGCAGAGGGAGAAGCAGGCTCCCCGCCGAGCAAGGAGCCCGATGTGGGACTCGATCCCAGGACCCTGGGATCATGACCTGAGCCAAAGGCAGCTGCTTAACCAACTGAGCCACCCAGGCGTCCCGCACTGGGCACTATTTTAAATGTTGACAATACAATGGTGAAAAGTAGTCACAATCCCCACCTTCACCTTACGGCTTAGGGAGAATTATAATAGACAACCATTCTAAAGAAACAAGTATTTCTTCAGCTTCATGGCGATTTCTCTGCCTTATATAATCTTTATTAACCCAAGAGAGTAACTTCTTACATATGAAGTTTCTAGTTACCTGAACTACTAATTCATACATAGTTATCTGTTAATAAGTTTAGATATCAGAAGAAAAAATTAATATTATAGGGATCTGGTACCTAAAGCTTACTTTTTTTTTTTTTTTTAAGCAAAAGAGGTGACTGAAGAAGGGGTAGAGAAACATAGTAAGTAAATATTAAGGTGAATGTATGTGTGCGAGTGTCTTTTTCTGAGGCATTTGGGAGGATGTCAGTGGAAGGGAAAAGATGAATATGTTAGGAGAGGCTAGAAAGGCATGGTGCTGAGTAGCCGTTTTGGCCACAATCTGCTGTTACATCTTTTGGCAACTCTCCTGATGGTCGCAGAAATCACAGGTTTTGTGTCCAATATCCTGCAACATCACAGAGTTTTCCAGCAGCCGGCTGGATTCCTCTAGGCACTGGTTAGGTCTGCAATTGCTTTGTTAGGCAAGCTGAACAAAATACGGCCACTCAGTTCTATTGAAAACGAGGACAGCATTAATTAATTTAGAAAAAGGGAGGAGTGAGGCCCTTTTAGTGGTATACTGAATTCACTGTAATTGAGGATTAAAATTTCCATAGGATTTTCCTATCTATACCAGATATATTATAAATTGCTTGGTACTCATAATCTTCATAACATATGTTCTTTAATTTAAACAAGTCATTTACTCTTACCTCCTGTCTCACCTAGAAACATCCCAATGTTATTATTAAATCCATATCACTGCAAAGTCTAAGATAAATCATGTGGGCAGATGGTGGTTTATACATGCCAAATTATAATCAGGTTTAGATCATACCAAATAGCCTGCTGACATTCCCAGGCATGGTAGGAAGGCTCAAGCAGCAGCACTCAGAGAATCTTTCTCTCATACATACTAGAAGGTTCTCAGAACGCGGTGAGAACACAGTGTTTGCTCCTGATGATCACTGTGAGAACTCTGAATTGAGAACCAGCCAGAATGGCTTTTCCTCCCCTGTCCTGGTCCCTGTGGTCCCTTCCATTTGGCCAGATCTCTTCCTAGCATAACAAATTGTGTTGGTTACATTTCCCAACTAACCTCCCAGTTAGGTCTCATCCAAGAAATCCAAACACTAGGTCCTCTGTCATCCTTCCCACTCCATTTCATCCCACAGCTGAATTTTCTTTGCTGTAGATACAGCTTCTCTGAACACAAGCGATCAGAAAGAGTGAGTGTGGTATGGAGACGAAATGGAGGATAAGTGTGGGTACAAAAATAAGAATGTCTCCAAGTGAGATCATATAGGAAATAAGAAAAGTGAGTTCAAATGGGAAAAAGATGAGGGTTTATATAATTTGAGTTTGTTGAATATGCCAGGTACTGCACTAAACATTTTATATCTATTGCCTCATGGAATTCTCAAACTCCCTGCCTTTGAAGTTCGTGCTATTATTATTCTCAATGTACAGCTATGGAAAGAGATTCAGAGAAGTCAAATAATTCACTCGAGGATACATGGCTAGTAAGTGAAGCAGTGGAGACTTGAATCTGCCTCTAGATGATGCCAAAAGTTGGTTCACAGTTTTGAGTATTGTTCTTACTAATTCCAGAATCTGTGACATTTCAGGAAGTGCACAAGCAAATGCAAGAATTTCTTAGATGCTTGTATAATATCTATGAGCCCCAGAATGAAGTCCTAATATAAGAGAATGTTCTTATCAAAAGCTTTATTCAAAGGAACCTCTCACTGCAGTGATTCACCATCCAGGTTGACGTCACATTTCTGTTTTTAGCAGTCTGGGGGTGGGGTGCTATACAGCAGAGGAGCTACACCACATCTTTACTGCACTCTGCACCTCTTTTCTGGGCTCGCCTGAGTCTGGAGGAGGCCAGTCTATATGATATGACTCAGATGGTACCCCCATCCACTTAAGTCTCTTAATGATGTATTGTGTAGAAAGTGATCCCATCACACATGGCTACGTCGTGGTCTATGAGGAGGTTGTGTTGTGAGGAAATTATTCCTCCAGTAGAGTTCAAAGCCTCTGACAAGAAATTTCTAAATAAACTAGAACACCCCCATTTTAAGTCTACCCTTTATTGAACACTTATTATGTGTCAAATGTGCTAAGAACTTTATAAACATTTTGTTGCATTCTCATTAAATCCCTAAGACCTATGTTTTATTGTCCTCATTTTTAAGATAAGAAAATTAAGCCTTGAGGAGGTTAAATAATTTGTGTCAGAGTCTTACAACTATAGGTGTCAGAACCCAGACAGATGTCTACCTATGTATCTGTAAAGTTTGCCCTCTTTTCCTGGACACTACCTCTCACTCAATGCATGCTCTGAGAGAATTTCATGAATGGGAGAGAAAAGGGACACTTCATAAAAAGCCACCAATTAGACATGTTACAAGTATGCATGTGGGGGTATGTGGCACATGTGAGAGTTATTTATTGTATGTGTCAAAATGATTAAAAAATGACTAAAAAAATCTGGCTTTTTTGAGGCAAAACAAGAGACTAAGAAATATAATTTGCCTTTGGTTCCATCACATTTGGAAAGCAATTCACCTCTGTTCTCCAATTTACAACTGGGGGGACATCTGACATCTATCTTCCTTATAGGAATGTTTTAAGAGAAACTAAGATATGGAAAAATCATAGATATTTCTCAGTTGATAGGTTAATCTATCAGTATCCAGTCATGTTAAAGAGTTTATATTCTCAGAAATAAATTGCTTCTTCCAAGAAGAAGTATAACATGACCAAGTTAACATTTGGGAGCAGGGGAAGGGGAGACATTGGCAGAAATAGGTAGAATGGATTGAAAGGAGTGAACCTTCCTTAAGTGTGTTGAGGTGACGGCAAGGGTGTTGGAAGCACGGGAGGCCGGGTGTGTGTCGAGTGAGGGAAGATGCTGGAAATGTATGGGAGAACAGAAGCATCTGGACCAGGGAGGCAGGTGGAGGATGCTCCATGAGCTCACTGCTTTCTCACGATCAGAAATGTCCGAACAGAGCAATTCTTCCCAATTCCAAGCAGGGGACTTAAGATTTAATGGTAATATGAAATGGGTGTGTATCAGCACTCCTCTTTGTAGCAAATATATAGCAGCTGATGGAAAACATTTTTTTCAAGTCCTTTCTAGCTCTAAGAAAAAAAAAATTCTTTCTAATGTTTTAGGTAATATTTGGAATGAAGAGCATTCCTTACGGGCACATACTTAGCTATGCGGCGAGCTGATTACCAGGAAGATACGCATGCAAATCTTCTCAGGTTATTATTTTCTTCTTTCTCTTGGTAGAAATCAGATGAGGATTTAAAAGCTGGTTATAAATTGTAGTTAACTGTGTAGCCTTGTCCCAGTGACTTAAATTCACCGAGTCATGGTTTCTTCATTTGTGAAACTGGAATCATCATGATAATAACCTGAAAGGGATCTTGTCAGCATTAAATAAGTATAATCCATGTACAATCAGCATTCATATTTTATCGTTTAACACATTTTAGCTGTATGGGTGCCTGTTATTGTGTGTTGAAGGATAAAATCTTCTGTGAAAGAATATGAAGGTCAAAGGAGACATAGCCCCATACAAGTATGTTTGTACTGTTTTTGCTATTTCCTCAATATTTACTTATTTATAGAAAAAGGCATAGGAAGACTAAGTGACTAGCATCCAATTATTCACTTCTCTGGTACGGATTTTAGAAGGAAGTTTGAATCTCTTGAATTAGAACTTTTAAGGAATAATAATATAATATAATAACATGCATCAGAACCAAATCAGTGCTTGAATAAAACAACATGAAATGAAGAACAAAGTTTAGAAAATAGATCTTAAATACCTAGGGCAATACTGATGAGCACTATTTTTTTATGTTATATATGCCAACCCTGTAGCCTTCTCAACAAGAATATTCTACTTTATTGTGCATGTAAATTCTTTTATTCTAATTTATTATATGTTACAACAGAATCACTAGCTCCTTTATTAGTCCTCTTAACAGATCAAGGAACTGAAAGTCAGATGAGTCACACTGTATCACATAGGAGCCCCACAGTGCCAACAGAGCTTGTGGTGGGGTCAAGCACTCGGGCTATAGTCTTTCCATGGGGACTTTAGCAACATCGTCATCACCCTTCTGGGCTGCACACACAGCAGTGTCTTCTCCCACATCTAAAGTTTCCACTACGACCACATCTCGCTCCTTTTTCCTGACTGCAGTGTTACTACAAAGGACACATATAGAAACTTTGAATTGTGTTGTGAACTCATATTAGGAAATGTCTGCCCCAGCATGCACACGCAGGTGCACACACTCACACTGGCACAAGTCTATGCAACCATATTCGTACATTTCTAGGATCCCAGCACTCACTCCTTCTACAAACCATTATTATTACCAGAAAGAAACCAGTGCCTTTCTTGGACCCTGTCTTTCTCCCCTGCTCGGCCCTACACCTTAGTTTTGCCTCCAGCATTTCAAATAGCAACATTTATAATCTTTGAACACTACCTCAAAAATTAATGATGTACTATATATTGACTAACTGAACATTTAAAAAAAAAAAAAAGGCAACACTTACATGTCAATCCATGACCTAAATCAAAGTCCTGGGAGTGGTCCGGGTAGACTCCTTCCCCACTCTCACCCTGAATCCCATCATCAACTGAGTATTATCCCATCAACGAAGCCTGTTTGTTGTGTGTTTTTTTTTTTTTTTTTTTTTTTTTTTTTCTGAGAGGTTTTGAATCCCTTTCCTTCTTAGGACTACATTTGTGGAGATCAAAATCATTTCTTGTCCCAATAACTGGGACCACATCCTAATTGGTCTGCCTGTTTCCCATCTTCTACTCCTCAAGGCTATCTCTTCATGCTGTTAGAATATAGTCTAGAAAGCCATGTTACTTCCATACGAAAATTCTTGAATGACTCTCATAGTCTGTGGAAACATTTCTTGAGCATGCTTGATCTTTCTCTTGGTAGAACATAAAACATTTGAATTATGTGTCCCAACTCTAGAATCTCCAGAGTAATTCATACAATCAGAGAAGTCTGGGAAAATGTTCACAATTAAATATTGCCAAATAATGCCTAAATGCACCTTGTAGGGCATGCAGAATTCTCCAATACCTCGTTCCTACTTACGTCTTCAGTGTTGTTCTGCTATTTCCTGTCTTAAACACCCTCTCCAAACATATTTTCTTACTTTCCATCCCACAATTACCCAGCACTTAGTGCTAAGTCCAATTCTCTCCTCTGAGCTCATGTTGTGCTCAGAACATTCTTGGGTCACTGCACTGATTCAGTTAGAGTCAATTATCACTTGCCCTGACAGACAAGAGTTCAAAACCCTGTTGCTCATTGACAGTCATGCTATTTCTGTCCCCGTTTCTTGTTTCTAGATGCATCCAACAGTAACTGGCACCAGTGAACTTACTAGAGGGATGATTCATTAAAAGGACAGGACAGCTCACAGAACTGACAGAAAGGTGAGAGAATTAGGAAACAGGCAAGAATCAAGGAAGGCTGGACAGTCAAGGTCACTCCCAGGAACTATCTTCTTACCCACTCTGATATCTGCTGTTGAACACATGGTGTTGCCAGAGTGGGATTCCTGATATGCCTGCTCTGCTCACAGAAAATTTCACAGCTGACCTTGTGCTTATATTATTGTCTCAAGTCCCAACCAGATGCATCTCTTTGTTTGACCTAAGTCATGTGCTCACATTCTAGCTCACTGATTCTTTAAGTGTGATCTTCTTTAATCCCTACCTGAAAAATATCAATAACACAGGGTACTTGCTAGAAATGCAAGTTCTTAAACCCAAGAGGTAGGACCTGGCAATCTATTTCCTTGTGGAAAAAAGCTTTCTTTGTGATCCTGATGCATGTAGGCTAAGGTTTGGTAACTGCCGTTGTCACTACAACAGGGCAGGAGGAAACAATGTTTGGCTTCTTCACATCAAGAGTGGGACCAAAGCCCCCATGCTGGGGATTAGCAAAAGAGGAGAAGGATGTCCAGATGTTGAATAGAGAACACACAAAAGAAAGGAAGGATGTTCAGATATTGAATATTAAAGAAACAAATCCACCCAACAAAAAGAATCATGTGCCTATAGTACCTTTTTTTTTTTTTTTTTACAATCCTCAATTTCAGGGGCGCCTGAGTGGCTCAGTGGGTTAACACCTCTGCCTTCGGCTCAGGTCATGATCTCAGGGTCCTGGGATCCAGCCCCACACCCCCACACTGGGCTCTCTGCTCAGCAGGGAGCCTGTTTCCCCCCTCTCTCTGCCTGCCTCTCTGCCTACTTGTGATCTCTGTCTGTCAAATAAATAAATAAAATCTTAAAAAAAAATCCTCAATTTCAAGAAGGCTATAGATGTACCTTATATCCAAAAGATAAATATGAGAAAATTCAAACTCAAAGATACCCAGCCCAATGTCACTGCATTCCATATTTTATTACCTCTCCTGACAACAGCAAATACCTGATGTCCACTCCAATTTCAACAACAGGAACATGCCCTCACAACTTAAGATCAGATATGAAAGTCATTTTTATTTTTGCAGTTTTAATATCATCTATTGATGAAAGTTTTGTCTACAGCTCAAATGAGTAAAGGGTACTACTTTTCCTGATAGCTCTTTCTGTGAACGTTGTAACAGTAATCATGAAAATACTTGACTTTGAGCAGATACTTCAAAACACCCATTGGTCCCATTTGGCCTTATCAGCCTCCAAAAAAAAACATTATTTACACAACTCTTTTCCCTTTGTCTTACAATAAAGCATCTTTCTACTTGAAAAATAGTAATATTATTACTGGTTTTATTATTAAAAAATATTTAGGGACACCTGAGTGGCTCGGTTGGTTAAGGATCTGCCTTGGCTCAGGTCATGATCTCAGGGTCCTGGGACTGAGTCTTGCATTGGGCTCCTGGCTCAGTGGGGAGTCTGCTTCTCCCCCTCCCTCTGCCTGCTGCTCCCCCTGCTTGTGCTCTCTTCTCTCTCTCTGATAAATAAATAAATAAAATCTTTTATAAAGAGTTAAAAAAATAAAAAAATTAAAAAAATATCTATTGAGTGCTACTAGGTGATATTTACTGAATGCTTGCCACAGGCCCGGCACCATTTTGAGTTCTTTACATGTCTTAAGTTATTTACTATTACAATCCCAGCAATTAGGTACTAATGTTATCCCCATTTTCATATAAGGCAATTAAGAAAAAGTGGGAGTAAGTGATTTTGACAAAGTCACACAGCTAGTAAGTGATGGAGCTCGGAATTTTATTCAAGGCAGTTGGCTTTACCCTAGACCCCTTAACCATAATGTGATCCACTACCCCAGTGTTTGGGGGACTGAGAGGCCTCCTGGAATGTAGGGTTCTCAGCATTAAAACTATTATGGTCCCAGGAACACCAAGATGATTGGTCACACTAAAACTGCCACAATGTTCTGCAAAATAAGTTTATGTCTTTCCCCCCTTGAACAGCATGATATGTCAGGCTGATGGCTGATACTTGTAGATCCAAACAGTGGACCCACATAGCTGGATAGAACATACGAGTCTCGGATGTCTCTGGTCCACTATCATCATTCCAGAATGTCCATCATGTAGGGACATCACTTAGTGTCTCCTTTCAGAAGATAAAACCCACTCTGAAGAACTTTGCTGTTCTGGAGATACCCCTGGACTTTGCCAAATATTCCACTACACACTAGGGCAAGAGATTCCAAGAATCAATACCAGATTCCAAGAATTCCAAGAATTCAATCCAAATTGTTCCAGTGTTTTCCTTCAGAAACACATAGAACTCTTTCACAAGAAAAATCACTGGTGAGTTTCAGGTTTATAAATTGGGAGTTATAAAGAGATAACAGAACAAGAACCTGGAGAGAGGGATATCAGGGAAAGAAAGAGAGAAGAATTAAAAAATTTAGCAGTGAAGGAAGTTACTCAGCAGTTTATGACCCAGGAAGCCAGCATACACAGCGTTCCTCAGACTGCCTTTCACAGCTGCACAGAGAAGACTGATTGCACCAGGTGATTGGAAGTACCCAGCTGCCGATCAGGGTGGAGGCGGTAATTCTCACCGTTAAGCCTCAAGAAAGACTTTCAGCCTCCTGAAGTGAAATCCGGAGAATTTCCTTCCTGATTGTGACCCTTTTATCAACTGAGCTACCTAAATACTGAAATCTAAAACAGAGGATCCTTCACTAATCTTTTCTGTCCTCTCTCCTGTCTCCACAGACAATCATCCTTTAATTATTTTCCTATTTCTTGTAGTAGTTACTTCTCTAAATGCTATTATCTCTAAATAATAGCCTTATGCAGTCAGTTCTAGATTTTCCAATTTTTGATATTATCTATTGACATCTGACTCTATTGATATTATAGATATTATCTACTGACATATTGATATTGACACCATTTGCTGAAGAGACCGTCTTTTTCCCATTGCATATTCCTGCCTATTTTGTCAAAGATTAATTGACCATATAATCATGGGTTTATTTCTGGGATCTCTATTCTTTTCCATTGAACTATGTTTCTATTTTGGGGCCAGTAGCATACTCTTGATTACTATAGCTTTATAGTATATGTTGGAATCTGGGATTATCATATTTCTAGTTTTCTTCTTCTTTTTTGAGATTGCTGTGGCTATTTGGAGGTCTTTTGTGTTTCCACACAAGTTATAGCATTATTTCTTTTAGTTCTGTGAAAAATGCTCCTGGTATTTTGATAGGGATTGTGTTGAATTTGTAGATTGCCTTGGGTAGTATGGACATTTTAACTATATTTGTTCTTACAATCCATGAGCAGGGGATATCTTTCCATTTGTTTGTGTCATCTTCAATTTCTTTCGTCAATATAATTTTAGAGTTTTGGTGTTTCATAGTACAAGTCTTTCATCTCCTCGGTTACGTTTATTCCTAAGCATTTTATTATTTTTGGCAAAATTAGAAATGGTATTGTTTTCTTAATTTATCTTTGTGCTACTCCATTGTTCATATATAAAGTGCAACATATTTCTGTATATTGATTTTGTATCCTGTGACCTTACTGAATTCATTCAGTAAGTTCTAGTAAGTTCTTAAATTCAGTTCTAGTAGTTTTCTGGTGGAGCCTTTAGGGTTTACTATATATAGTATCATGTTATCTTCAAATAGTGGAAGTTTTACTTCTTCCTTACCAATTTCAAAAGACCATCCTGAATTAGTCCTTAATGGCTTAAAATGAAACAATCATTTAATCTGCTCACAAATCTTTAATCTCGGCAGAACTTAATGAAGACAACTCGTGTCTTCTCCATGCAGTGTTATCTAGGACAGCTCACCTAAAGCTGAAGAGTCTCTCTCCACATTGGCATACTCACTGGCAGTTTGGTGCTAGCTGTTGCTTCCTGTCTGCTGGGGAGCTTGTCCTTCCTCAGAATATGGTGGTTGGGTTCTCTGAGAAACAGACAGATAGTACAAACCACCATATTATCACAGTAACACTTCTGTTACACAGTCTGCTCTGTTTCTCATATGGGCTAGAGTCTGTAGGTCAGAAAATTACAGACATCAGATTCAAAGGAATGTGCACCTGTTCATGGGAGGAATGCTCAATAATTCTGGGGCCATGTTTTGAAACTACAAATGTGGCAATGTTTGAATTAGCATTTTTCTTATTATGTGTGCTGATGAGTATCTTTTCACAAATCTAAATGTTGTTTATATTGCCTATTTTGAACTGTCCATCCCCTCCCTGGTCTATTTTTTTTTCATATTTTTTCTTATTTATTTCAAGGATGTTTTTATGTAAAAGGAAGGTGAGCCTTTCCTTTGTAATGTGAGTTACAAGTAATTTTTCCCAGTTTATCACTTGTCTTTAATATTTGTTTATAATATTTTACCTCATGCAGAAGTTATTTTTTAATGTGGCTGGATTTTATATTCTTGTTTTATGGTTTATGGATTTGAGTCTGTAATTAGATCTCCCTTCTTTATAGGAGTTTACTCAAGTTTTTATATTGTATTTTTATCGTTTTATTTTTTACATTTAAACACTATTCATTTGGAATAATTTGTCTTAATATATGCTTGAGGTATGTTCATTTTTCAAAATGAACCGGATAGGGGCACCTGGGGTGCTCAACCAGTTAAACATCTGCCTTCAGCTCAGGTCATGATCCCAGGGTCCTGGTGAAGCCCTGAGTCTGTCTCCCTGCTCAGCAAGGAGTCTGCTTCTCCCTCTGCCCCTACCACTGCTCCCACTCACTCTTTCTCTCTGCCTTTCAATGCCTTTTAATGTCAAAACCTCTCATTTCTTTTTACTTTCTTAAAAGCTCAGTGGTTGATGTTTTAGCCCACTGTAAGGCGACAGTGAGCATTATTTAATTTTTCCTGATGTCAATGGAATGCTTCTTGAGTTTTCCCATAAAATATGCTGCCAGCTCAGTGTTTTTGGGGGGGGATTGTTAATGATAATCATATGCTGTTTCCCCTTGAATCTATCAAATGATGACTTAACAGTTTATAATATTGAATATTATATTTGTTTCATAAAATGTACTTAGGGACTTTTTTCGCCTATGATCTAACACCATTTAAATAACATTGAATTACATGCTCTCTAAAGGTTTTGTGGAATTCCCCTGGGAAAACATTTGAAGGAACAGAAGCAACTTTGTATGTTTTCTATTTCTTCATTGGAAATCTGTCTGCTAATTTTTTTTAATCTTTTTGATGAATTGTGGTATATTTTTCAGAATTTATTTAGGGTTTCAAAATTATTTGTATAAAAACTTTAGTGATTCTTTTAATTTTATCTTGTTCTGTGAATTACCTTAATATTTGTGGCCTGAGAATTTTATAAACTCACTTCCATGACCTGAAAGGTTAAATTATTCCTATTTTTATTTCCAGTTCTTGAAGGAAAATTTTCCATTAAAATATTATTCTCTTGGGCTTTATTTAATTCTTGCCACCACACTCTGCATAATAGATTTATCCGGATAATAATTCTATCCTCTTATGAATTTTAAAGTCTAATTTAACTGGATTTAAGTGAAATTCTTTCCTAGAAAGGCATCTTGATGATTATATACTGAGTATTTTAACTGTTCAAATAAGGTCACAAGCTCCTCATAATCTCTCCTTAAGAGGGCATGAAACATAGCTCATGTTATAAACAATATTTTTAAGGATTTTATTTAAGAAATTTTAAAGGATTTTACTGAACTTGAAAGACTACCAATAAAAGTTCATGAATTCAACCAACTTACAAGTCATCTGCTTGAATGGAAGGTCTTAGTCCATTAACTAAATAGCCCACGAAACTTGGGATTTCATATTAATCACTTAGATCTATAGTTCCCAGTGTTAATATATTTCAATAAACATTATTTTTCTACTAAACTTACATTTCTTAGGGGACAATCATCATATTTACTTGAAATATTTCCTTTCATTTACAGAGGAAGAGAGATCTGTCTCCCTACTTTAAGAACACAGAGTCAGAAAGATTTACTCTTTCTTCTCGTCTTTTAACATGTGGCTGCTTGTTTTTAAAAATGTAGTGAAGGGGTGCCTGGGTGGCTCAGTGGGTTAAAGCCTCTGCCTTCAGCTCAGATCATGATCCCAGTGTCCTGGCATCGAGCCCCACATCAGGCTCTATGCTCGGTGGGGAGCCTGCTTCCTCCTCTCTCTCTCTCTGCCTGCTTCTCCGCCTACTTGTGATCTCTGTCAAATAAATAAATAAAAATCTTTTTAAAAAATTAAAAAAAAATGTAGTCAATCAGTGCTCCATTCAGTAGCACATATACTAACACTGGGATGATACAGTGAAGATTAGCATGGCCCTTGCACAAAGATGACTCCCCCAAAAATGTAGCAGTTGAGAAAATGGAGGCACTGAGAGGCTTACCATTTTTCCCTGCTACACACAGCTATTGATGGCTGAGCTGAGCCTGGGTTTCTCAACTTCCTCCTTCTTAGATCTTACAGTTTAGTGGTGGAGACTGATAGGTGAGGCAAATACAAGGAAGTGGTAATGAAAACCTGAGCAGGGCCTGGAAGGCTAAGCAAACTTTGCAGGAGAATGAAGGGCTTCCCTCCAGAGGCGACCACCAGAGCAAAGACCCAAGGGGCAGAGTACCCAGAAGCAATGACCCAGGACTCAATCCAGAAGTTGGAGAGCATTGTGCTAAGTAAAATAAGCCAGCACAGAAACAGAAGCACTGCATGATCTCACTTCTATGTGCAGTCTAACGTAGTCAAATTCAGGGAAGCAGACAGTAGAATGGCTGTTGCCAGGAGTGAAAGAAATGAGGAGGTATTGGTCAGAGGGTACAAAGTTTCAGTTATGCAAGATGAAAGAGTACTGGAGATACAACATATAGCATAGTGACCATAGTTAACAATACTATATAATACACTTGAAATTTGCTAAGAAGGTAGATCTTGAATTAAATCACACCCCCTCCCCCTGCGCAAAAAATGGTTACTATGTAGAGGTGATGGATAGGTTATTTAGCTTGATTGTGGTGATCTTTTCACAATGCATACTTGATATCAAGGCACTGAGAGACATCTGGCTGGCTCAGCTGGTAGATCATGGGACTCTTGCTTAGGGTTGTGAGTTCAAGCCTCATGTTGAATGTAGAACTTCCTTTTAAAAAAATCAAGTTGTACACCTGAATTATTTTTAATTTTTATATGTCAAAGATACCTGATATATTTTTAAAAAGAAAGAAATTAGATAGTGGGTATGGCTGGAGAAGAGGGTGTGTGCCTGGAGCAGAAAGAAAAAACAAATAAAAGAGATAGGGTAGAGATCATGAGAGTTGTTTTTTAAGTAGGCTCCATGCCCAGCATGGAGCCCAACGCAGGGCTTGTACTCAGGACACTGAGGTCAATACTTGAGCTGATATCAAGAGTCGGATGCTTAGCCAGCTGAGTCACTCAGGCACTCCAGAGAAATGGAATTTTTTCTCCATGTAATAGGAAGATTTAGACACATTCTTCTCAGGGAATGAGCTAAAGGACTGAATCTCAGGGAGTAGAAGGGAACAAACTATATAGTGCTTGAAGTTTTTATCCTATGCATTGATTGCTTTTTAGAGAGAAAAAGATTCAAACAAAAATTAGTCATTAAAACCAATGCAACAAAGAAAGATTTATCTGAGCAGCAACCCCCACAAAGGAAAAACGAAGAATCCTCTGTTTATCAGTGAGGGCAAACTCCAGTTAAAAGATTCATATTTTTTCCAACTTGAAGAGACTGCCATAGGAATGTTTCAGAGAGACAGTTTAAGTCTGAAATCCTCTGGGCTGTTTCTTCTTTTGTGTAAGGCACAGATGGAGGAAGAAGCAAGTGAGCTCAGGGAGAAACATCTCTGAGACCTGAAACAATCCATATGATTTCATAATTCCCTATTAGGCAATAATTCAAGCTCCAGAGAGAGGGAGAGAGAGACTCAATATCCATGACGCCATATAACCTCATTCATAAATAATAAAGACAAAAACACCTGTTAGAACAGAGTCAGTGGGAAAGAACAAGTTTAAAGGAGATAATTGAACCCATCTGCAAAGAATGTCACATTTCTTGCATTTTTGTATATAAAGTCAATGAGTAAGCCAGCTGAGAAGGTTTTACCCAAAGTGTCTAGAAAGGTTCTGGGTCCAGGATGCTTACAATGAAACATATGTACCCCAAATCTAATTGATAACAGAGATTTTGTGATTTTTTTTCATCTATGTGTAATGGAAAGACTGGATTTTAATTCTGAGTTCTCATGATGAGTCTGTGGAAAAGGTTCTCAAAACAAAGTAAAATAAGCCTCCTCTACACACAACTATTGCAAAAATCAATATAACTCAACTTTTCTCTCTGAACTTAGCCACATGAAGATGGATGGCCCTTCTCTATTGAAGAATTAGCTCAACTAATTTCTAATAGCTCAGCATAAATTTAACTTTAAAAACCAGTTAACGTTCATTTTTGTGGTTTTTTTCCCTATAGCACTTGCTGTCTTTTAAATGAGTTAAGCAAGTTGCCAGCCCGTTCTTCATGTTAATCCTTTCAAGCATTTAAGATGGTGCCAGAGCATGTACTGATATTATAAAATCATTAAGTAACAGATTTTCAGTAATTAATTACAAGGAAGGAAGGAAAGAAGGAAGGAAGGAAAAAAAGGGGGGGGGGGGGAGAATGAACGAACCAGCCACAAATCCTAGAGAATGCCCTCTGTTCTTATTTTTTTTTTTTTTAATGTGTTTGTTTCTTCTTTTATTTTCCCACCCTGGTAACATTTGTTAAGAAAGTGGTAATACATTTTAAAGGCTATTATGTCTTAATATCACCTTATAGTAATAACTCTTGATAAAGGCTTCCATTTCAACTTAGAAATTTAAAGGTCAGATCAATATCCACAGCAGCAAAATGACAGAGGCGCCTTTCAAAAGAACTGGGAACTACCTCTTCAGTGCTCTGGCTTAAGTTTTCTGAGCATAATGATCAGGGATAAAAAGCAATGACAGGAATCAGTATTGACTTTCTCCACATTTTGTGGACGATGCAGAAATGATAAAAAGTCAGCGATTATTTTTCCATCATGGTTAAATTTTCTGTGGTCTGTTTAAGTAAATCACAGTGATTGCTTTCTTCTCTCACCCAATCAAAGCGAGAAGCAGAGGAAATATTTTTAAAGTGCTCTTTTGGGAAAATATATTGAAAAGAAGCAGCTAATGGAAAGAAAATGGAACTAAATACAACCTATAATTGTTAAATATAGATGTCCTGGTGGCCAGGTTGGTGTTTCCTCATTTGATTTTAACCCCAAAATTGATATCTTTCCCATCAAAACATGGAAAACTGAAAGTGTAGGGAATAAATGATGAAGGTAAAATTTGTTTTTGTTTTGTTTTGTATTTAAATTTAAGTAGTCAGGTAGCCATACTTGAATACTGACTGGCTCTTTTGAATACACAAATAAGATAATATTATATTTAAATGTTAATTTCATCCTCTGAACTATGTCATTTTGATGAATAATTCTTTCCCTTCCTTTTTAGGAGTTTAAGGATTTGCTCCAAGATTTACATTAATAACTTTCCCCATTTATGAATAATTTACATTATTTTAAATTATTTGTATCTCCTTGTGAGAATCTGACCAAAATCTTACCTTTATAGGTGACTCTTATTCAATAGTGGCAAAAATTGAAATCATTTTCTCAAGAGGTTTGTAATTAATTTCATGAGTGTTTCCAGCTCACTTCCCTGCATCTCAGTGACCTGATAAAATAGAAAGATTTGGATGGATAGCTTTTAAGGATAATTCTGCTCCTAATATCTATCTTTCTTACATTTATATAGTTTAAATGGACTATTTTTCTTCTCTTTAGCTTGGTGGCCTACTTTAATCTGTACCTGAAGCAAGATTTCCTTTCAACATTTATGATGTTTCACTATCATATTTCCTGTAATTATGTTCCCACATTTCATTTCATTTCTTTTTGATTTAGATATAATTGGCATATAACACTCCATTAGTCTTAGATGTACAACATAGTCATTTGGTATGTACATGTATTGCAAAATGACCACCATAATATATCATTAACATCCATCGCCATATATACTTCTTTTCTCTTGTGATGAGAACTTTTAAGATCTATTCTTTTAACAACTCTAAAATATACCATACAGTATTTTTAGCTATAGTCCCATATTTTATTTTTTTAAAGATTGTATTTCTCTGTTTGACAGAGATCACAAGTAGGCAGAGAGGCAGGCAGAGAGAGAGGAGGAAGGAGGCTGCCTACCGAGCAGAGAGCCCGACTTGGGGCTCGATCCCAGGACCCTGGGATCATGACTTGAGCCGAAGGCAGAGGCTTTAACCCACCAAGCCACCTAGGCGCCCCTATAGTCCCTTATTTTAAATGACATTATCTATTTACAACTCTCTGGCCACAGAGATTTCCTTTTAATGATCCATTAAACCATTGGTGAATTTTAATGATCGAAAGTTTCTCTCCCTCTCTCCACTGAGGAAGGCTTATTCACTCAGTTCTAACATCTACCAAAAAAGAACCATTTCTGCTTCAAAAGGTCCAGAGCGGAGTAGCCCAAGTATTAACAGTGATGTAGAAATGACTGTCATGTAAATATAAACAACAAAGTTAGGAATCTATGTGGAAAGATGATTTGTGAGTAGTTAAATTTGTAATTTGTTTAAGGTTCAATAACTAAAGCCCATAATCACAGGAAGAGTACACAGGTGGTGAGCACAACCATTCAAAACTAGTAGTGTGATACCGAGCGGGAACCTCATTACACGGAGACCATTCCATTTAGTGCACCCCTCTCTCGTTCCCGACTCCACAGCCAGAGCCCTCAGGATCTTCAAGTTACTCCTTAACCAATATGAAGCCAGTTACAATGGAAGCAGGAGGCAACACTGGAGCTCAAATGTAGGGACGTGAGGAAGAATTACATTACACAACCCAGACTAACACTTTACTTCCAAAATGTGGTATGACAGTTACTGTAGTCTGCCTCCAATATGTGTTCTCCCTTTACATCATGGTAATTGAGATAAATTACCAAAAATGGAAACATCCATTTCTTTGCTGGGAAAATGGTTTAGGACATCAAAACTGCATTTCCCAGACTCCGTTGTGGTTTGGGGTGGTCATATGCTTACGATGGTGTTTTGGCCAATGATATGTAAGTGGACATTTCCTCTGACAGCTTCTCTCATACTCCTTATGAATGAGCTCCGGCACACCTGCTGGTGCCTTTCACCCTTCCTCCTTACTGTTTCCTGGAGCACAGATGTGACATCAGCACCTGACGAGAAGGGCACACACACGTGAAGGTAACCTGGTGAGCTGGGATAAGGCTGTGTCCCTGATCAGTGGGCTCACCATGGATCACTGCTGCCTTATGAACCCTGCATTGCACACCTCTGAACTTTACTTGAAAGAAAGTTCAATCTTGTTTAAGCCATTGGTATTCTAGGACCCTAACATATAGTGAAATCCAATCTCAACAAATGTGGGTAGTGAATCAAAATATAATGGACTTTTATAAAAGTCTTATATAAAGCTGGTGTGACAGATTTAAAACCGGCTCAGAAAATAACTAGAAAGTCTTCCAAGTTGTTCCTCATCTTCATGGTTGAGAGCCAGAAACCCAACTGCCATCCTATAGACCATCCCTGGTCTTAACCGGGGGCCTAATTCTGTTCTGGGTGATCATACGTCTGACTTAATTCTTACAAACTTCTGGGGACTTTATGCTGAATATCCTGAAAGCAAGATTAATGCCCCGGAGCTGCCCAAATAAGTAATTCTAATCAAAACAAGCCTCTTCATAGTTACCTCAGAAACCATTTCTTTTCCAGGTGATTCTATCTATGAATAAAATACCTCTGAAAGACTGTTCCTCCTAGGTATGGGGGTAAAAATTTGAGTAATGGTATTTGATTACATCATTCCAGTTCAGTGTTCCACTGACTAAATGTTAGCAGTAGATGTTCTGTCACAGTCTTAGAGAGGGTAAAAATTCAGATGGTGATGGAATTTTCCAACACTTCTGTGTCAATTTGGATCTGCAAAACTCTTATCATTGGACATTGTTTTCCATTTCCTAAATGGATCAGAGATCTCCATCATTTACATAGATTTCCTTTATTAACCCAAGGAACTTTGACAAAACAAAAATAGTTTACAAGCATTTAAATTCTCTCTTCCTTGCAACCCCCTATTGTCATCTCTCAGGTTGATAAGAAGCTTCCTTGAATATTTCAGGATATCCTTTCTTTTAGTTTTTTGTTCTTGGATGTCCTAGCTCAGTGTTGCCTGTATAAATCACACTTTGTACACTTAGATGCAATTAATCGAAATGCTTTCTTACATCACCTTTTAAGCAACACCATCTCATTTCTGGTCTAGTCACTAACAGAGTTTCTTTTCATTTTTTATATAACACACTAATGATTGTTAGTTACCATTGTTACCATTGTTAGGGGAATGCAAGATGGTGTAGCTTCTGGGGAAAATAATTTTGTAGTTCCTCAGAGACTTAAACATGGAGTGCCATATGACCCAACGATCCCACTCCTAGGTGCTACCCAAGAGAGATGAAATCACGTCCACACAATCCCGTACATGAAGGATTATAGCAGCAGTAGCCAAAAGGTGGAAACAACTAAAATTTCCATTAACTGATAAATGGATAAACATTGTACACTGTGTATTCATACAGTGGAATATCATTTAGCCATACAAAGGAATGAAATACTGACACAGGCTACAACATAGATGAACATAGAAAACATCATGCCAAGTAAAAGAAGCCAGATACAAAGGGTCACATGTTATGATTCTATTTTTATGAAATGTCCAGAATAAGGCAAATATATAGCAACAGAAAATAGATTAGTCATTGCTTGGGGCTTGGGAGGGGAGGAGAATGTGAACTTCTAGAAACAGAATTTCTTTTTAGGGTTGCGATAATATTCTGTTTTTAGATAGTGGCAATGGTTATACAACTTTGTAAATGTATTAAAAGCCCCTGAATTGTAAACTTTAAAAAATAAACTATATAAACTTGCCATCTCATTAACGAGAGACATTCAATCTGAGAAGGATAGGAGATGAAAGATTGGAAAAGAAAAATAATCTGGTAGATATGGTATCATGTCATCTCAAGGAGAAAGAAAAGCAAATCTTCCTAGTCCCCTTTCTCTTCCTTCTCCAGCCCTGTTCTTCCAGAAGCTGCAGTTGGAAAGAGGAAGTAGTATGTGTGTGGCGAGTATGACAGAGTAGGTAACAACCCCCTGGTTACACCCAGGTCTGTCACTGGAGTAGAAAAATTCAGGATATTCACTCCAGGCTGGTTAGGGAAAGTTATAGAAGGTGCCAGGAAGAGGAGAAGGATTGGTATTTGCTAGTTTGTATAAATAACATGCTGGGGCGTCTGGGTGGCTCTGCCTTTGGAATCGAGCCCGCATCGGGCTCTCTGCTCAGCGGGGAGTCTGCTTCCTCCTCTCTCTCTGCCTGCCTCCCTGCCTACTTGTGATCTCTGTCTGTCAAATAAATGAGTGAAATCTTTAATAATAATAAATAAAAGAATAATAAATAAATAAAGTGCTAAGGCTCACACAACAGGTTAACCCGTACACATCTCATCCTGCTCTACCCAAACAAATGCTCGCTAGATGACAGTCAAAACCATTCCATGTACATCCCTCTTGTTCTGATGACCCCTAGAGCTGTATCCCCTGAGCTAGACCTGCACACGCCCTTCGGTCTTATGTTCTTAGGTTATAGGACAAGAAAACTTCTTACTTTCCTGACAGCCGTGCAGGGCTGACAGGCATGATTCCGGAGAGCAACAAGTTTCAGGCTGCCCTCGGGAGTGATAGCCCATTCCTGTGTGTCCAGCAGACATACTGGCCTCACGAGGGAAACGGAGGCAGGGGCCAGCAGTCAGGTGACTGTATTCAGGGCCTAGCTGCACCCATGCCAGCTGGATGCCTTGGACTCGCCCATCACCTGTGTCACTTCTATAGCCACTCCCCCTCCCTCAACAGGTGGCTGAAAATCTTCCCAGCCCCATTGCTATCTGCCCCCAATGCCGCATCTGCACAGATGCTGAGCTCTTTCTACATAGGCAGTGACGTGGGAGCAGCCTCTTTCCTCCTCTCCACCTGCAGATCGAGGGCAGAGGTGGATGGTTTCCATCCTGCATTTCACAGCTTCACAACCTGCCCTCTGAGACAAGTAGTTCGAATCCTGCCTCCCTTGGGCAATTTATGTGACTAATCTCTTCGAACCTCAGATCCCTTCTGTGTAAAATGAAAATAATAATGATAATACCTAATTCAAAATGTGGTTTGGGTCCAAGGAAGACAACTACTGCGGAGTTTCTGGCACAACGCTGTCTCACTGTTTATTTACAATGAATGTTGCCATTATAATTGAGGTTCTGGTTTGTATTTTTAACTACAGGATGTTGGAGATGAAGGCACGCAAACCCACTAGAAACCTGTTCTTGAAAGAATCAATTTGTAGAATGACCAAAATTTAGAAACTGCGGTTTTTATCAGTTTTAGTAAAAATATTTGATTTTGATTGCCTATCATCAAATATATTCTTTTGTGTATTGGTTAAACTAAAGTTGGCTGGCCACTTGATAAAGTAATCCTAATACTTTGCTAAAGGGTGGCAAATCTTGAATTCACTGGAAGTATCAATATGAACCACTTTTTCCATCAACAATTTTGGCATTCAGTATGTGACTATTTTTTGAAAATTTAAGCACATTTAGTATTTTTTCTGCCAATTCCTCAAATGACATGACAACCTTTACATTTCTAGCAAGTGATTTTTAGTTTGACTAGTTTAAATTGTAAAACACAGAAAATTCTGAGTTTAACTAAAATTGATTTCCCAATTAGAATTAAGTTGAATTTTCATTAAATTAAAATTTTAAATTTAATTTAAAGATCATATGAAATAACTCAGAATTAGCCACGAGTCCTACCAGAGATAAAATGCTGACATATTGGTTTCTAACAAGAATTTCAGAAACAGAAATTTGGGTAGCAGATTGCAGAAAGTATCAATTTAAAAATGTGAAACTTCTTGAATCAACAGGAAGGAAACAAGGATATTTAGAAGGGAATGCTTTAATGGATTGGATGATTTGTGATTAATTTGTGTTTAAATTAATTTGATATTTAATCACGGTGTAAAATTATAAAAGAAAGATAAGAAAACAAGTTAGAAATCTGAAGAATATTAAAATTTAGGTGCTGAAATGTTAACAAACTGAAAACATTTTTAATTTTTAAACATTTTAATTCCAGTGTCATTAACATACAGTGTTACATTTGTTTCAGGTGTACAATATAGTAATCCAACAAGATATTTAAAATTTTGAGGGGCGCCTGGGTGGCTCAGTCAGTTAAGCGTCTACCTTCTGCTAAGTTCATGATTTCTGTCCAAGATTGAGCCCCACATCAGGCTCTCTGCTCAGCAGGGAGCTGCTTCTCCCTCTCTCTCTGCCTGCTGCTTTGCCTACTTGTGTTCTCTATCTCTCTGTCAAATAAATAAAATCTGAAAAAAATTTTTTAATAAAATTTTGAAACAAAAATCAGTATACACTGAAATTTTCCATTTGAAATGCAAAATATTAACTGTGTTCAGAAAAGTAGACTTAATCATCCTAACTATGTTTGGACATTTTTCAAAAAGTTGTTAAGCCATTCCTGGGGCTCCTGTGTGGCTCAGTTTGTTGAGTGTTTTATTCTTGATTTCAGCCCAGATCGTGAACTCAGGGTCATGAGATCACGGCAGAGTTGGCTTGAGATTCCCTCTTCTTCTCCCTCTGCCTTTCCCCATGCTTGTGCTCTCTCTTTCTCTCTCCACCCCTCTAAAAAAAAAAAGAAAAGAGAAAGAAAGAAAGAAAAAAGAAAAAAAAAGTTGTTAAACCATTCCTTTTGAAACTGTTACTTTCCAGCATATTCATCTAGGACCCCTGTAAGGAAAGGAAATTCAGTGATTTAAATGCCTCTAAATTCTGCCTCTTTCTGAATGAAAGCATCCTGAGGGCTCTCCTAAAATAACAAGACTATTCAGAGCCTGCTGACCTGTAGAAATTAGACCCACTCTTCCCAGCTACCTGATAGAATGCCTCTTTGTGTCCCTTGCCTCTGCCATGGTGTCCCCAGGGGCAGGAATTGCTCTGGAATTCCTCTTCCACCTCCTGGAAATCAGTCTAACATTTAGAAGGAAGCCACTGGGGCTGAGTCTGGTTTAGCCGTCACTTCTCAGTTGCTAGCTGGGAAATGAGGAAAGAATTGAGTTGCCAAGTGATCAAACTGACAAGGAACCAAATTTACTGATTTACACAAAATAATAATAATAAAATCAATAAAATTAAATATGATGATTTTACCACATTTATTTTTTAATATTTTAAAAGATTTTACTTATTCATCTGGGAGAGAGAGACAGAGAGAGAGTATGAGCAGGAGGGAGAGGCAGAGGGAGAAGCAGGCTCCTCGTTGAGCCAGTGCCTCAAGTGGGACTCCACTTGGAACTTGATGTGAGGCTCCAGGTGGGGCCAGAGCCCCAGAGATCGTGACCTGAACTCAGGGCAGACGCTTAACCATCTGAGCCCCCAGGCGCCCTGGATTTTACTAAGTTTAAAAGCAATGGCTTAATAACTTTTAGGAAAATGTACAGATAGTTACTAATGACTTAAATATACTTTTCTGAACATAGTACAGTGTCTTTCCCATGACAGAGAGCTGTGTGGTAAGCAGGCCTGTCTTACAGATTCCATACATCTAAGAATGAAAGGCAGAAGCTGATACACAAAAATCAGAATCACAAAACGCCTAGTAAGGGAAGGCGTGGTTGGAGAAACTGGAAAGGAGTGACAGGAGCCGTGGAATGGAAGGAAGCAAAAGACAGTGACAGGAAGCTACGCAAGGTCAGTGAAACAAGACGAAATTGGAGTTTGCATGAACTTCCGGACTGGGTGTATGAATACTCAGCAGTAAGGTGCTTTGGGTTTTTTGTTTGTTTGTTTGTTTTGTGGTTTTTTTTGCAGGGGATTGGCTTGGCTTAAAGGTGAGTAGAATTCATGTGTAGCCCTGCAGTGAGATTTTCCCTCCATTCATTCAAGAAGCTGCCCGGCAGTCCTACATGGATCTCATTTCCCCTTTATTGAGTGCCTTTGACCTTCACCTAGAAGAGGGGCCACAGAAGCATGCACTCTGGGATCTGGAATCAGCATGGTCTGGGCCTCTCCAAAGGTATTTACTGCACGTGAAACTTGGCAAAATTTACCTAACTTCCCCCATGGTAGGCATCTGAAATCCAGAGATAATTATACCAACTTTATAGAGTTACTGAGATGAGTGTGCCAAATCAGATATGCAAAGTGCTAGGAACAAGACTTGTTAAGTAGCAGCTGCTTAATAATATTGGTAGCAACCCTCTTGCCTATAAAAACCACCCTCCCGCCTGGGATGACTTTCTTTCTTACCCTTCATGTATCTGAACATTTCCTTTAAGAAACTTGATCTCAGACTAAGAAGTGAAACACTAGGGTTGAGTTTTACACACTGTACATGATTGAGCGCTTGTGGTTTGCTGCTTTACCTGAGTCATTTGTACTTGTGTGTTCTGCCACTGACCTTCTTACACACAGATAGATTAAGCTTTAACATTTCCTTGCTTCTTCTGACAACATAAAAACTAGCTTCTGGGTTATTACTTATAATTGCTCTGTGACTGATATCTTATGGTTTATAATTGTTAGCAATGGCAAATTCTTATGGTGGGGAGCACATTAAAAAATAAACAAATCACTGCCAAGTGCCCAGGCCCCTGATGCTGCTTAAGGAGTTGCATTTCTGAAACATTTGGAGCCAGAGACGAGATTTGCGATGATTATGAATTTGATAGCTATTCTGATAGGAATTTGTCAAGAATTATTCTCTAAAAAATTTCCTGGAAGCTTCTTTCCCTTGTGTCTGTCTAGCCTTTGGTTTCAGTACTTAGTTATGATCTCTAACCTAGAAACAAGGACTCCTTGGGAAAGCTCCTTGGTCCACATGGCATGTGTGTGACTGTCTCCCAGTGCAACAGCTACAGTGCCTCAGGCCCCACCATGCCGAAGGCGAACTGTGTTGGGCAATGTGTACCAAAGGCTGTAATCAGGACACTCCTCTCAGAGTAATGTGGTCTCTCAACCTAAACACTATACAAGAGATTGTCCAACATCTAGGACCTCTACGAAGTGAGTCTGGAGACTGGAGACACTATTGGGAACATCTGCTTAGAGAATGAAGGGATCAGAATGCTTACTCTTTCAGAATACTGAGAACCCAGACAAGGTGTTTTTGAGATGCCATGTGCAAACCATGATGGAAAAAGCCCTTTTCTGTGATTTAAACAAAACAAAACAACAATAATGAAGTTAGAGAGAGAGACTGCCTTCCCACCAGGGATCAGGGAGTCAGGAGCTGGGACAAAGAACAGCAGTCCGTGACCAGCATTTTCCCAGCCATACTTCGCTGCATGCTTCCCTGTCCCAACACTTGCTTGTGCTGTTTTCTGCACCAGCTTCTGGGGAGTCATGTGGTTCCTCCATCGAAACATTAACACAGAGGAGAAAGAAGCAGTCCAAAAGCCACTGTTTTTTGGCTGCTCTCATTTTCCAAGGTAAAGAGAAACTTGTTTTCTGAATATATGAATATGAATACTTGTGGAGGTTATTTCTACAAATTGGCTTCCAAAGTAGATTGGAACCAGCTGGTTAATATGAGATGTTAAATACCCTTTCCCCGAGGGAGAACACAGGAACGTGGACGCTACCTTTGCTTCCCTCTTAATGCTCACAGCAAAGGCAGCCGTTCCAATAGTTTAGGTTCGGAAGTATGACATGATAGTAACTCAAACATTCAGTCCTCTGAGGGTTGCTGGGGGGAGGGGGGTTGGGAGAAGGGGGTGGGATTATGGACATTGGGGAGGGTATGTGCTTTGGTGAGTGCTGTGAAGTGTGTAAACCTGGTGATTCACAGACCTGTACCCCTGGGGATAAAAATATATGTTTATAAAAAATAAAAAATTAAAAAATAATAAATAAATAAATAAATAAATAAATAAATAAAAGAGGGTAAAAAAAAACAAACTTTCAGTCCTGGTTTTGTTTCTGTTTTTTTTCTTTTTCTTTCTTTCTTTTTTTTGGGAGGGAGGAGGGAATAAATGTAAAGTCAGAATGTGAGAGTAAGAAAAGGATCTGCTGGAAAATTCAACAGCGCTTACTGAATACCAATGAAGCGCTGTAAGTACTCAGCACTTTGCATCCAATCGCGAAGTACTTGCTTTAGATATCATGACGTGAATGTGTCATGGCTTTTCAGTTAACCTAACAGATTTAAGAGGCATTTCCAAATTAAAGATGTAAAAATGACAATTCATAAGAAACCCTGTTGGGCCACACTGTATCCGTTTGGCGGTTGTTACGAGGATACTTCCGGCTTCAGGCTTGCATAAGGTCAAGGGCGCCAGGAGGCAAGGGAGAAGACCAGGCTTCAGTCTGCGAGCACTCATCCATAATGCCCTTCCTGGCAGTGAAAGCCACACACACACACACACACACACACCCCCACCCCTCCTGACTCCACATAAAAGTTATTTTGCGTACTTCCTGCTCACTGACTGACAGTTGAATATGATTCAGACCACAAAAGCCACAGACGCCGGGAGCTATTTTAGCACACATTGCCCAGGACCGAAAAGTATCGCAAGGTGTCTGTCCTATTTGCATACCTTGAAGTTGAATAAAAGAAGGTCAGGGTCTAGATCTACAAGGGTTAAAAAAAAAAAAATCCCTTTAGTTATTTGCTTAGTTTCTAATGCACATTCATGTCCCTCTGTTGTATCTGTAGGTGTGGGAGGTCTCTGCCTGGAGCCAGAGCCAACAGGCAGGGCTTTGTGAGGACCGCCCTGCAGTGTCAGCAATGAGGGCCGGTTCTGCCTCCCTGGCCCGGCAGGCCTGGCAGCTCTGGGGTGCGGTCGGGACTGGCTCCTGTTCCCATCAGGCCACTTTGCAGCCTTGCTATTGGCCTACAGAGCAACTTGCTGCTGCCCTGGGACAAGCCTGCTGTCCTGTTGGCTGGCAGGTACCTGGTGTGGAGAATCCTCCATTCACTACCCAACTGGGTTATCATCACACCACTTCTACTATCTGACATGGCATGCAGCCGTGGACACCTCAGCACATTCCAGGAGAAAAAAAACAAGTTTGAAAGTTTGTTAGGGATTTTTTTGTATAGCCCTCAAGCCCATCTACTGAAGGCCAGAGTATTGGCACACAGTCAGGGAGAAAGAGAGAGAAAGAGCAAGTCACCTTCCCTTAAGGATAGGAGGGAAATTATGTGCTGTGTTGCAAAGATAATGAAGAAAGCAGCCAGGCCTCTCCTAAGCTGATGCTTTTTGAAATAGAGAATTTCCAAACGCCAAGTGCTCCTGATGGAGAGATGAAGTTCTTGCATTCCCTTGCATTCTTGATGTGTCACATTTCCTGGGTAAAGCCTGGGGCTGACTCCACAGCTGAAGCTCACCTAATACTTTATGATAGCCTGCCTTCCCTCCCCCATCCTCTCCAGCCTTTGGAAAGAAAAGGATTCAGTTTCTTTTCTTTTCTTTCTTTTTTTTTTTTCTCTCCCATCCATTACCAGCTATAGAAGGTAACAGTTTATTTGAGGCACTTATATTTTACCCCTTTAAATCAACAGAAGCTTAGAGAGATGCAGGGGTAGGGCAGAGACAACTTCATCTCTCAGCATTGAACATCTAGGAAATAGCCCAGAGAAGTGCTAATCTGGGTCCAAAGAAAAAAAATAATTCATTTTACAGTAAAGTGACTGCACCTAAAGAATGTTCTTCTTTTTTTTTTTTTTTTTTAGATTTTATTTATTTATTTGACAGAGAGAGAGAGGAGAGAGAGAGATCACAAGTAGGCAGAGAGGCAGGCAGAAAGAAAGGGGGGAAGCGGGCTCCCTGCTGAGCAGAGAGCCCAATGCGGGGCTCGATCCCAGGACCCTGAGACCATGACCTGAGCCAAAGGCAGAGGCTTAACCCACTGAACCATCCAGGCACCCCAAGAATGTTCTTCTGACATAATAGTTAGACTCTACCCCGAGGTTTATTTGTTCTTACTTCCTCTAGCCAGCTGTCAGCCGGTCAGGTTTAGCCACTGGGCTTGGTACTCTAATCCCTCTCTGAGAGGAAGAGTCCTCCCATTCTGCCTGAGTTTCTGGGAAGAAGAGGAAAGGAGTGCTCTCAATGCTGTCCCTTGTATGCTGAAAAACTTCCCAGTGACAGGCTAGACTCCCTCCATCCTTCTTCCCTTTCCTCTAGCTCTTTTCCAGAAGATACACACAACAGTTGATTGCAATATTGCTGTTACTGCCCAGTAAGCATTTCAGACAATTTCTGGCTATAAATAAAACTTGCTCCTTTGTGAGCAAGGAACTGAAAGACTAATTTGGGGCTAATCTCAATTTTCTTAAACTGTTTAATTAGCAGTCCTGTAGCACGATGACAGCTGGACTTCAGAATCAGCCTGAGTCCACATTCTCTCTCACTATTAGTAGCTACAGATCTTGACTTTCATGGAACCTTCCACAGCCTCAGCTTCTTCATGTGTAAACTGAGAATAAGTCAAGAATTAAATGAGATAATCTGTATAAACATCTTATTCTGTTCCTGACACATAATAATGGTTTAATACATGCTAGTTGTCATTGTTAAATTCCAAACCTATGAATCCTTCCTACCAATAATATATTTAAGGACCAAAAAATTATTAACAAGAGCAAAATACTCAAGAAGTCTTGGACAACTGAGATTAAAATTGAAGAAATGGGGGAGCCTGGGTGGCTCAGTTGGTTAAGTGTCTGCCTTTAGCTCAGGTCATGATCCCAGGGTTTTGAGATTGAGCCCTGCATCTGGCTCCCTGCTCAGCCAGGAGCCTACTACTCTCTCTCTCTCTCTTCCTCTGCCTGCCTCTCTGCCTACTTGTGCTCACTCTCTCTCTGTGTCAAATGAATAAATAAAATATTTTAAAATATCGAGGAAATGTAGTCTCTAAATAAGGTAAAGGTGTTAAAACTATGGAAAGTACCCAGATGTCTACTGACAAATGAAAGGATAAAGAAGATGTGGTATATATAGACAGTGGAATACTACTCAGCTATCAAAAAATGAAATCTTGCCATTTGCAGCAACATTGATGGAAGTAGAGGGTATTATGCTAAGCTAAATCAATTAGAGAAAAGCAATTATGATCTCATGCATATGTGGAATTTAAGAAACAAAACAGAGGATTACAAAGGAAGAGAAGGAAAAATAAAACAAGACGAAATCAGAGAGGGAGACAAACCATAAGAGACACTTAATCATGGGGAACAGACTGAGGGTTGCTGGAGGGAAGGGGAGTGGGGGTGTGGAGTGCCTGGGTGATGGACGTTAAGGAGGGTATGTGATGTAATGAGCACTGGGGGTTCTATAAGAATGATGAACAACTGACCTCTACCTCCTAAGCTAATAATACAATATATGTGAATAAATTTAAATTAAAAAAATTTTAAAAATGAGTTGGGTTTCTTTGTGCCACACATAGACACAAAGATAAAGGTGTTAAATAGCATGTGACAAAGCCAATATTTTTCTATGGGAGGACTTCATATTTTCCAGTAAACATGAAACTAGGAACTTAGCAGAATCAACCCAGGTCAGACCTCAAGACATATTATCAGCAGCCTTAGCATTGTCATTTGTGCCTAGGAAAATCATTGACCTTCTCACAAACCAAGCTATTCCTAAATATGAAACAGTGCTGGGGGTGCCTGGGTGGCTCAGTGGGTTAAGCCACTGCCTTCGGCTCAGGTCATGATCTCAGGGTCCTGGGATCAAGCCCCACGTCCAGCTCTCTGCTCAGCGGGGAGCCTGCTTCTCTCTGCCTCTCTGCCTGCTTGTGATCCCTCTGTCAAATAAATAAAAAAAATCTTAAAAAAAAAAAAGAAAAAGAAACAGTGCTGAACATGCTTTTTGGTCCCCAGAAAGAGATACTGTAAATGATGTATTGCTCTTGATTGATAACAAGCATCCTCCATGTTTAGGGTTGAACAACATCCCCCTAAAAGATACAATTAAACCCTAACCCCCAGTATGTCAGGATGTGACCTTATTTGGAAATAGGGTCTTTATAAAGATAAATTATAATAAGGTCGTTAGGGTTTCCACCCATGTACCTGAATTTTGTACTTACATACAGGGGCAATTTGGACAGAGACAGACATGAATACATAGAGAACTCCATATGAACACGAAGACAGAGATCCACTGATATACCTACAAGCCACAGAATGCCAAAGATAGCCAGGAAAGCTAGCAGAGATGCAAGGAAGTCATTCTTCCTTGGAGCCCTGGAAAGGAACCAACACTGCCAACACCTTGATCCTGGACATCTGGTCTCCTGAACTGTGAGCGTATACATTTCCATTGTATAAGTACTTTGTCACGACAGCCCTAGCAAAATAATAGACATGATTATCTCAACCATGATTATACTGAAAATTATTTTGATCATATTGAATATTATGTTGAAGTCTCACAAACTCCCAGCCCTAAATACAAACAAATAAATACACACTTTTAAAATTCCAGTTGTTTTCCTGAACCATTGTAACTGCTACACTGCAGCAGCCTTGGCCTCTATGGTAGCCACTGCATTAATTTCTTTAAGATTTTATTTTTTTGAGGGAGAGAGAGAGCATGAGTGGAGAGAGAGGCAGAGGGAGAGGGAGTAGCAGACTCCCCACTGAGCAGGGAGCCTGACATGGGGCTTGATCCCAGGACCCTGAGATCATGACCTGAATCAAAGGCAGACACTTAACTCACTGAGTCAACCAGGCACCCTAGCCACTGCATTAATTTCCTTTTTTTTTTAAAGATTTTATTTATTTATTTGACAGACAGAGATCACAAGTAGGCAAAGAGAAGGGAAGAAGGCTTCCTGCTGAGCAGAGAGCCCAATGTGGGGCTGCATCCCAGGACCCTGGGATCAGGTCCTGGGCCGAAGGCAGAAGCTTTAACCCACTGAGCCACCCAGGTGCCCCACTGCATTAATTTCTTGTGATGTGTTTTGTCATTTTTAAATTTTTTTGAATATATATGGTTGTCACACAATGTTACATTAGTTTCAGGTGTACGAGAGAGATTCAACATCTCTATATGTTACACTATGCTTAGGACAAGTATAGCTCCCATCTGTCACCATAATTGACTGTATTCCCTATGTGGTGGTACCTTTTATTTCCATGACTTATTCATTCCGTAACTGGAAGCCCGTAGCTCTTAGCCCTCTGAGTCTATATTGTCCATTCCCAAGCCCTCTTGCTCTCTGTGTGTATAGGTCTGATTCCACTTTTTTGTTTGCTTATTCATTTGTTTTTTGTTTTTTTTTTTGTTTAGAGTCCACATATGAATGAAATCATCTGGTATTTGTCTTTCTCTATCTGACTTATTTCACTTAGCATAATGCTCTTGGTCCATCCATGTTGTCCCAAATGGCAAGATCTCATCCTTTATTATGGCTGAGTAGTATTCCACTGTATAGACCACATCTTCTTTCTCCATTCATCTATCAGTGAACACTTAGGTTGCTTCCATATCTTGGCTATTGTAACTAATGTTGCAGTAAACATAGGGACACATCCATCTTTTTGAATTAGTGTTTTGGTATTCTTTGTGTAAACACCCAGTAGCCACTTAATTATTGATTGTTATTTTATATTCTCTTAGATATCCATTAGCTTTTCTGTTGTTATCTGTTGTTCTGTTTACTTTTCAGCCTGTTAAATCTGGAAAATAATTGACATATAGACTTCTATTGTATTTCATTAGTTAAAACTGCAAATCAGCTTAGTCTAGAAAGCAACCTTGAATGTCTGTGAAGGCAAGTTAATTATAACCTAGTGTCTGATTTACCTACATCATCCCTCAAACTTCCTTTCACTTTGATCATCATCAGCACCCTAACGTCCCATTAGGGGAAGCTCTTAACTCTAATGTCCCTTTTGGGAAATTCCCCAATGCTGATTGCCTTCTCTCAGGAATGAAGGGATTCAGATCCTTCCTGGTCCCATAGGATATTCAGGGAGTAGGCATAAAATCAAAAGAGACCATCAAGTATACTTCCTGGCATGTGGAATCCTGAACAGCAATATTTTTGGATCTTGGAGTCATCCCAGCAGCAACCCAAAGACTAAGATGGTTTCTGCATCATGGTTCCTGCTGCCAAGCCTCTGGAGCTGGCTGGAACCACCAGTTTTCCAAGATGGGTGCTTCAGCCTCTTGTTAATACTTGAGCCCCTGATATGCTTCCAATATATTCTGGCCTGCCTTCCTTCCTTCCTTCCTTCCTTCCTTCCTTCCTTCCTTCCCTGACTTAAGTTGACTGGAGTTGCTCTCTGAGCTTGAAATCAAGAAACCTAACAGATTCAAGAGCTAATGAAGAGAGACTACCCAGCTAGGGTACAATTTCACCTCATACAAGCAGTGAGATATGAAAAAAAAAAAAATTCAGCCAGTCCAAGCCTGTTTGGTAATGTAGCATGTGAGTCTGATACTTGCCTCCCTAACCTCTAGGGCTTCTTGTGCAATCAGAGAAAGCTCTTTGTTACTGTTAGGCATGATGAAAATGCAGTGGGATAACGATGACGATACTAAAGATGGTGATGATGTTTCATTAGAGTCTCATAAAATAAATATGCCAGTAAAACAAAAATAGAGGTGAGGTATAAGGCAGAATACTTAATTTACTTGAAAAATAATGTAATAGAATTCTTTCTGAGGATTGGAATAAATATTTGAAAATCACATTACAGGGTGCCTGGGTGGCTCAGTGGGTTAAGCCGCTGCCTTCGGCTCAGGTCATGATCTCAGGGTCCTGGGATCGAGTCCCACATCGGGCTCTCTGCTCAGCAGGGGGCCTGCTTCCCTTCCTCTCTCTCTGCCTGCCTCTCTGTCTACTTGTGATCTCTCTCTGTCAAATAAATAAATAAAATCTTTAAAAAAAAAAAAAAAGAAAATCACATTACATTTTCATGCACAATAAAAGAATGTTTCTTAAAATATGCATTTACCACTACATAAATAACATTCCTCCTGGTTTATTTGTCTTGTAAATGTGGATTTCTTTGTTTCAGATTTTCTTAAGGGAAATTCTGTCTGTATGTATACAGCTAAACCCATGAACCCATCCATATCAGATTGTATAATATAGCCCCAAAATGCAATACCTATGATTGGTTGGCTATGTTTTTTCAATAAACATTTATACCTTAATGGTTGGCTATGTTTTTTCAATAAACATTTTGTTGAATTATACATTCAGAAAGGTATAAAAGTCGTAAAGGTACAGTTTATTGAATTATCACAAAGGGAACACACCTATATAAACCCCAGCTAGGTCAAGAAATTGAGCATTCTAACCACCCCAGAAAACATCTTCATATCCTCCTAGGCCATATTTTAACTGCCTGAATGGCCCTGAATTTTAATATCGCAGAAGGGTTTTTCCTGCTTTTGGATTTTATGTAAATTAATGGGTATCATTTTGATTAAGGCTTCTCTGGGTCAACATTGCATTTATGAGATCCCTCCAGGCTGGGTACACTAGTGTTTCCTTCATTACTGTGGATTATTCCATTGTATAAATCAATTGATTTATTCATTCAACTCTTTACAGAAGTTTGAAATGTTTCTAGTATGAGGCAGTCACAAATGACATTGTTTCGAATATCCTTCACTCTCGTTTGGTGTACACATGTGTTTCTGTTGGATATATGCTTGGGAAAGTCATTGCTGGGTCATAAGGAATGAATATATTCAAATTTTGTAGATACAGAACAATTTTCCCAAATAGGTAGAGATCACCAGCAATGCTCTGCATCTTTGTCAACACTTGGCACTCTAATTTCCTTTATTTTTTTTTAAAGATTTTATTTATTTGACAGACAGAGATCAGAAGTAGGCAGAGAGGCAGGCAGAGAGAGAGAGAGAGAGAGAGGGCGAAGCAGACTCCCTGCTGAGCAGAGAGCCCGATGCGGTGCTCGATCCCAGAACCCTGGGATCATGACCTGAGCTGAAGGCAGAGGATTTAACCCACTTAGCCACCCAGGCGCCCCTATAAGTTACTTTAAAAACTAGATATTCTGGTGGGGTTTACTGTTACCTCCTTATAGTTTTAATTTGCATTTCCTTGATTTTAACATATAAAAGAAAAATTACATCATTTTTCATGATTCACTCAATGGTATGGAGAGTGAGACACTGTTCTCAAATTAGCTCAAAATGTTACAACCTTCCCCTCAAGATTCAAAGTTGAATCTACATGTGTGTTGGAGACCAAGTATACAACCGAGGAATTCTTCAAACACTCCTGCCCAGAATTCAATGTTTATGAAGGGGTAAGTAATAAAAATGAGCTAATTTGAGGGCATCTGGGTGGCTCCATTGGCTAAGCATCTGCCTTCAGCTCAGGTCATGACCCCAGTGTCCTGGGATCAAGTCCCAGAGCAGGCTCCCTGCTCAGCAGGAGCCTGTTTCTCCTCCTTCCTGCTCCCTCTGCTTGTGCTCTGTCAAATAAATAAACACAATCTTTTTAAAAATGAGCCACCTTGACACTTACATAAATTATTAAAGTTCCCCAATAACCACAATTGTTTAAACCTAGACCAACAAACGGGTTTTTCTGGGAAGAGTAGTTTGTCATGAAGTCTGTTCAAATTGCCTGTACATGGTGATTTTCAAAAGCAGACCATTTGGCTGATTTCATGATCATTTTTAAATTCTCTGCAGCCACACACCCATTTATTGCCTGCACTAAGAATGGACCACTCTCATCAGCCTGTACTTGGTTGCCACTAAGGGAATTTTATGCCTATTTGGAGATGCTAATATGTTAAAAGCTGAAGATTTGCCACAACTTTATGTATTAATACAGACAAGTAATACTAATTTTTCCACTTCTGCCTGTTAGAATATTTATCTCATTAGCAAAATCATCAGAAGTATCAAATTCTAGACATCTTCTATGTATACTAATACTGTCAAGGAAACTTCGTCTAAAACAGAGTTGTGGCTCATTTAGATGATCATTTTTATTAGATGCTTTATTAGATGGAGTTCAGTTATAGAAAAAAAAACAGATAACACAGCAGGTACTTAAGAAGAAAGGGAGTTAATATAGAGCGTTAGGGGCAATATGAACTCCTTGGGGGGCAAGATCTGGGATGCTACAGATCAGCACTGCAGAAATAGCCCACCAGAGCTCTGCTGTCATAATTAGGAAGTCGGCAAGTCAGGGAGCTGCAGTCTCAACTCGACCACCGTTTGGGTCATGCTGTAGGGCAAGAACAACTATTTCCTACAATTGTTGACTGAGATCAGTTGAACTGTTGACTTGACCATGCTTGCATGGCAACCTGTTTTAGGCCAGATGCAAATTTAAAACAAGAAAAAACAAATTTAATTCTTCTTATTGAAAAAAGTGAAGCACTTCTCCATCTCCCTTTTCTTAGAGACCTTGCTCTAGAAAATTTGTAACTTCTCTGCTTCTTTAAAATGTATGTATCCGGGACTCCTGGGTGGCTCAGTTAGTTAAGCGACTGCCTTCGGCTCAGGTCATGATCCTGGAGTCCTGGGATTGAGTCCCGCATCAGGCTCTCTGCTCAGGGGGAGTCTGCTTCTCCCTCTCCCACTCCCCTTCTCGTGCTCTCTCTGTCTCTCTCATTCTCTCTCTTTCAAATAAATAAAATCTTAAAAAAATAAATAAAATAAAATAAAATGTATGTATTCTTTTTAAAAATAAAATATCTCTCTAGTTAATTTTATAACCCAGGACTATTTCCTTAAGGACTTGGAAACCAATTCTTTGAAATATAATCATCAGGGAAGACAGTGTCCCTATCTTCCAGTTTCTGGGGAAGGGGAGGAGCCTAATTTCAGGTGGTGCCTGGCTCAGAGTTGCAAACTTACCTCCTGTCTTAAGGATATAAGAGATTACTTTCCCTTTGGGTAAAGGCAATGGGCAAACCCCAGGTGGCTGCCCCAATTACCAGGTGAATTTAGGATCAGCTGTGTATAATGAACAGTGCTATGCAGTCCTCTTACTTAAGGACTAGTTACTGTTTACCTTGAAAACATGGATGGCATGGGTTGTGTCTGCTTGGCAATAGAAGGGTAAAATTGCTTTTTGTCTGCAATTTCTTAGTGGATTGTCTATAATTCACATCACATCCTGGCTTATGCTTACTCAATCATAAAACTGTCTCTAATAATACATTATATGTTAATAAAAAATAAAAATTTTTAAAAAATAATAATTCTGTCTTCTTTCCTTTAGAACTTTGTGGAGAGGTTTTCTGAGTTGGCAGGAGGTTTTGTTTTTATATTTCCACAACACTGACATGTCCTTGCTCTGCGTCTCTGTCCCCACTTATTTTCTCACTAATTCAAGTCTTGCATGAGGACATCTAATAGACAAAACCTAAATCGCAAACAGAACCCTAATTTTGAGTGAACCTGGGAAATGTAGTTTCATCCCAAAGAATAAAGTTCCAGGGGCACCTGGGTGGCTCAGTCAGTTAGGCATCTGCCTTCGGGTCATGATCTCAAGGTCCTGGGGTTGAGCCCCATGTAGAGCTCCCTGCTCAGCAGGGAGTCTGCTTCCCCCTCTCTTTCGAAAAAAAGAATAAAGTTCCAAATTTCTAGACAAGTAGTGATTAATGCATTATAAATATTATGTAGTCTAAAGAGCTTAAACTTAAGTCTTGGAGGACCTCCAGTATCTGATTTTTTTCTAACCACAAGTTACAGCGAATACTGACACCTGTATACCAGTGGCAGCGACAACGAAGGACCAGTTATGAGAATCTGTCCTGCAATATGCCCTGAGCTGATCACTTTATGTTTCACTATCACAGCAACCCTGCAAGTCACGTGTAATTACTTGCATTCTACTCAGGAAGAAACTAAGGTTCAGAGAGATTACATGTCTTATCCAAAACTATACAACTAGATAGTAGAAGAGTCAGGACTGAAATTTACATGTATTGATCCATTCCCCTACTTGTTTCATGATTTCCCCTTTTCACCTATAGGCTCTGAGACAAAGCCAGTGGGGTTTCCTTCTGCCATACCACATGGAGTCTCATTACTGCTACTAAAAGTTAAGATAATGTTTTCAAAGGGCACCTGGATGCCTGGATGGCTCTGTCAGGTAAGCATCTGCCTTCAGCTCAGGTCCCCACATAGAGCTTCCTGCTCAGGGGAGAGCCTGCTTCTCTCTCTACCCCTCCCCACTGCTTGTGATCTTTCTCCCTCTCCCAAATACATAAATAAAACCTTAAAAAAAAAAAAGAAAAGAAAATGTTTTCAAGATAAAGAAATGGAGACTTTTCCAGATGTGGCTTAACTCAGGAATTTCATAGTCCTGCCAGCCTAAGCTCCTTTTCTCCCAGTCCACGCCGGCCTGACCATGGCCATGAATGGACAAGAAGGGGAGGGCAAACCAACATCAGAGCCCACCTCTTCCTTTCACCAGGCAGATAACGCTGGGTGGGTTACTTGATTTTTCTAAGCCTCAACTCACACATTTTTAAAACAGAGGTAAAAGTAGCATCTGCCTCACAGGTTTGTGAGGACGAAATGAAATAACACATAAAAAGGTTTGTGCCTCATGGATGCACTAAATAAAGGTTAGCACTCATGATTCTAGAATGATCACACTTAACACCTCACAAAGCAGTGCATTCTCATTTAAGACAGCCTTAGTTATTGAGAAATTATGTCTTATACAGAACAGAATTTTGCTTCTAGTACTTTTCATTCATTGGTCATAAGTATGCCTTCTGGGGAAAAAACAAACAAACAACTGTACTCTGTCCTGCGAGTGAAAACCCTTTGAATATCTGAAGCCATTTCCCTACACTGCCTATTCTCTGGGCTAATTCTTCGCAGGCCCTACCATTGGCTGTGATAGGACTGTCAGACCCTATGCAGTTGTTTGTCCTTTAGGCCCTCTCTAGTTTATCACTGTGAACAATGTGGGGCTCAGAAGTGAGCACAATACCCCAGACATGCTATAGCCAATACAGAAGATTGAAAGTCTTAACCTGGACTTATTTCACTCAGCATAATCTCTTCCAGTCCCGTCCATGTTGCTACAAAAGTTGGGTATTCATCCTTTCTGATGGAGACATAATACGCTGGTGCAAAAATACTGTTACGTTGAAAAGAAATTTAAATATAAAAAAATAATTAAAAAAAAAATAATTAGGAAAATAATATAAAAATGAGGTAGTTGTTTATATCTGTATGCAAATGAGCCATATATTTGTCTACTTGTGAATAGGTTAAATCTGTTTGCATCAATAAATGTGTTAATTAAAAAAAAAAAAAAGTCTTAACCTCCCTTGGTCTCTACAATTTAACTGAGCCTAACAGCATTAGCTTTAAAAGCCTCATTACACTGTCCACTTGTACCCACTTTGTGTCCGCCAGCTTCCCTCCCCTAACACACACTCATGTCTTTTATATATGAATTACTGTTGAACCAGTTCTTCTCAGTTTTATATTTGGAAATATTTCTTTAAGTATTGGCATTTCCATTTTATTTCACAATACTTTCGACTATCATTTCAGTCCGTCAAGAGCTTTTTGATCTTGATTTCATTGTTTAGTATGAAAGCAAGCTCTCTGGATTAGCTGGGATTAGATTTGGCTATGAGTAACAGGACACTGAGATACCATACAGAAATACAGTCCTGTCTTATGTGAACAAAGACCACAGATAAACACTTCAGCCCTGCAGTGATAATCCTACGATGGTCAGGGACCCTGGTCCCTTCAGCTTGGTTTTACCATCTTAAACATTTCATAGTTCAAGATGAACACTAGGATTTGGCTGTCCTACCCACTCTCCAGCCAACAGGAAGTGGGAAAGAGCCAAGAAGTTTTTTTCCAGCCTATTTAAGTTGACTGCCCCAAAGTGCCATTCCATATAACACTTTGGTTTATAAATGCTTGAGAAACAATTTTTTTATGGAGAGCAGAATTTTGCCTCTCATACCTTTTATTCATTGGTTAGAATGTAGCCATTTGGTCACAACTACCTACAAAAGAGGCTGGAAAAAATGCTCTCTCTATTCTGGGCAGCTGTGTTTTGGGATGAAAAGAACCATCTTATCATTATCATTTGTAAAGATTTTATTTATTTGACAGAGAGAGACAGTGAGAGAGGGAACACAAGCAGGGGGAGTGGGAGAAAGAGAAGCGGGCTTTCTGCTGAGCGGGGGAACCCATGCGGGACTCAATGCCAGGACCCTGGGATCATGACCTGAGCCGAAGGCAGATGCTTAACAACTGAGCCACCCAGGTGTCCCCAAGAAACATCGTATTATTAAGTAAGAGGGTGAGGAACAGGTACTCAGGGAGAACTAAAGTGTCTGTCACACCCTCCCAGGTTTGTGTTCTTCGCAAATGTGAAAGCTTCCTTTCTATGACTTCATTCACATCATTGATAAAAATCTTTTCAGAGGACCCACAGGGGTACATTCAGCAAGTGAGAGCTCCTCCCATGTTCAGCAGTGAAAAGTGTTTAACCTCATCGCTCCTTCAACAAGTCCCCTAAATACGGCAAGGCTGGGCTCCGGGGTGGGGACTGTAGGACAGGGTGGGGTTGGTAATGTGAAAGCTTGCACCATATCCTGCATAAAGGAGGAAATGAGGATGAGAGAAAGAATTCAAGAATATGCACGCCCCTGCTTTTATTGCTTTTCTTGTCATTATTTTCTCTTCAATACTTTGGCCTGTGCGTCTTACCTAATTTCTTTCTGCTGGATTAAGGAAGTTAAAACCAAACTCTCTGCAGCTGGTTCCCTCTGCATTTTCACTTCTGGATCTCAGATGTACCACCTTCTTAAGTGCAAGGACACTCCCCTGACACCTTTAGGTACGGAATGGAGTAGAATGCCGTAGATGCCAACTAACATTCCATACAGCTGTGCTTCTTGTATATTAATGCGCACAGGAATTGTGTTGCCGAACTTGTGCAAATGAGGCTTCACACTCAAACCTGAGATCACAGACCTTGGTCTTCCCAACATCTGACAGTGTCTGCAGCACGCAGAAGCGGCATCATAAATATTTTTTGAATAAATGAACTAATAATAATATCATCCATGGCTCCATGAGACAGTCTAAGCTATCTATGAAAAGTAAGATTCAACTTAATTTAATTCTACTCATAATTACCATGTCATAAGCAATTACCAGGTAATGCCATGAACTGTGCTTGATACTTTCATTCCATTCATTATTCAGTGGTCACAAAAATCCCATGAAGTATGTATTATTTCTGAAAACGAGGAAGCTGAGGATCAGGGAGATCAATTTTTCCAGAGTCCCAAAATTAGAATTAAAAAAAAAAAAAGATAGAGCAGAAAGCACATGGACTTTTGCAGTTCTTAGATTCCACTGTTCTCTGCTCCGTCCTTCCTCTATGAAGGAAGATGTCCTCACCCCTATAGTACCAAGCTCATTTGATCTTCCATGCTCTTGTTCAAATCCCATAATTTACCAGCTCTGGAAACAAAGAGGAGGTAAGGGGACTGTTCCAAAGTAATAGGCCCATGACAGGCTCACCCAGTAGTTTCCTGTTCATAGGTAGGCCCACTACACAGCCCCGGCTCAGGGGCAAGCAAGGCTCCAGAGCACCCAGCATTGCCTAAACCTGCACGGGGCCCTGGGTCTAGCCTTATTCACTGTCCCCAATAGGATAAGCCATTACAGAAGCAACATTTGGGGGAAGTGTCCATACCTCAAATATATTTGTTGAACTTATCTCTAAAACTCAGAGCTCATGGAGATTTCAGCATTAAGAATTGTTTTCTTCTGTTTGGGTCACAGCATGCAAAGCATTGTTACAAGTTTTTATTTCTTTACCCTACTTCTTTGTCATGTTCTGTTGATGATGTTGAAGATAAACAATTAATAAATGATTAAGAGTTTACTAGGAGATTTCTCCTGCCAAGAGGTGGAATCTAGTTCCACATTACCTGAATCTGGGCTAGTCTTGTGACTTGCCATGACCAGCAGAATGCAAGAGAAGTGACGTGGGAATTCTGAGTCTGGGTCTCAGGAACCCCCAGGCTTCCATTCTTGCCATCTTGGGACACGATCGCCCAGGCCGACCTACTGGAGGAAGAGAGACCATGTGGAGCTGAGACAAGGCATCCCAGCTGGGCTTCCCTAGACCAAAGAGCTCCCAGGCACCCGAGACCAAAGAGCTCCCAGGCAACCTGCTCACCAACTGTGTCAACATGAGTGACCCTAAGCAAGCATAACCTAGGTGACACAAAGAACTGGGAGTCAATAAAATAACTATCGCTACGGTAGCTTACTGGTACAGCATGTATTATTAATTCTTCATGTTGCTGCAGGGATCAGAAACCATGATTGTAACATAACTAGTCTGGGGCCTGGCATACACCATGAGCTCAATATATGTTACACATCTTATTGGGTTTTTTATTTTTTTCAAAGATTTATTTATTTATTTATTTGAGAGAGAGAGTGCACGTGAGTGAGCAAGAGCGAGGGCAGGTGAAGAGGGGCAGACAGAGAAGGAGAGAGAATCTCAAGCAGACTGCACTCAGCACGTAGTTGGAGGCCAGGCTCGATCTCACCATCCTGAGACCCGGGCTTGAGCCAAATCCACACGAATCAATTGTTCAACCAACAGCAGACATAGGCACCTCCCCCATATTATTATTTTTCAACAAATTGTTTATTTCAGAAGTTGTGGAGTTAAAAGTTAAACTTTGTAAGACCAACTTAATTATTTTAGACCAATTCAACTAATTTTATAAGAACAGATGTTATACTTAAAAAACTATGGTTAGATATAAAAATTTACATTGATCTCTCAGGTTGCCAAAAGATAAGTACACTCATCATAGAAAAGCAATGAATTAGCTATTAGAAGGAATGATTTGCAATCATCCAATCTGGTGCTTGACTGCAAATAATTCACTGAGGACAAACAATGTTTGATTTGTTTTCAAAGTTCCCAAATAGAAAATATTCCAAGATTTCCCTTTGAGACTTTTTACTCCATTAGGTATGAGTACTCCTTTATATCTCAACAAATTCCACATAAGACCCTTATCATCTGGTTGCACGCTCAACTGAAATGCAGAGCTTCTGGCCACGTTCCCGTCACTACTGTGCACACATCTGAGGTTCTCCCTATGTCAGTTACGTCAAGACTCTGGTTTTGTGAAGAAAATGCCGATAGGCCATCTTCTGGTGAGTCCCATCTTAATAAATAAACTTATCTCAGGAAACGTTGCTCTCCCAACAACTGTGTGATATTAGGCAGATTCTTATCTTATTTTTATTCTTATTTTCCATCTTGTTTCCTTCTTTGCTTATTATTTTACCTTACCCTATTTTACACATGAAGCATTCGGCATTCAAGGAATTCGAATGTTTTTGCTAAAATAAGGGTGATAGTACAAGGTGGAGTTGGCATTCTCATCCTTCCTAATCTGCAATCGACTATAAATTAAATGTTCTCTTCACTATTCCACTAATTATGAGGACATTGAAGGCAGAGCTCACTAGCAAAAAACTAGTCCTTGGGGGTGTAAGACATTTTGTTAGTACAATGGTTTATGGCCCTCTGAAGAACCACAGAACATGAAAAAATATATAGAAAGAATACCTGTGATATTAAAATTTCATAGAGGGTACAGGTAAGAAGGAAAAAAAATGTCCAGAATGTTTTGTTAGGGGTGATAATGAAAAGAAGGTTGAGAAACACTGGCATCACTTTTTTTTTTCCTTTTCTTTTCTCAGCTTTACTAACGTTATCACTGGAATATATTTGAAGTGTACAACATGATGATCTGATACACATATGTATTGTAAAAGATTTTCCTTATCAGGTTAATTCACACATATAGCATCTCACATATTTACCCCTTTTTTGGTGAGAACATTCATGTTCTACTCTTAGCAAATTTCAATGATACAATACAAATACAGTTATATAATAATAACAATGATAGTCACCATGTTATACATTAAATTCTCAGACCTTACTCATAACTGAAAGTTTGTACACTTTTACCTCTTTATTTCCTCCACTCTGACCCCTGACAACCACTTTTTCACTCTCTGTTTCTGTGAGTTAACTTTCTCTTTTCTTTCCTTTTTTTTTTTTTCCATTTCTTGTCTTTTTTCTTTCCTTCCTTCCTTTCATTCCTTTGCCTTTCTTCCTTCTTTCCTTCTAGTTCCACATATAAATGATATTACTCAGCATTTGTTTCTCTGTCTGGCTTATTTGGCTTAGTATAATGCCCTTCAGACTCATGTTATCAAAAATGAAAAGATTTGCTTCTTTTTAAGGCTAAGTTATATATACTATTCTTCTCTATATAATATTCATTCTGATATAAATAATTACATATCTATATTATTATATCTATCTATATATTATATGTTACATCCACTTTATCCATTCATCTAATAACAGACAGTTAGGTTGTTTCTATGCTTTGGTTATTGTGAATAATGCTGTAACAATTGTGGGAGTAGAGATATTTCTCAAGATAATGGTTTTATTTCCTTTGTACATCAGGAGAGGGATTGTTGGATCATATGGTAGTTTTATTATTATTTTTTGAGGAAACTCCCTAGTGTTTTTCACCAACAATGCCCAAGGGTTTCCTTTCTCCCTATCCTTGCCAAAATATGTTATCTCTAGTCTTTTTGATAATAGCCATGCTAACAGGTGGTTGGTGATATCTCATTAAGGTTCTGGTAATTCTGATAATTAATGATGTTGATCACCTTTTCATGTGTTTGTTAGTGATTTGTACATCTTCTTTGGAAAAATATCTCTTCAGTTCCTTTGCCCATTTTTGAATTGAGTTATCTGATTTTGGAGAGTTCTTTGTATATTATAGATATTAACCCATTACTGAATAGGTGGTTTGCAAATATTTTCTCCCATTCTATAGGTTGCTTTTTAATTTTCTTGATGATTTCTTCTTCTGTACAGAAGCTTTTTAGTTTGTTTATTTTTGTTTTAATCCATTTTTAATCAGTTTAATTCAAGTCTTTAATCCATTTTGAGTTAATTTTTGTGCATGGTGTAAGATAGTGGTCCTGTTTCATTTTTTTTACATGTGGTTGTCCTGTTTTCCCAGTACCATTTGTTGAAAAGACTACCCACTCACCATTGTTTATTCCTGGATACTTGGTCATAAATCAATGGATTATATATACATGGATTTATTTCTGGGCTCTCTATTCTGTTACATTGATCTACATATCTGTTTTTATGAAAATACCATATGTTATCATTACTATAGCCTTGGAATATAATTTGAATTGAGAAAGTGTGATGCTTCTAGGTTGTTCTTTCTCAAATATGCTTTGACAATTTAGGGTTATTTGTGGTTTCATACAATCTTAGGATTCTTTTTTCTGTTTTTGTGAAAAAAGCCATTAGAATTTTTATAGAGATGGCACTGAATCTGTAAATTGTTCTGGATTGTGTGTATATTTTATTAATTCTTTCAATCCATGAACATGAAATATCTTTTCATTTATTTGTATCTTCTTCAATTTCTTTCATCGATATATTTTTCAGTGTATAGAACTTTCACCTCCTTGGTTTATTCCTATTTTATAATTTTTGATGTAATTATAAATGGTATTGTTTTCTTACTTCTTTTTCTGATCCTTATTTGTTAGTATACAGTAATGCAACAAATTTTTTTATATATTGATTTTAGATTCTACAACTTTACTGAATTTATTCATTCTATCAGTTATTTACTGGAACCTTTAGGGTTTTCTCTATATAATATGTCATCTGCAAACAGAGATAGTATTATTTCTACCTTTTCAATTTAGATGTCTTTTATTTCTTTATCTTGTCTGATGACTCTGGCTAGGACTTCTCCTACTATGATGAACAAAGTGGTGAGAGTGGGCATCTTTGCCTTGTTCCAAATCTTGGGGAAAAAAACTTTTCTCTTTCCATCATTGAGTATGATATTAGTTGTGGGCTTGTGATATATAGCCTTTTACTAGGTTGAGGGACATTGCCTTTGTTCCCAGTTTGTTTGAGACTTTTTATCATGAAAAAATGTTGAATTTTGTTAAGTCCTTTTTCTTCATCTATGGAGAAGATCATATGTTTTTTTAAAGATTTATTTATTTATTTGAGAAAGAGAGAGCAAGAGGAGGAAGGGCAGAGAGAGAAGAAGAAAATTTCAAGCAGACTCTCTGCTGAGTGTGGAGCCTGATGTGGGGCTCAGTCCCACAACCCTGAGATCTTGACCTGAGTCAGGCACTCAACCAACTAAGCTACCCAACTAAGACTATTCCCAGGACTTAGAAAATGGCACTAATATATAATAAATGCTCATTATAAAACTAAAGAATAACTACATTTTATATTGCATGATTCATAGGTGGGAATATAGCTAGCCTACCAGAAAAACTAGAATCTAATCAAGAATATGCGCAAGAATATAGATACATATATAGTTTAGTTAATGAAAAATATTTACTAAACAACACAATTTTAATTTCCAGAAATACATTGTTTCCAATCACCTTGTCTAAGTAAAGGTCCATTTCACCTTTACTTTTGCTAAAGTTCCAGGAACAGGAAGCTAAAGTATTACATAGATCCCACTAGACATGGCTAAACAAAATAAAGGAATCTAAGGGAGCACTGTTTTCTCTCAGCATAGAAGTTTGCAAAGTCCTTAGAGGCATAGTTTAACAAAGGCAATTCAGAGAACACAATGTTAAATAGTGGCTATTAAGTGAAATGGTGATATTATTTCCTAATACACATTTTGTAAAATTTCTTACATTCTAAGACAACAGATATAAACATGACTGTCATCAGCAAATCAAAATATATGATTATACTAATTCTGACCCTTGTGCAGTTGGAACAATAGATTTTTTATCTCATTCTCATATTATGGCCCCTTATAAAAGTTTCATGGTATGGTAAAGTGAAACATCAAATAAAATGAAATTTGACATTTGGCAACTAACATAAATATGGAGAAGACTGAAGGTTTTCTTCAGATTACTATCAAATTTAAGTTATTTTACTATTATAGTTAGAGAAACATAGAAAACTGATTTTTTTTTAGAAAACTGATTTTTAGAACAAAATCTCAGATTCTCAATTCATTATTCTTAATTTGTTTGTTTTTTTAAAGCTTTTCTATAATAGATTTTTTTTTTTTTTTTTTTTTTTTGTCCTACCCAGAAAATCTTTGTTCATTCTTTGGTAATACCAGCTCCTACCTTTCTTTAGAGAGTTTGATTTTAGCCCTGGCATGTGTAGAACTATCATCATAGTGCCTGCACTGCTAAAATTGGGGGGGGGGGGCACATGACTCCCGCCTAGACAATCAGAGCACTTCTTAGCAGTAACCACAGTGATTGGTCCAGAGGGGGAACACAGGAGCCAAACTGACCAGTCTGTTCCTGGATATTTACATAGCAAAATGGGTACACACACATTCTCACTTTTTCCTGGAGTCACCAAACTTGGAGACTCTAAGCCTGGAGCTAATTTCCCACCCCCACCACATGTAGGAAGTGATTGTTCTGCACTATGAAACACCAAATTTAGTAAGCAATTAAAACAAAGACAAAAGGTAATTGTGGTGGCGTTGTTGTCTCCAGACCTATACCTGAAGTTCTCCAGGGTTGCCCGATCCCTGCAGCTCTCCGTAGGCCTCTCAGAATGGCCCCCTGAATGGCTTCATTTAAACAACCTAATTGCCTAAGCTTTCTTAAATTGAGTTTTAGGTCATTTGCAAACATAAGAATATTAACTGTAGTAGAGATAGCTGTCATTGCCAACATGTATGCTTCCTACCCACACTAGGTTTTGTCACCAGGAAACTGCCACCTAGTCAGGAACCACACTTCCCAAGCTCAAGACATTTAGGTTGGGCCATCTGAGCTGTGCTTACAAATAGAAATGAGTGACAGTAATGGATATTACTTCCAGATCAAGGTTGTTAAGAAGTGGTCACACCTCTTTCACCCTCTTTTTTTTTTTCTTCCGCTAGTAGATGTAGATAACGCTGTGTTAGGGATGGTGAATCTAGAAGCCATAATGAGCCTCACACCCTGGATCACTAGTTTGAGGAGAATTGTCCCCGTTCTCTTCGGGAGTTAATATGATTGAGGGAGAAACTTTTATCATATATTTTTGAACAGTTATATATTTTGAGGAATATATGTTATAGCAGCTACTTCTATCATAAGTAATGCACTAACTCTTCAATATTTAATCTTAATTTTTTTCCCCATGGCAAATGAAGTTTTTTTTTGAGCCTCAGAATAAACATGAAAGATAGCGTAGCAAAGGTACTGCTTTAACCAAGCCCAGAAATATGAGAGGAATTTATTGTGTGATAAAGGAAGGGAATGGCTTTCTGATAGATGAGAAGTAAATACATAAAACATGGCAGCAAGTAGAAGCATAGAATATTCAGAGAAAAGAAATTCATTTACTTTTCATGAGAAAAGGAGAAGGGCAAAGGGAAACCAGATGAAGTAGCAGATGGGAACTTCTGGGTTCCCACGACCACACTTATAATATCCCCTTCGAGGACAGAAAGAGCAAATAATTCCTTAGGGAACTTATTGTTAGGATTCATGGCATGTGTACCAGAAAGAAATGCTGAGACTCTGCACAAAACTAACAGAGTTGGGGATTAGTTTATTTCCATAGGCACTAAATTTCAAATTGAACTTGAACTTGGGGGTAGTCAATGGCTTTTGCAGTAGCTTGGAATAAAACTGCCTAGTAAGAATTCTTTATATGAGGTGATAACAAACCAAATGAATCCTTTCTCTTGGGATGGAGGAATAGACAACACAGGGAAAGCAGATCACAGAAGCTATGGTGACAAACAAAACAGTGCAAAACTAGTGTTACAATTTTCCATCAGGCTTACAGAACAACCCAGTTATGGAAGTATCAGGACCTAAGGCCAATTTATAACAAGAAAGTAAGACATGAGCCCAGGTTACCTGGTTTTATCTTGATTTCTTATGCTGAAGCTCTGTTATCAGTGGTGACCTGGCGCACCACTTTTGCGCCACCTCAGAAACAAATGCGCTCAACCTTTTACACCACACTAACAAGTTAGTATTTTATCTTACCTAGACAAGCTACTCCTACTATCAGTCAACAGCCATAATATCAGCTCCCAGGAAATAAAACAATTGCATTTTTAGTCCAGGCTTGGTTGACCTCTTGTTACATTAAGTGAAAGAAATAAGTGGGTTAGAGGAAATCAACTGAAACAACTGTTTTATAACACATGAAAGTAATATTTTAAAATAGTCCATCTGTCAACAGGACATTGACACTTAGGAAATTCTGTGGATAAATTTGGCAGGGTTTGAGTCTTCAGTGTTGCAATTATGAAGCTTACTGGCCAGAAAGTGACCATAGAGGCAAAGGGGGATACTATCAAGATATGGCCAATAAACGAGATAAAAATCCAATAGAAGAATTGCACATCACAAGACACAGAGTCATTGATTTATCAATGAAGTATTTTATGTCATTTGGACAATCAAAATTTCTCAACCTGTTTTTCACAAGATGTTATTTGTCCTTTTACAATAAAAGTTTCCTAATTGCAAGATTTTTCAATCTATAATATGCTATAGCAAAACTGCAAATGTCTAAGAAAGGGTTTTAAGCATACAAACTTATTTCACTAACTTGTTTTATACTCTAACTTTTTTGGTAGAATATTTCAAACACTGTTTGATATGACCAATGTAACTAGTTTCCAGGCACTGTTGTCACCAGAGTTTTTAATTTAGTGTTTCAATTTTTTTTTTTAAAGATTTTATTTATTTATTTGACAGACAGAAATCACAAGTAGACAGAGAGGCAGGCAGAGAGAGAGGAGGAAGCAGGCTCCCCGCTGAGCAGAGAGCCGGATGTGGGACTCGATCCCAGGACGCTGGGATCATGACCTGAGCCGAAGGCAGCGGCTTAACCCACTGAGCCACCCAGGCGCCCCTAGTGTTTCAATTTTTTATAAGAAAATTTAGCCAAAGCAACTGTTTAGTATTATAAGTAGATGAAAAGTTTTACTCAAAAATTTCTGCATCATAGAAATCTCAGTCAGAATGAAAATAACCATATTTACCAGATGGATCTATAGAATCCTCTACCTGGACAGTGAGTAAACACTTTTTTTGCAACCGTCATGCAGTCTTGCATGTGACTGCGATGCAGTCACACAAAAAAAGTGACTGTTTCCAACTTTTGGTCATACAGGAATGGCCCTGATTATTTTAAGAAATAACGTGCACTGGAGTGCCTGGGTGGCTCAGGCGGTTAAGCCTCTGCCTTCAGCTCAGGTTATGATCTCGGGGTCGTGGGATCGAGCCCCACATCGGGCTCCCTGCTTAGCGGGGCGCCTGCTTCCCCCCACCCTCTCTGCCTGCCTCTCTGCCTACTTATGATCTCTATCTGTCAAATAAATAAATAAAATCTTTAAAAAGAAAAAAAGAATGTGCATTACACAAAATTGTTTTATGATACATCTACTTGGAAAAATAGAAAATTTTTCACTCCATTTATATTCAAGTAACTAAACTAATTTCCTTTTCACCTTGGTGACAACAACAATAATATTCTTGAAGACTTAGAATACCAATATAGACTACATCTTTCCACTAAACATGGTCATCTTCCTTTAAGGGGAAAAAAAAAACTTCTTTGAAAGATGTGTATGGAGCTGGAGCAGCCGTTTCATCTCTCTGAATTAAGATGTGATCTGTATATTTTAGATAATGAGAGAATGAAGATTTGTTTCTTGTCATCGTGACATTAACTAATAGACTGATTTGGGTTTTTGTTTTTTAACATCAAATCTCCACCAAGGAAGCTTACTGAGTTAAGATTTTCTTGTAATACTGAACATAGGCTAAGAAAAATTTTGATTTACATTTTCTTCAGAATTCTAAGGCAGATGTGTGAATATACCCTAAGAACAGTAATCAATACAAAGAGGATGAAATCTGTGTAGGAGTCGGATGATGTGTGTCCAAGGTCAGGTTCTGCTACCATTTTGGGACAATGAGCAAAACACTCCAAGCATCATTTCCCCAACCTAAAATCAAAAAGTTAGAACTGATCTTTCGAAAGATCCTTCTTGATCCCAAAAGGCATCATTTGAAAATATTTTTTAATCTATCAGACACCTCAGTTGAAATACAAATAAGTAAAATGATAGTGGGTCCTGATGTCTCATGTGTATCCCAATTACAAAGTAATGCAAAGATTTCTAAAGGGCATTTCAGTCAACGTGTTATTGTGTTGTGCAGCCCATCTCTAAAAGCAGTGCCTGTTAATCTCACGTGGTGGGTCTAAGGGCACCTTTGGAAGCCCGTGGGGAAGGGGCTCTGGAAGGAATGAGTTCTGCAAAGTTCAAAGCTAACATGTTTGCCCCTTTGACAAAGCATTCATGAGCCACAGAGATTTCCATTTTGTTCTCCTTGGGTTTGGCAGTTTTCTGAACTTTGTAGTATGAGTCTGAATCACATACAAATGTGAACTACTATGTGAGCCCAAGTGATACAAGATCTTATATGGAAAGTCAAGATACTCAGAGGCTTGTTTTAAAAGAGAAAATTTATTTTTACACCTTTGAGGCATTTGTGTGAATACTCATGACACCTAGTGGTCAAAAACTGGGAAATGGACTGTTTAAGGAAGAGGAAGTAGAAATAGCCTGAAGGAGAAAGGCTTATAGATTAAAGGAAACACTGTTTTAGCAAAAACATTTATCCCTAGGGGGGTCTAATTCTGAGGGCTCATATTTAAGAAGAAAAACAACGTGAAGAAAACAGAAAACACAAGGTGTGAAATGATTTTTAAAAAGAGAAAGTCTAAAGAATCTGGAAATATATCTATAGAAAATGAAGAACTTCATTCGTGTTCTGCCTATCCAGCATTATGAAAAACAATCATTCAAGAACATCTGCAGCGGGCCTTGGCTCAGTCCAAGCACACATGGTTACACACTGGTCTTTAGGACTGGTGAACCGGCAGGTCAATATCTTTTTAACTTTGTGCCAGCTTCTTATTTTCTGTATATCGATGCAGACATAAAAAAGTATTTCCAACAAAAGTGAACTCTCAATTATTCATGTTAAATCAAGCTTGCAAAACCTCCAAGAAGAGATGGAAAGCTGGAGTTCCTTCCCAAAAAAAGTAGTAGATTATCTCTTTTATTTAAAAAAAAAAACAACAACTGAGAATCAGAAAGATGATAATAAAAGAAAAGATACACAGAGACAGAATGGATTTAAAAAAACAATTTCCTGCTAGTGTGCAGGTGGGAATGAATGCAACTGTTTACAGACAGTCCTGATAATAACATTCCTAGACGTGATTGCAAGTGACCACTTCTTTTGGTTTTTCCCTCAACTTTATGGCATTTCTCAATGAGACCCATCCTAGGAATTTTATCATAGAAAGTTTATTAGCTCTACCATTCCTCTCTCCACATAAATTAAATATATTCCATTCTTGAAAACAAGCCATAACTGATTGCTTAGGCCTCTCCTACCAGAAGTATATTCCAGAATAACCCTGTTTTTATCAAAGTTTCTCTTACAAATTCATAGGGACGGTGGTAGGTTGGAGTTATGTTAAGTCCTCCCTTTTTGAAAGCAAAGCTCTAAATATTCTGCATATGTGTGCTTTGCCTAAGAAGGATGTTTCCCTTCAATATGTTAGCCTAGTTAATTTTGGTATTTAAATTAATTTAAGATTTCTTAAGAATTATTTATTATTTTAGATCATGTATATTACTGCTCCCCTTCATTATTATAAATAGCCCAAACTGGGAGTCTCTGGAAACTTTTCCAGACCCAGAATTTTCTGAGAATTTAATCAGCTCAGTGGATACACATTTCTCATTACTCTGAGGCTAGAAGTTTAAATTGCAGTTAGCTGATGTGCAAAAAAATAAAAAGAGAGAGAGAAAGAGAACAAGAAATCAAGTTTCCAGAATCCAAAGGTCTAGTAAACAAGTTTTCCGAAAGGAGATGCCAGAATACCTTTCATGCATTGAAGTTGCTCTTGAGATCTGCCTTACAGCCCTTCTGGGATTCAAGAGAATGGGACCTAGCAGACGCTGCCCCATAACAATCTGTGTGTTACTAGACAAGTCACACAAACATTCTTGGTCTTCCTTTCTTCATCTTCTAAAATGAAGATATTCGGCTAAATGAAATCTAACTAAAGTGCCCTTTGGCTTCAGAATTTGATTTTTTAAGTAGTTTATTGTATCTACTTTTTTCTCATTTTATTATCTCTGCTAATTATGCTCAAGTTCCCAGTTCAATGCTCTTTGAGATTTGAACTCAGAATAGGAACACAGTGATAATATCTGTATTCTCACTGCTATGAGAAAATAGAAAAATGTATCAGAAGATTTTCTTGAAGAAGAAAGAAAAATAAATAGAAACTTACTTTAGGCAATGACATGATATTAGTTTTACGTCATTTATACAATAATTTATGACAGTTTTAAACATTACTGGTTGGAAAGTTAGAAATTGGTAATTTACTATTCAAAAGTGGGAAGGAAGTAGGCTTCAGGATGCACGTTCACAAACTAGAAATTGTTTTTTAAACAATTCTGCACATTTCCAGAGAGATTCAAATATCTGGTTGTAGGTTGATTTCTCTTTAAGGTTCCTTCCAGCCCTGAAAATCTAAGATTCTATATTTATCTCTCCTGGATTTTTCTACCAGATGTCCCTTCCAAGTGGCCCTGGACTTGGAGTCATTTGATTCCATGACTCCTATTTGCTGAAGAAAACCAGAATATGTCACCCCAAAAAAATTTGCCACAGAAATTATTTTGGGCTGAAAACAATTAAGCAGTAATTGCACACAAAGCTGCCCCTTTTCTGCCTAAACACAGGACGTAAGTCTCCCTTCCTGGAGATAAACTCTTATCAGCCCAGAGAAGGCACCAGAAGAATCTGCAAACAAACCTTCCTAAACTAAACCCTTATCTTCCTAGTAACTTCTTCACCATTGACTGCCTTAAGCCTGAACCCCTTTGTTTTGTCAATTCTCCACAAATTTATTATTTCTTTATGTAAAAGATATCAAGGCTTCCTGCTCTAGTCACTTCTGGTCCACATTCTCTTGGGTAGGCTCCACATACGTGTAAAAATTCAATAAAACGTACATGCTTTTCACCTGTTCTTCTGTCTGTCAGTTTCATGTTCCGACCCAGCCAGAAACCCTAAAAGTAGAAAGGAAAACCTCCCTCAACCTCTCCATTGCCAATCCACAAGAACAGGAAAGCCAGTTAGTGGACTAGTAAAGACAGGAAGGGAAGATACTTTAGAATAAAGATCATTTTCACTGTTTTTACCATTTTCAAATTTACCTGGTAAAGAAATCATGAAATATAGGTAGCTTAGAAAGAATAAGAAATAAGAAAGAGGGGAGTAGACAAACTATTATTACTAGGCAATGCGTGGGGGATGGGGGTGGGTGGGAAATAAGTGTTTTACATTTGTTTTTGGAAAGCTGTTTTTTGCAACCTAGCCCCTTCGTGTTCTTTCAAGAGACACGTTCACGTGGTGGTCAGGTGCAAATTGCAAGTGGGTGGCACGGCTCCTGTATTTACAATAGCACTTCTCGGGAAGTGCTCAAGTAAATCCTGTGGCTGAGAGGATCCCTATGCTTGAGAAATGTGGGTTGTTTCAGTTCCTGTGATATTTATTTTACGTATAAAGTGTGAGCGAACACATATGCCCATCTCTCAGGGTTTACCCACTACCCTGAACCAGTAGACATTCCAATGTAAGAATGTTTAAAAAAAAAAAAAAGGCAAAATGATGGTGTCAAATCTGCTAATGTTTCTTTCCCAAATAAGAAGTTTACCATAGAGTCAGGCTAAAAACTCCACACTCTCATCTAACATTTCAAAGCTGTTTCTTCCTTAAGTAATAAACATGTTTTTGTTTTTGTTTTTTAAATAAAGAGATCACAAGTAGGCAGGGAAGCAGGCAGAGGGGGAGGGGGAAGCCCCCCTCCTGAGCAGAGAGGCAGATGTGGGGCTCCATCCCAGGACCCTGAGATCATGACCTGAGCTGAAGGCAGAGGCTTAACCCATTGATCCACCCAGGCACCCCAATAAACATCTTTTTAAAGGTAGTGAAAAGATTAATTGTGGAGGGAAGGAAAAACAGGATTGCAGAAGCTTTATCTTTCCCTTTAAACTAAATTCCTACTCCGTTAGCCTGCCTTTATGGATCAGGGGGTAGTTGCAAATGCTTGACTAGCAAAGAATTGTGGAATTTAAGGAAATCGAAGCTATGCATATTACTTCTTTTATTATACTGTAACCTAGGAATTCTATTCAGAACAACTCTTGTGTTTAGAAAGCATTTTTGTTTCCTTGTCAGGCTACTGTACTATAAACCTACTGAGGGCAGGAGCATTTCTTCTTGGTTTTGCTTCGGGTTTTTTTTTTTTTTTTTTTTTTTGGTACCCCGCCTCCACCCCCTGAGTTGGGAAAGGAAGAAGAAGGAGAAAGAGAATCTCAAGCAGGCTCCACACCCAGCATGGATGGAGTCCTACATGGGACTTGATCTCATGACTCTGAGATTATGACATAGCCGAAATTAAGAATCTGATGCTTAACCAACTGAGCCGCCCAGGCGCCCCAGGAGTATTTCTAACTCAATGTGAATTGCCCCAAATAAATATCAGTCTATAATAATAATTTCCTGCAAACTATCCATATATATTCCACCATCACCCCATTTTCCCCCACCATATTCTCAGCCAGCAAGAACTTCCCTGTTTGAGAATATACCAGACCACCTGCCCTTGTCAGTCTCCTGTAACCTCTAAACTCATCATTTGGCTCTACCCTGAGCAAACTGGGCCTATGACAACCCTTCCGTTGTTACATATTCGCAAAACAACCTTCTGGGAACCTACCTGACATCTATTCCACTTTCTCTGATGGCGCTTTTCTAGAAAGGAGAACAACTGATTTATAGGACCTTCTGCTTATCCCAGAAACAGGGCTTTTATTTATTTATTTTTAAAGATTTTATTTATTTATTTGACAGACAGAGATCACAAGTAGGCAAAGAGACAGGCAGAGAGAGAGGAGGAAGCAGGCTCCCTGCTGAGCAGAGAGCCTGATATGGGCCTCAATCCCAGGACCCTGAGATCATGACCTGAGCTGAAGGCAGAGGCTTAACCCACTGAGCCACCCAGGTGCCCTGAAACAGGGCTTTTAAAACATACTCTTGTCTTACTGGATTTTAGCAGTAGACATTCTACTCACTGTATGTTAATCTTAGAAAATGCACTGACTCCCAGATGAAATTAAGCACAATGCCATGAATCCCCTCTCCTATTGTGAGTGATAATGATATTTAATTGGTAAATAGTTATTCGTTTTCTTGGGGAGTTATTATAAAGGATCAGGAGCAAACATGTATTTATATCCACCAAAAAATTCTAGCACAGTAATTGGGGGCAGAATAAATTTAAATGTCAGATGGCATAGAAAGCATCCACTGAAATTTGTTCTACCTTATTACCAAGTAAACCCCATCGCTCCTAAGACCTATTAGGACTATTTAGCAGTTAAATCTGTTGATCTGTACTTTAATACTTAGACCCTGGGATCTCTTTAAATTGAATAAAACAACATAGCCCGGCCTGTGGTTATCTACAAGAGCAAAAAACTGAAAACAATCCACATGACTATTAAATGAGTCTTTTTTAAAGTAAATATGTAATTATTAAAGAGAATAAAACAGCTCTATATGTTCTGATAAGGACCTATCTCCAAGACAGTTTGTTAAACTAATAAAGCAAATTACAGAGATACACACATACAAAATTATGCCTGCATTTACAAAGAACCTTTCTAGAAAGATAAATAAGAAACTGTTTACCATGATTGCCTCTAAAAAGGAGACCCAAGTGGCAGGGCACTGGGGTAGTAGGCAGACTTACTGTTTACTATATAACTCCACAGTATTATATTTTGAATTCTATAATATGTGCACTGAATTTATTTGTAGATTCAAAATTATTAATTTTAAAAAACTGCATAGGTACTGGAATAAGACAGACTTGGGCTAGTGTCCTGATACAGTTACCAGATAAAATACAGGACACCCTGTTAAATTTGAAATTCAGATAAAGAATGTATAAAATAAACTCTAGGTCCTGATTCCACACTTTTGTTTGTGCCCCTAGAAAGTGAGTTAGGAAGGAGAAGAAGGAAGCAGAAGGAAGGCGAAGGCGGCAAGCAAGGATGAGTGAGACCTTACGCAGAGACTGTCCCCCAACGGTGGTCCAGAGGGAAAGCTGAGCCTCAGAGTTGTCCCAGTCTGTGGCAAGGGAGCTATGTTTGTGTGCCTCACACCCAGACTGCCGGTACTGGTGGGGAAAGGACGGGGGCCTAAACTCTCAGGCACCTTCAGCCCTTTGTAAGTAGAAAGCGCCCAGCAGTGTGCGGACTGCCTGGCCAAGAGGGACCACGTCTGTGGCTCTGGAAGTACACCCAAGCTGGGCGAGCCAAAAGAAGGTATAAAAACATATCCAAAGGAACAAGAGATAGGTCACTGGGAGTAATGGTGAGCAGAGCCACTCCTATTCCTGCCTCTGGTTCCTGAACCTCTACCTTCCTCCTGTTGGGTAGCCAGCAGTATGTAATGGCCATAGCTCTGTGGGACAAACCACATCCTGAGGGGTCATATATCCCACTCGTAGCTGTGCCTTCAAGAGAATGTCCTGTACTCTATCAGGCTAAAAATCTTCTGAGTGAGGTAGTTCGTGGTAGGACCAGTGAATTCCATGGTCATTACACTTTGTCACACCTCATTTACCAGAAAGTGGGTGCGCTGACCCATGGCGATGTTGTTTCACAGACCAGACACTCTGTGGGCCCTTAGATAGTGGTGTTAGCCGAGACCCTTCAGCAAGAAGGGAAAGCTTCTATCTGGAATGTCTGCCTGGTTGTGATGAATTTAGCCATAGATGCCTCTGAGAAAGAGCTGGAAAGCTCCCTGCTCTACACACTGCTACGCCATAGCAGGGAGTCCTAACTATTCTTTGTTGCATTATCAAATCACGGTTTAAACAAGCATTTTTTAAATCTCTCATGGTTTCCATGGGTCAGGAATTCCTCACGGCTCAGCAAGGCTGCTCTGAGTTCTCCAGAAGCAGACCCAGAGGCAAGAATCTTTGTGCAAGCAATTTGGGCTTTTGTTTTGTTTTATTTTTAAAGATCTTATTTATTAATTTGACACAGAGAGAGATTGACTCCTTCTGCTGCAAAGGCTCTCTCCTGTTCATCTCCTGCCTGGCTCCTTTTCTTCCTTCATGTTTTAACTTAAATTTCTCCTCCTCAGAGAGGCTATCCCCAGCCTGCCCACTATGGGTTCCCACTGTTATTCTCCATCAAGCATCCTGTTTAGCCCTTCACAGCAATCATGTCAACCTATAATTATTACAGGAGTTCTAGTTTTTTGTCCATCTCTCCCTCCAGACTCTAAACTCCATAAAGTCAAGAACTTTTCACCTTGTATCAGTTTTGTATGCCCAGCCTAGCAGGATGCCTGGTACATCATGGGAGCTCAACACACATTCATCGAATTGAATGAATCAATCAATTAATCCATCTCAAACATGCTGACGTTGGGGTGGGACTCAAAGACCTCATTAGCTAATTAATCAAAGCTAATACAGTAAGGAAGACTTGACTTATATATGATATTTATAAGTTTGTCCTTGGTATAGAGTATTTCTCCTAGAGCAAGAAAGAATGACTGTGTATATAGAATTTAAGTATAATGAAATAAGAGACATGATAGAGATAATGTGATTCTCTACTTGGCAAATACGCTGATGACATTTTTACAAAATCATCTCTTGGATTTATTGCCTTTGTTAACATTGTTTTGCCTCATTCTGGTCTGGTGTCTTATTTCTTATTTTAATGTGTCTTTGTGCCCCTGATTTGTGGAATTGAAATAGCACTATTTCCCCATCAGCTGCCCAAACATACAGAATCAACGCTGATTTAAATGTTCTGGGATCCTAAAATTACTGTCTATTTCCAAAATAAAGAATTTAAGTTCCTTCTAAAGAATTTAAGCACCTTCCACAGACATGTTAGTCATTTCAACATGAAATCAAAGTTTTGAGATTATCTCATCTATGTTATGATGGTTTCTCCAAGGTTTCTGGGTGTGGTAAGCATTTTGTAGAATGTGATGCATTATACAGGTCAACCTCCAGAATTGGCAGTTTTCCAGAGTCTGCCTGTTCCAGATAGGGTGGCATAGTTCTTTCCCTTGTTTCTGCCCTGCATGGCTAAGGAAGGAAGCTGAATTTAGTGGTCAGTGCAATAGACTGAGTCAGCAAGCTTAGTTTCTATATTTGGTCTTGTGATTTACAGAAAACTTTTGTCAAACCAATTCTGCCTAAATCAGGGAAGAAGTCTTTGTTCTCTTACATGTAACTTCTCCAAACTTCTGTGTGAACACTATCATCATTGCTACTATTTTGAAATTCTGAAACATATCACTGGGATTTTCTCCCTAGTATGTCTCTTAGGAAAGTAATAAACCAACGAAGAGGCCAAGCAAGAAACAAACTACACCAAACACCAGGACATCAGTGGCATAACCACACAGATTTCACATGACCCAGCGCGGCCATCCACTCAGACATGAATGAGAAGACAGGTCGTTGGAGTTGTGCTCAAGTAAATACCACAGCCTTGCATAAAGCCCATCAGATGAGAAAGAATAAAATTTTTGTCCCATCATAAATAAAACACTTGTCCACGAGGGTTGACTTTGGACTAAAGATTTTTCTACCTTCAGTTATTAAATTGTATAAGGGAAACGTGTTCCTTGTTAAAGTAGTTTAAGTGCCTCCAGGAGGAAAACTATTTTGCCAGGTAGAAGTCTCCTTAATCAGATACATTCTACAACTTTTTGAGGTCAGCTGTGTTGCAACCTGGCAATACTTGGCCTATGTTATGAAGAAAGCTGAGTAAGTGCTCTGGGGACCTAGCTGAAGGGTAAATACTTTTTAAATATTTTTTAAAGATTTTATTACATTAATGTATAAAAATACTTATTGAACCAGTTAATAACTGAAAATTTTTCAAAAGCTTTAACAGTTATCAATAAGCAATTAATAAAATAAATAAGAGTTGAAGTAAAGTTAAATACTATGAAGTGAAAAAAACGTGGGATACGGTGGTAAAAGACAGCGGTCCAGGAATGACTTTAAACTGCCCTCCACCCAGGGCACAACAAATAGAGCCACATATGCAGCAATTCTCTCTGAAACAAAACAACCAACCTTGAAAAACAGCTGAACAGATTCTCTTACAGCAAAAGATTAAAAAGGCCACATCAATACTAACAGGGGAAGCAAAGACATGTTTCTCTAAAACCCCACCTCCAGCGCAGCAATCCAGTCGGGAGAAGCCAGGAGGAACGTCACAAATGCTGAGCTTCACCCTGAGGGTACATGCCCACATCTGGCACCCCAACTCTTCAGCCTTGCACCAGACAGATGAGTCCTCAAAATCTCTGGTTTTGAAAACCAGTGTGGCTTGCATTCCAGGAGAAACATAGGATGGTAGGGAACAGAGCGTCCACTCTGAGAGTCCACTCACAAGCAGACTCAGTTGCTCGGGAAGCAGCGCAAAAGCAGCAGATTGAAAAGCACCTAGATCATATATATGTAAGGGAAATTCACTTACTAACCTTAGTAATCTGGGGGTTGCAGAAGCTTGTTGGGACTCTCTCGGACTGGAGGCACAGGCAAGCACTGTTTTTGCATTTTCTCTCCCGTGCAGCACCGGCAAGGGCAGGCCCCATCTTTGCATTCTCCCTCTGCCTTGCGGGTGCAGGCGTGGCCGGCGCCATTTTTGAATTCTCGCTTAGGGTCCGCAGGTGGGCACTCCAACCTCTACGCCACTTCCGCATTTTTATATACTAACAGTGAACTCTCAGAAAGAGAATTTAAGAAAACAACCCCACTTACAATTGTATCAAACAGCATAAGATATCTAGGAATAAATTTAAGCAAGGAGGTGAAAGACCTGTACTCTGAAAAGTGTAAGACATTGATGAAAGAAATTGCAAAGATATTTTGTACTCGTGGACTGGAAGACTTAGTATCATTAAGATGCCCATCTTACCCAATGCAATTGGTAGGTTTAATACAAACCCTATCAAGATTACAAAGGTATTTTTCACAGAAATAGAACAAACAGCTCTAAAATTTGTATGGAACCACAGAAGATCCTGAGTAGTCGCTCAGGATCCTGAGAAAGAAGAACAAAGCTGGAGACATCACACTCCCAGATTTCAAACTATATGATGAAACTATAGGAATCCAAAGAGTATGGTACTTGCATAAAAAAAACACTCATAGATCAACAGAACAGAATAGAGTCCACAAATGAACTACTGCATATATAATCAATTGATTTACAACAAAAGAGGCAAGAATATACAGTGGAGAAAGCACAGTCTTTGCAATGAATGGTGGTGGGAAAACTGAAGAGCCACATGCAAAAGAATGAAACTGTACCATCATCTCCTACCAGACACAAAAATCAACTCAAAATGGATTAGACTTACCTGTAAGAACAGAAACCATAAGACTCCTAAAAGAAATCACTGAGGGTAACTTCCTTAACATTGCTCTTGCTTATATTTTTTCAGCTCTACTCCAGAGGCAATGGTGACAAAAGCAAAAATATAAAGGTGGAACTACATCAAACTAAAAAGCTTCTGCATGGTAAAGGAAACACTTAACAACATGAAAATGCTACCTACTGAATGGGAGAACATATTTGCAAGTCATGTATCTGAGAAGTGGTTAATATCCAAAGTATATAAAGAATTCATTCAACTCAATAACTAAAAAATACATAATCCAATTTAAGATAGACAAAGGACCTGAATACAGATTTTTTCCAAGGAAGACATTCACATGGCTAAATAGGCACATGAAAAGATGCTCAACATTACTCATTATTAGGGGGATGCAAATCAAAACCGCAATGACATATAATTTCATATCTGTCAGAATGACTATTACCAAAAATATAAAAAATAACAAATGCTGGCATGGATTGTAATTATAGGGAACCCTTGTACCCTGTTGATAAAAATGTAAATTGGAGTAACCACTATGGAAACTATGGTGAAACCACTATGGAGATTATTCCTCAAAAATGAAAAATAGAACTGTCATATGATCCAGCAATTCCATTTCCGGGTAGTTCTCTGAAGAAAACAAGAACATTAATTCGAAAAGACTTATGCATCTCCATGGTCACTGAAGCATTATTTACAATGGCCAAGACAGGGAAACAACCTACATGTTTATCAATGGATGAATGGATATAAAAGATGTGATATACCTATAAAGTAGAATACTATTCAGCCATAAAAAGAATAAAATCTTGACTTTTGTAACAACATGGATGGACCTGGAGGGCATTATGCTAAATGAAACAAATAAAACAGGAAAGACAAATATTGTATGATTTCACTTATATATGGAATTTTTTAAAAAATGACAACAAATGAAAAAACAAAACTCAAAGATACGGAGAATAGAATGGTGGTTGCTAGTGGGGAGAGATGTTGGGGAGTAGGTGAAATGGGTGAAGGGGATCAAGAAGTACTAACTTCCAGTTATAAAACAAGTAAGTCATGAGGATGTAATGTACAGCATGATGACTACAGTCAATAACATTGTATTATATATTTAAAAGTTGTTAAGAGATCTTGAAAGTTCTCATCATTGTGACCTTGTATGAGGACAGATGGTAACTAGGCTTATTGTGGTGATCACTTCCTGATGCATACAAATATCAAATCATTACACTGTACAACTAAAACTAATGTATGTCAATTATAATCACTTAAATAAATATTTGAGTTAAAAAACAAGTATTGCCAATAGAATATTGGTTTGTATGATCCCATATATAAAATGTCTGGGGTCGATATGCACATAAATGTATAAAGAATTATTTGAATATTCATAAGCAGATATGAACATTGATAGTCTATGGAAGTGAGACTTCCAGGGCTCTTTATTTTCTTCTTTATACTCTTCTGTAGTATTCTCTGTAATATTTTCTAGTAAACTATTTAACATTAAAAATATGAATAAAGCTATTTTATTAAAATGCTTTCACATTTTTCTTATAACAGTAAGCAAGTAAATAAGAAAGTAAACATCACCCAATCCCAAGAGATTACCACTGTTGTAATTTTTCTATACTTTTCTACATATATGCATGTATTATTATACAAATGTGATATGTACATAATATAGTCAGAATTTTTTTTCACTTTACAGTGTATTATGAGACTTTTTTCCAAGGTCTTCGTAGTCTTTTTTTAATGCCTCTTATTACTTTTCATATGCTCATACCATTATTATTTAAGCAATCACCCATTTCTAGAAAGTTCTGTGCTTTTTAGTCCTCTGCTAGAGTAAACAGCACTCTGATGAACATCCTCAGATCTAAATCTTCAAGTATTAGGAACTCTTTTTCTAATTCAGTAGAAGATGAAGGTAGCTCATCTACCATCAGACAAAGACTATTTCCTTTATTGCCAAAACTACAGTTCAGCCTCTCAGCCAGTGCTGGATCCACAAATAAATGATCCATGGAAAAACTAGCCTTGTGAGTTGAACTTGTGTGTCTTGATTCCCAGATCTATGCCAAGTAATTCCTCACTGTTTTATTATTTCTTTGTCACTGTATAGAAATTTTAAAAAATATCTTGCCCAGTATTTTCAGTTGTTTCTCATGGGAGAGTTATTGCTAAATATCAGGTTTTCCATTACTGAAAGTGAAACTAGGTTGGTTTTTTTTTTTTTTTTTTGGTTTTTGTTTTTAGGTCTTCTGTCGTTTTCTATTCAAGACCCTCAGTGGTTTCTTGTGACCCTCAGATAATGTAGATCCCTCACCAGCAGCTACCAGATCCCACATGTTCAGTCTCCCACCTAAATATTAGATTACATTTTATCCATCACTGCTTCTCTTTCAATAAACTTTTGTCACTCTCCCACTTGGTTAGTCCCCACTCAGGGCTATTGTAAATGCTAATATCTCTGCCTAGAATGCTATGTACCCAGAGACTTACTTGCTTACTTTCTGCTCCTTATTCATGTCTCAGTTCAAACATTACCTTCCCTGACCACCCCAAATAAAGTAGCTTCAACCCTACTCAGTGCTTACTGTTTTCATATTTTTCTTGCTGCATTTATCACTCTCTGTCATTTGTTATAATTGTCTGTGTTATGTCTTCTTACACTAGAATGTCAGTTCCATGAAGAAGGACTCTGACCCTGTCTATCTTCTTCACCATGTCATGTGACACCAACACCATAGTAAAGACTCTCTTCAAAATATTATTATTCTTTTCGCAGACATTTTCAAAGTATACAGACTGGAAGAAGGAGGTATGGGAGGAGGAGATGGGCTTGATCCCAAGTAAATATTCACATATGATCTGGTGACTGGTCCTGACAGACCAGTTGTCATAAGACTCAAGTTACTTTCCAGTGGCTGTGGGACTAGTGAGGAGTCATACCACCCTGTCTTTCACAATATTTCAAAACATGTGCCACCCAGCTTTTTAAACCTGTCTATCCATTTCATCATTTCTTCCTACAAACCCACAGGGCACGTGACCCACCAAACGGCAGTGAATTCTAAGAGGGTAACACTAAGAAAGGAGAATAGTGAGTACATGAAACCCAGAGAAAAGCACCGTCATTCCCATAAACTTGAAAGTGAATTTAAAATATAACAAACAGGGGCGCCTGGGTGGCTCAGTGGGTTAAGGCCTCTGCCTTCGGCTCAAGTCATGATCTCAGGGTCCTGGGATTGAGGCCCTCATCAGGGTCTCTGCTCAGTGGGGAGCCTGCTTCCTCCTCTCTCTCTGCCTGCCTTTCTGCATACTTGTGATCTCTGTCTGTCAAATAAATAAATAAAATCTTTAAATAATAAAATAAAATAAAATACAACAAACACTAATAATCATTGATCAATAAGCAGCAGGAATTGAGTGGTAACGTAAGTTGCATAGGCAGCATTAAAATCTAGACACTAAACACATGGTTCCCAACCTTTTTTTGATTATAGCACAAACACCAGATTTTGAGAAAACAGCTGAGATTAAGACTCAAGAACCCACAGAATAAGTTAATAAATGCAACATAATTAGGCTTGCATATAACAAAGCCTCACATTGCCTACAAAGATCACACGGTCGTGATTCACATAACCATTCATCCTTAGGCACTCAAATTCTGTTTGAAGGAAACGTATGAACTTGTAGGCCTTCTAGCACTCAAGGACATAATCCAAAAGCAAAGTTATCTCTTGCCTGTATACTTTTCTTTGATGAGGGTTTGATTTATGTGAAACCACTTTATTTGTAGTAAATTGTATCTAATTTGTACTGTGTTCCACAAACAACTCAGGTGAAGCTCTCTGACAGACATTGCCTACTACTGGCAGTACTCAGCTGTAGTAAAATAAATCTTCAATGTTGACCAAAATTGGGCAGCCTATTTCCTGGTAGAGCAGAATGTCATAACACACCAGTTCAGGAAAATGAGGGCATGAATTCCTTTTTCTCTACTTCACTCATATTCTATAGTCTTCAAGCACATTACTTCTAGGGTAAGTAAAAGACCTGATGAAATTTGAATGATGTGAATGAAGGGTAAGAAATACAGTTTTCAAAAATAAATTAAAGCAAAATCATAAAGGGTCTTAAGTAATATTAAAATATGTAACCAGGTACAAAGAAGTCATTAATTAAAGAATTTGGGACGCCTGGGTAGTTTAATGAGGTAAGCGTCTGCCTTCAGCTCAGGTCATGATCCCAGGGTCCTAAGCCTCAGGCTCCTTGCTCAGCAGGGAGCCTGCTTCTCCCTCTGGCTGCCACGCCCCCAGCTTGTGCTCTGTCTCTGTCTCTCTCTCTCTGACAAATAAATAAATAAAGTCTTTTTGAAGAAATAGTTTAATCATTCAACAAATATTTATTGAGTACCTTCTGTGTGCCAAGTTGCTTCCTAATTGAGTACTAAAGAGAACATTGTAAAAACAAAGTCCCTTCTTCATGGAGCTTACTTTCCAGTGGGAGAGACAGATAATAATTCCCCCCCATTTTTTTAAGTAAGTATATTGTTAGTCAGCACTGGTGGTAAGGGCAAAGACAGTGTGAAGGAATAGAGAGTCCGGGGGAGGGGTGACAGCTCTTACATACAGTGTGATCTGGGAATGACTCATTGCTAGGATGACATTTGAGAAGAAACCTGAAGGAAGTGAGAAAGCTGAGAGGCCTGGGCTGCAGATTCCTCACGAAATATGGTTATAGGCAGAGGCAACAAGTGCAAACATCCTGAGGCTGCAATCTTGTGTCAACAAGAGTCAGTGGTTAAAGGGAAAGGTTGGGAGAGGAGAGTGGTAGAAAAAGAAATCAGGAGGGAATGTTGGGAAGTTTGGAGACACAGACAAGACTGGATAGGATCACTGTAAAGACTTTAGCTTCTTAACAGAGTAGTATATATTTTAAAACTGTTTTTTAAAATGATAGTCTAGGAGAATAAAAATGCCTACAGGAGAGCAGAGGAGAGATGGTGGTATTTGAATCAGGGTGGTATTTACCGAAGAAGTGAAAAGTAACTGAGTTCTAAATATATTCTGAAGGTAAAGCTGAAATAATTTGCTAAAGGATTATATATGGTATCAAAGAGAGGAATTAAAGATCATTCTCAGTCTTTTAGGTTGGAATTGGAAAACACCATTCCCAGGTACTAAAATGGAGAATACTGTTAAGAGGAGTAGGTTTGGGATCAAAAGTAAGAAACTTGATTTTGGAAAACAGGAGTTTAGCATCATGGGTAGTTTAAATTTACATTTTAATTGATTAAATTTTAACAATAAATTTAATTACTCAACAACACTTGCTGCATTCCCAGTGCTCAATACCCACAAACAGTGGCCACTGTATTGGATTGTGTGGCTGTTCTAGTCTGTTTCATGGCAGAAAGTTCTATTGAGCAGTACTGGAGAGACATTTGGGCCTTTACTATGTGCTCTGCCCTGGGCTAAGTGCCTTACATGCATTATCTCATTTAATATTTAAAACAATTCTATGAATCAGGCAATGTAGTATCTTTTTACAAAGGAGGTAGCTGGGGATCAGAAGTCAGGTAACTTGTCCCAAGTTACAGAGTTCTTAAAGGGTAGAGAGCCAGAACTGGATTACAGGTCCATCAGCTTCCAAAGCCCAAGCACTTACATTAGCACATTATATTTTAGGAAGATTTAACTAGTTTGAAATTAAACATGGCATCCATAGGGAAATGTCCAGTAGGTTACTGGCAACATAGTGTTGACACATAGAAAAGAAAATAGGAGATCTGATAGATCTGGGGTCAAAGTGAATCTCTCAAGAGATCCTGTGTGTTGTAGAACTAAACAGAATACATTCCAGCATACCACCAGAGAAAACAAAAATATTCAATGAAGGGACTTCCTTATATCTTTTGCTAGAGGTCAATTGACATTAAAAGATCGCTTAGCAGAAAGAAGGCCTTAACTGACATCCGGTAACAGAGTTGAGATACATTTGCTCTACCCAAGGTTCTCAAATGGGTATGATACCATATCCTTATAGGATATGTGGAAATATAGGAGGTATTGGGGGTAGACTGATGGGAACCATGTGCATTGTGTGGCCATGATCTTAGGATGCAAAAAGTCTTATGATGCTTGCCATGCTCCAGCACAGTGAAAAATTCTCTTACCCAAAATGTCAACGGTTCCCATATGAGAAACACGAGCCTACTATTCCTTAAGCAACACTTGCAGTCCATAAACCGAGGCAGTACAGGCATTAGAACAAAGTGGCAGAAATCCCGAATGACCGTTATTAATAGCACAGGCCTGAACATCAGATGAACTTGTGTTCCAATCTCTTCTCTGACTTACAGTCACTGTATGGCTTGCAACCCCATTACCTAGACTCTGAGCCTTAGTTTCGTCATCTAAACAAGGCAGAAAACAATAGTTAATGCATATAATCCAGGGTAGTTCTGAAGATTACAAAACTCTTGAAATACTTGGCCCAGTATTTGGTCCAAGGAACGTTGTTTTCAGTGTGAAAAAAGAGGATCAAAGTGAAAAAAGAGGATGAAAGAGGAACTCTAGCATGAAGACTAAAATAAGATGGAAATCCAAATAGAAAAGGAAGTTTAGAGCAGCACCGTCCAATAAAAGACATGGACACAAAAATGGTGGCACATGTTATTTAAAAATTTTCCCTAGCCACATAAAAAAAAAGAAACAGGAAAATCATTTTAAATATATAATATTTAAGTAACCAACTATATCCAGAAATGTTATTTCAACATATAATCATTATTTTTTCCACTTTTTTTAAAAAAAGATTTTATTTATTTTTTGTCAGAGAGAGAGAGAGAACAAGTAGGCAGAGTGGCAGGCAGAGGCAGAGAGAGAAGCAGGCTCGCTGCTGAGCAAGAAGCCCGATGTGGTACTCAATCCCAGGACCCTAGTACCATGGCCTGAGCCAAAGGCATTCACCTAACCGACTGAGCCACCAGGCATCCCAACATGTAATCAATATTTTTAAAAAGAGACATTTTACCTGTTTTTGAAATCCTGTGTGTATTTTGCTTTCAACACATCTAAGTCAATGAGCCACATTTCAAGTGGTTCAGTAGCCACCTGGGGCTCATGGCTACATACTGGACAACATAGGCCTAGGGTGTCAGTGAGCTGAGCTCTTTCCCTGACTGCTAGCTTTCAGTAATACTTTTTTTTTTTTTTTAAAGATCTTATTTATTTATTTGCCAGACAGAGATCACAAGTAGGCAGAAAGGCAGGCAGAGAGAGGAGGAAGCAGGCTCCCTGCTGAGCAGAGAGCCTGATGCAGGGCTCAATCCCAGGACCCTGGGATCATGACCTGAGCCGAAGGCAGAGGCTTTAACCCACTGAGCCACTCAGGCACCCCAAGCTTTCAGTAATCCTTAAGAGTCTTACCAGCTAACATTTCAGAGTGGTTTCACAAAAATCTCAATTATTACTCTGAGGAACATTATAGACTTAGGATTTTTTTTAAGATTTTATTTATTTATATGACAGAGAGAGATCATAAGTAGGCAGAGAGGCAGGCAGAGAGAGAGAGAGGAGGAAGCAGGCTCCCTGCTGAGCAGAGAGCCCGATGCAGGACTCGATCCCAGGACCCTGAGATTATGACCTGAGCCGAAGGCAGTGGCTTAACCTACTGAGCCACCCAGGCGCCCTAGACTTAGGATCTTAATACAAGTTGATGAGAGGCAGTGTTATAGAATGACAAACAGTCATTGAGTGGACTCTGGGAGATGTAGGTTCCCAATCCAGCTCTTCTCATTTCTGTGACCTTCAACAGGTTAACTACTCAAAACCTGTTTTCTTACTTGCTGAATAGGGATAATGTTCGAGATCCCCTAAGCACTGCTCTGGTGATCTTGCACACAAGTCTTGAGCTCAGTGTCTACAAGCTATTTCTCCAAATGTGAACTGCAAATGTTTGTATTTGGGTTTGAGAAGCAGAACAGGTGTTCATTAGAATCCTAGTTACTCTTCATATATGCACATAGGAAGTATTTGAGAACTGTATTATTTCTTGGCTTTTGTTAAGGAATCCACTGTGTTCTTCTAAAGCTGGTGTTTCTTCTCATGGCAAGGGCAATGATTTGACCTTGTGTCCAGATATGCCTCAACCTCTAGAACACTGCCTGGTACATGGTATGTCCTCAGAAAGCTAATTAAAGGAATTTGGGGTTGTAGAATTCATGAATAATAGTTATAAGTGCACTATTAAAGTATGATCATTGGTCAATGATGGTCATTTAACTTTTATTCTAATTATTTACATTATAATGTTTATGTAGCTCTTTTTTAATGAGAATAGTCTTTTGCCAGAAATTTAAGATTCTTCAGTTGATACAGAGTTCAAATAGTATAGGGGAAATTGAAATAATTGGTACTGTATTTTCCATAGAAGTAGCTCTACACATAAGTTACTAAAATATGATCTCTGGCACCTGGGTGGCTCAGTTGGTTGAGCGACTGCCTTCAGCTCAGGTCATGAACCAGGAGTCCTGGGATCGTAATCCCACATCAGGCTCCCTGAACAGCAGGAGGTTTGCTTCTCCCTCTGACCTTCCTCCTCTCATTTTCACTCTCTCTCATTCTCTCTCTTTCTCAAATAAATAAATAAATAAATCTTAAAAAAAAAATGATCTCAATATAGTACTCTCAAGACTACCTGAGAATTTAATGAATTCATACTTAAATTCACCACTAATTTCATATGACGTTAAAAAAAAAAAGCATACGACACTGGCATAGCACAAACACATTTATTTACTAACCAAAGGGATGATCCTAATTAAATCAACACTTCGAAATAGTTGCATGTAAAATGTTTGTGATAAAGATAACTGAACACAGTAATGGAAAAAAAAAAAAAGCAGTATGGAGATTTGCTCATTGAACTGAGCTTGTTCATCCTCACAGCTAATTCCTATCCAAAATGATGATGGAATTTTTACTCTACTTTTTCATAGACCCGAGTACAGGTGACATTGTTCATGACGCATTCCTAGAAGAAAGATAGATATTAAAGAATTAGGTCAGTCTTGCGTCACAGAGCAATGGTAGTTAAATACAAGGATCGACATTCTACAAAACTTTGTAATTTACTTCATAGATGGAGAAACTGAATTTTAGAATTCCTGAGTTTGAAAAACTAGAACCTGTTATTTTGCTTATGACATGTGTATGCTTTACTACAAACTAAAGTATTGATTTGCAAAGTCTAAAGTATTCATATGATCTTGGCAAATGTTGTTCCTTATTTTAAAGAAGTGGAAAGATGTATGCCAGGAGGGGAGTTTGATGGCTTTGATGGCTTTCCCAAGATTTTACTGTAACGCCACAGTAAGCATAGACTAAACCTAGCTCCAGGTACATCCTCTGCTGTCATCTTGTGTCTTCTACTCCCACAAAGGGCTCTCTTAGGTAATTAGTCTTTACCTTGTTATTTTTTTCCTACCCAAACCTAGTTTTCATGTTCATCATCAGTATTAACAGTTGTAGGAACTTTGAATGCAAACAAGAAGCCTAATAAGACACAAGAATGTTGGCACTTACCACCACTAATTTCCCATTTTCCAATTTTCTTGTGATTGTGCTTTCCTTCCCATCCCATTCCTGATGTTGAACCAATGCGCCGTCTGTGAAGTTGCAGACCGTCTGCAAAAATACACTTTTTAATCTTCCAAAGTATGTTATCGGAGAGATGCTCATAACTTTCTTTTTTTTTTTTTTTTAAGATTTTATTTATTTATTTATTTATTTGGCAGACAGAGATCACAAGTAGGCAGAGAGAGAGAGGAGGAAGCAGGCTCCCCACTGAGCAGAGAGCCCGATGCGGGGCTCGATCCCAGGACCCTGAGATCACGACCTGAGCCGAAGGCAGAGGCTTTAACCCACTGAGCCACCCAGGCGCCCCGCTCAAAACTTTCTTAATCGACATTTTTTCATCTTTTTCTTTCTGAACCCACTTCATTAAGCCATACCAATATTATTAATAATACAGTTTATGCTTTTCAATTCTAGATCCCTGTAAGAGACACTTATTCTCTCTCATATTCCCTGTAAGAGACACTTGCTCTCTCTCATATTCCTTAAACTATTTTTCCAAAATTGACTAAGATATGAAGCTGGTACTTTCACTAATTGGTCAAACTCAATTCATAAAATACTTTAACTTTTTCATTAAGTTTTGTCTCTAACCAGTAAGACTATTATTAATACAATCTATCATTCGACAAGTCTCTGTTATTTTGTTGAATGATGACTGACCTGAGTTTTTCTGCCATCAGCTGTAGTTTCTTCAAACTTCTCTCCCAGGTTACATGAAAACTGGGTTGTTTTCAAAGTGCTCTCAGTTTTTATGGTGAGGTTTTTGCCATCAGAAGAGATGATACAATCTGGTTTGGCCATTGCACCCACTTTTCGCAGAGCCATTCCCACTCCTGTAGAATGTTTTATCATGTTAAATAACAGGAAGACCAAGGCTTTGGTTTACATAATAAATGCAGTAATTTAATTGCAGTTACTGTGTGGTACATATTTCCACTTATTCACTTCTCAATAACAAGTGTAAACACATATCCAGCGTTTACCACAATGTGCCAGCACTTAACATACATGAATTAATGGAAGTCTTGCAACAACTGTGTGAGAGGTGGAGAGTACTGTCTCCATTTTAAAAGATGAGAAAATGAGGCACTGAAGTAACTTACCCAAGCTCATTCAGCTAGGAAATGAAGGAGCTGGAACCAACAGAGCAGGCAGTTTGGCTCCAAATCTTAAGCTCTTGGCCACCATGGTATGCTGGCCTTCAGAAAGTTAGGGAAGAAATCTGGACTTCCAAAATGGATTTACTCAATTCTGCCCAACACTGTATTATATGACTTTAGCACACAGTCTGACACATGCAAAGCTCTTGATAAATATCTGATTAATAGCTACACAAGATCCAAATCAATTCTGTTCAGAGAGCATGGTATTTTAAGAGTTAACTGCACAATCGTGATACAGATAAATTGCGGAAATTTTATCTTCAAAAACAGTAAGCATTTCAGAGCTGTGTAACTCATTTACTATATTGAAATCTCATTTAATTTATAATCTATGTGTCCCCAATGTTAACATTTATAAGGAAACTTAGATCTAGGCCAAATCCTGGTTTCACAGAGGAGACTAAACCTAAGCTGAGTAACTAGCTTGATAATAAAAACTCAGCTAGGCTTGCAATGTCCCCTGGGTGCCTTCTCTTTTGCTAGTGCGGGGACTAGTGCCTCATGTTGTTAGATGAGTCATTATTAATTCTCACTTTGGACAAATATAGGGCTCTGCTCTTCCCACACCTTGATTGCTCTCTAATGAATTGAGCCCCACAACTTTCATGATTCTAGAACCCTGGAAACAAACCACCCAATGAGCACATTCATTTTCAAAGGGCAGAGAAACAGTGTTCTTTATTTGGTCCTCACACAAGTGAACACACACTGACAATTATTGCCTATGAGTGCAAAACTGGCTTCTTCCAGAGTTACCTTGATCTGGACTTATAGAGCAAAAAAAAAAAAAAAAAAGATTGAGTTCTACTTTTACTCGGAGAATCGTAAATACGCTCAAGATTCACCACAGAACCAGCCTTCACCTGTCATTGTCTTGGATAAAGGCCAATGAAGGTAGGTTTCTGAAGTGCCACAGGGACTAGGTTTCTGTAGAGGGTCTTTGTAGTAAAGTCTGCCCCAGAAAGCAGTCATGCTAACATTTGTGGATGGGCAGCTTCTAAAGCACCCTCAGGGTTCCAGCAGTTGTCTTAGGGCTGGAAGCCCCTTTTCTGAGAAGATCCATCCTATAGTCCTCCATCCCACTTCCTGTGGGAAAGTGGCCTGTGACAAAGGTCCACTTTTGTTTGCTAATCCACCCAATGGGTCAACCAGCATACAATGGTTGTCACTGGTTTAGAAAAGGACAGTAACAGAGACTCAGGTACTATTTTGAGAGGGTGAACTGGAATCTTCCTACAGAGACTCATATTGCCTTGAAAGGCTTTTAGGGGGGGTGGGGGGAACGACCTCCTGCAGGGCCACACCCATCTTGCAAACGGCTGGAAAGCAGCCTCTGGAGGGCTCCGCAGCTTCTGACGGCTGCTTTCCAATAAACCCACTCCCCGCCTCTACGCCCCCCATCCTGCAGGCACAGAGGGCAGGGCAGCAGCGCGTCGCCCTCCTTGGGCACAGCGGGCCCCGACCGATGCCCTTGGCACTGCGGCGCTCAGGGCTCAGGGCTGGCAGTGCCAGACGGTCGGCGCCGGCAGCGCCACGCCTCGGAGCGCCGCTCTGCGGCCGGGAGGCAAGGATAACCCGACGCTCCGCCGGGAGCCGCTCCAAACCAAAGGGCCCGGGTTCACCCGGTGAGGGCGGGCAGAGCGCCTGCGGGTTGGGGCAGAGGCGGCCGAGCCGCAGAACGAGGGCCGAAGCTGTCGCCCCATTCGGACCTTCGGAAGGGTTTCTGCTGGAAACCGCGCCCTGTGGAGAAGAGGGGACCCGTGCGCCATCCAGGAACAAAAGCTGAGGCAAGGCGGGAGCAAGGTGGGAAAGAGGGAGTGGGTGCGGCCACGATGGGGCGAGGGGGAGTGGCAGGATGGCTGGACGGCGGGACGGCGGGACGGCGGCACGAGGAAGGAAGACGAGCAGTGGGAAAAGAAAAAGAGGGAGAGTTATGGGAGCTGTCTGAGGAGGTCGAAAGAAGTGAAGCTTGGGGCGGAAGAGGAGCGCGCTAAAGGCCAGGAAGCAGTGCGGGTGGCGGCCGCGTGGGCTAGGGGAAAGTGGAAGAGAGCTGCGGGGCCCCGGAGACGGAACAGCTCAGAATCCGCAGGCGGGCGGCAGGCGCGCGCTGCTCTGCCCGCTGCTTGCCCACGTGCTGGTGGGGGGATGGGAGATGGATGGGGGTACAGGGGTTGGCGGCGGACAGCCGGGCATGCCCCGCCGCGTAGCTCGGCACGCTGAAGGGGACCCAGGAACAGACACACACTCGCCACGTTACAGGCGCCGCCTGGCCGGGAGCCTCACCTACTTCCTTCATGTATTCGTCAAAGCCTTTGCTCTCCACTAAGCGCCATCTTCCTACCAGCTGCTGAATGGTGGCCATGGTGGGCGCGGGCGGGCGGGCCGAGCGAGCTGAGCAGAGCCGGCCGTTGGGAGCTTGGAGGGCGACCTGCGGGCTCGCGTGGCTGCTTTATAAAAGCGGCGCGCGCCGGGGCGGCTCCGAGAGGCCAATGACAGACGCGTCGAGCCCGGCCCCCCGCCCCGCCCCCCCGCACGCCCGCAGGGCCTCTCTCCCCCGGTCGCGAGGCGCGAACGTTCCACCTGCCCGGGGACGGAGGAAGGTTGAGGGGCTCCCCCCGCGCTTCCTGCAAGCGGGGACTCGCCCGGCGCGCCCCATGCCGCCCCGGACGCCAGCGCCTGCACGTTCCAGCGCCTCCGCCGAGCAGGGAAGCCGGAGGGGCCGGTGAGGAGCCCCGCCCCACCTCTCCAGCGCCCCACCGTTTTACCTCCCAGCTGCCGCTCTCTTTCCCTCGAAATACCCGCGATGAATCCACTAGCCCTTCTAGGGCTTGGGGGCAGGACTTGATTTATCTGTGGTGGTTTGGCTGATTGATGGATAAACTTCTTCGCCTCCCTCATCCCCGCTCCTGGTCAGTGGACCCTTTCTGAGAAAACCTGTTCTCCCCACCTTCAGGACACCCCCACCTCTCCCCTCAACTCCCTCCTCCACCCCTGCCCAGTTAGGGCCTCAGGGCTAGCCTATACCTGGTTTGAGTTATCGGAAGGTACAGTGTAGGCAGTTTCCGAACTAAAACCCCTTAAGTTTCAGTTTAAGTGACCGCCGTTGCAATTAAATGTACCCATCAAGAATGTGTTATTCGTTTATGTTCTTAGCTACGTGAGCCGTTCATAGTTTCTTCTCAGACTCCCAAATATTTAGACTCCAGAGCTTTCCTCTTTGCCTTTAATGATAATGATATCCTCTGTTTGTTGTGTAGAGTATTATACTTTTCAAAGTGTACTTATCACAGTATCTTACCAGGTGATTCTAGGTTCCTGAGTTGGGACGAGGTGAGAAAGTTGCCACACAGGCCAGCTGCCTGGATGGAGAGGAGCTCCATTTATTGTGCTAGGTGCCGTACTTCCTGTGCACTTTCTCTCCATTAACTCTGAGCTCCACTAAATTTTTGCTAGTGTTGTCCCCATTTTCTGCAAGAGGACATGAGGCAGAGAACGTTTGCAAAGTGGTAGAACCAGAATCCCTGTCCAGTCCTCACTTCAGAGCTTGTGAAACAGGACCACACCTGGTTGCCTCTAGCTCACTGCACTCAAGGGGCTAAGACTAGAGTCTACAGTCTCCTGAACCATACCAGACATGGGTTCATGTTCCATCCTCTACAAACTGGAGTCTGGGGTTGGTCATTTCCCATCATACCTCAGGACATTTATTCCCCTGCACTGAATCTTTTTTTTTTTTTTAAATTTCAAATTCCTGCCCTAATTTTAAGGTCACTCCAGGTTTTTTGTTTTTTTGTTTTTTCTTGTGGTACCATTTTAATACCAAGAGACTTGGACCATGTAGTTGTGCCATTAAGAGCCCAGATGTCCCACACTTGAGGCTCTACTGCTGAGAAAATATTCAAGTTCTGAAGGCAGCTAAGTATGTCATTTGCTCAGTGATGCAAGTGCTGGCTTATACACACTTAGGACAGGCTGCTGCCCCTGCCTCCTAGAGAGGCAGCCCCTCCTGTGTGCTTGGACTTACATACTTAATATGCTAATTCAACATGCTTTATCCATGTTCGTATGGAACATGGTAATGACAGCCAAGACTCTGGACTGGAATGCTAATTTTTAGGTGATCGTAATCAACCATGTCACAGAAATATCAAAAGGAAAATGACACTATGGTACTAAATACATAAGAACTTAGGAAATAGTACTTAGGAATAGTTAACTAAAAGTTAACTTTTAAACACACTTTTTGATGTAATGAATGGAAATAATCCTTTTGTGGTTAACACACACCAATGAACAACAGAAAGATATAGGCCAAAATATGTGCTAGAGTCTGTCCTAGAACAAAGAAGAAGGGCATGTGATGGCTTTGCTTCTGTGGGCAACACACTTCATCCCTGGTTCTCTGGTACTTCTCATCTGTAAGATATATAGATATGGAAAGAGATTGGAGTAAATTTTTCCTAATGTCCCTCAAGGCCTGAATTCAGATTTCCTTCCTTTCTTAAAAATAATGGGAATAGATTTCACGTTCTGAAAAACAAAGTACTTCCTTAACCCGCTAACTGAAGCTCTGTTCTAGGCTACTTAATTTGAACCCAATACGAAATTTAAAAACCAAAAATGTTCGTAAAAACAAATCTGATTAAAATCTTGTGTGACTTTATGGGTTGGTTGAATATCTCTTTATTACAAAAAGGGAGAATTATTACTTGATTGAGATTAATTATATTATAATACAGGGATGAGGAAAAATCATTTTATTCTAAACCTATCCTCACAAATTTAAGTGACTGTGCTCGTCATTAGTTTTAGCAGTAACACAGAGGCAATGTAGGTGTTACATCCTGTCTTCCCTTCATGCTGGAGGATAATGACATGTTATTCGTATAGATGAAAATGGTTGAAGATCAAAACTTACCAGTAATTCTCCCCCTCCATAGCTCTAGAAGACCACCATCTGTAAGACTCATGCAATTTTACTTAACATCTCCAGAAACGCAGTTTTCTCATCAATGAAATTAAGGAGATAAGAATTACAGCAAATGGTTTCTTAGGTCCTTTTGAGCTTATCTCCTGTGGTAGTAGTTCATGGCTCTGAAAAGTATACTCAAAATTACTCTGTTTCCACCTAGTGGTAACGCGGAATATTTCTCTTCACTTTCCTTTGATGAATGTTAGTAGTTGGTCGGCTTCATATCCCACAAACTCACACATAAGTTTGGCATGTATGGTGTGGTTTTATTTAAAGACAACTTCCTTGTTACAGTTTGTGTAGATAAATGTGTCTTCCGTAAAGTTGACCGTAGCACATAATCATTTCCTAAGGACCTTGAGCATTGGTGGCTGGAAAGTAAGCAGCTGGCAGAGAAAGAGCACCACATTAAATCAATCATTGGAGAGAATACACAAAGCAATCCCTGTTCAAACAATGGAGTCTTTTCTTAGTACATGTGCAGATTAAGCAAAAACAGGCGGGGGAGGACAGAGTGAACACTATAAAGCCATACCTCTCAAAGTTTAGTGTGCAAACAATTACCTGGGGATCTTGTTAAAATGCAGATTCAGTAGTTTCCATAGCAGGTATAAGACCAAGCATTTCTAAGGAACTCCCAGGTGAAGCTAGTGTTGCTGGTTTGGGAACCATGCTTTGAATAGCAAAGCTGTGAAGTAAGAACTTGCATATGGCTTTGACACATCAGGGGGACTTTCGCTTCCCTGCATAAGGATGTCTGAAAATGTAAAAAAATATATAGAAAGACAGGAAACTGAACAAACTCACTCCAAAAATTACCTTACACAACCTTTGGACTACTTTCTAATTAACCTGAGGCAGCTCTTTTTCTGTCCATTCACCAGAAAGTGTGACAGAAGACGTCAAATGGGGTAAGGAGGGTGGACATTCTGTTATTTTGAAATTAGTTTCTCTCTTAAATATTATAACCAGGTTTCTTGACCCTGGTTCTTCCATGTCTTGCTCACTCATGCTGTGTACAACCCTTAAAACCACATCTTCCTTGAGAAAATCCCATTTCGAATCCGTTCCAAAAGAAAATCCTAATAAGTGGATAGAGCACGGATCTGCATCTTGTCAGTTGTGTGTAGCAGCAAACTTCCCAGAGGAGAAGTCAGGAAGCTCAGCAGCTTCTGCCACACCCTGAAGTTTTAAATCCTTCAATGTATCCAGCCACAACAAGCTACCATTCATTAATGGAAGGTTGTTTTCTTCTGTTTTTGGTAATATTATTTCTCATTAAAGCATTTCTAAAAATGGAGTTATTTTATGCATTTTGTCCTTTTACTTCAAACAGTTTGATTCCCCCCCAACATATCTGCAAATGGATAGCCATTAAAACTTTCTAATTGCTGGGGCACCTGGGTGGCTCAGTCAGTTAATCAGCTGCCTTTGGCTCAGGTCATGATCTCGGGGTACTGAGATTGAGCCCTGCATTGGGCTCCTTCTCAATAGGGAGCCTACTTCTTCCTCTCTTCTGTGCTTGCTATCTCCTCTCTCTCTTTCAAATAAATAAGTAAAATCTTAAAAAACAAACAAACCAAAAAAACTTTCCCGTTGCCTAAATAATTCATCATAAGTATGTGCTTGATAAATTAACTGGATGTGAGAATAGAGAGAAAATGAGACATTGCAAAAGTGACAATGAAAGTTATAATTTTAAAATGTTATGATAAAGGTTTTTGATTTTAAATAAGGCAGAGGGTAAAATGGTTCATCTTATTATAAGATCAATCCATTTCTCTTGCCAACATAGCTCTCCCTACAGTCCAGACTTATATAGTATTCAGTATTACATTTGTCATTAGCTCATGACAACAGATTGCAGAAATATGTAGCCATTTTATACCTCATGTGGGTGGTATTCAAAGTGTTCCAGGTCTAAAACAAGATGTAAGGGGGCATCTTGAAATAGAACAGGAAGAGACTTGTGAAGCCGCCCCCAATAAGCACAAAATGTTAGTAAAAACAATGTGCTTACCAGACAACCAGATCTGTCTCAAAACAAATCCCCTAGCAACCTCAATTTCCTCAAGCCCACCTCCAACAAAACTGCCTTTCCCAATATACATTATATTGTGTACAAAGTCTGAGGCTACCCTAGCTCTAAGCACACAGACAAATTCATAAAGAGTACTTCTGCCCTTTAAAAATTGCAAAAGCAAAAATCCTCCAAATTTGATTTTTTCCTACTGGAAGAGGCCAAATTCTTTTCTTGCAGATTATACTTTCCCATTTTTCAGTCTCACTGTCCCTGTGATATTTTGTGATTTAAGGTTTCTCCCTCCAGGCTCTTAACACCATTTGATCAGTTCTCTTCATTAATATTTACCCATAAGACTAGATTTTTAAGTCAAATCTAGAAAATTATAGGGTTGCTTCTTTCTAAGTTGTTTATCCTGATAGGTCAGGCTCATCTCTTTCTTTCGTCCGAATGAGCTCTTAAGAGGAATCATCAGAATTTAGTAACCTACCTAACTCTGGCCGAGGACACTTTCTCAATCCTAACCCTCATCCTCTTTACCTGGTGGTGGAAAGAACTACTCTAAATCCCTTAAAGACATGCACGGTATTATGAAAACAGCATCAAGCTGATTCTGTGCACTCCTCTAAAGGAGCCAAGAGGCAGGACAGATCCCTTTGCTCATCCACCTACAAACACCATAGGACACCTTTTGTTCACTGTCTCACTTCTGCATTGACCAACACTGAAAGATATAAATTCAACAGTGTGTGGTGAAAGGTTTATTTTCTCCCATGCACGTCCGCATGCTGTCCTGCCTTGTCTATTCCTGTATTCCTCCTTTTACAGCAAGAGTTTCTCAATTAAGTGACTCACAAATTAACAAATAATGAGAAACCAAACTGAGTTTCCAGTGAACCACATTCTGCTTTCTGGGTTGGCTAAACACTGTGGCTTTTCTTCATACAGGACTGGAAGGCCAGGTGGGTGTTACCATGGAGGGCAACCATGATCTTGGTTTGGGTCTAATTGAGAAGGTGGGATAAAGAATATCTGTGCTACAAATCTCAAATTTTGTCACCTAATTTTCAGCCTCAAAATACATAATTAATCTCTCAGAACAAAGCTGGGGTTCCTAATGGCCTTTCTGCACTGGTAGGCTAGCAGGACTGAGCGCTCTGGTTTTTGCATTGCCAAGACATGGCGTTGTCCTGGTGTCATTATGAATAGCGCTCTCTTTCACTCCAAGTATCTCAGAATGAATGATGTTGGGTGAAGAGCAGTGAGATTTAATTCTTATATATCAGGCGGCTCCAAAGCCTAAATTGCAAGTACAGCATTATCATGGCACTCTAGTATCATCTAATGAAAAAGACTGACATTTGTTCTACAAGAAGGAAAAGGTGCTATAGGGCCATAGTCAGTCTGTCCCTACTCTCATGGCATTATGCAAATATGTCATGTGTGGACTACTCTGCTTACCCACAAATGAAGGGCCAGCGGAGCTGTCAACACAAGACAGATTGCTTTGATTCAAGTCAGACTGCAATTTTAGATCACCTAATAATTATGTGGAATGACTTTTAGCCTTGGTCTTCAAGGAGTTTGTTAACCTAAGCTTATACCAGCTAAGGAACTGCTTCCCCCCCGCCCCCCGCCATTTAACCAACACTTATTTAAAAGGCTGTTTTAGTTCAGCACATTCTGGAAATTCTCAGGTATTAAATGTCTCTGAAAATGTCAGAAAAACTCATTTTATCTTTATAATGTTCAGTTAATTTTCCAGGAAGATTCCACATAGTCTTTTGGGTGGGGAGGGGATACCTAGTCGGACTGCTTTCAGTTGTATCCTGGAAACTCTCGAGTTTTGTTTGTTTGTCTCAACAGGTCATCTCTTTGGCAGGAACCAGGTGGGTGTACAAAATGGATACATCCTGTTTAAAACGAATGTGCCAAATGCCACAAAGCCACCGTCTAATCGGCAGATTAGAAAGATCTTGTCTGAGAAATACTGGGTTAGAGACTATGATGCAACCCACATCGCTACCCAGCTTGCCCTGTGTTTTCAAGTGAGTTCCTCCCCATGAACTTGGGAATAAACTGACACTTGGCTGTCCCCAAGGTTGTGGCTCATACTGAGATACACACTTGCAAAATGAAATCTGCCAGTGTACAAGTCAAAACAGGGATTCTGCACCACCCTGCACCAGATGAGTAAGGACCAGAAGATGCTGCTGTGCACCCCCTTCTCATGTCATTGATATGGTCTTTGGAGAGAAGAGGCTCAGAGCAAAGCTTAATGATTTTACCACACATGCTCTGATGCCCTTATCTTTTGTTGGAAACTATAGGTATAAGTGGTTCCTGGGGGAGGCATGTGACTCTGTTGTGACAAGTTCAATTGTATTTGTTGCATGGTATAAAATAGTATCACGTCTGCAGCTATGTTATCAATATATCATGTACAGTAGTTAAAACTCTAGTTGGTCCAAAACAAACAAACAAACAAACAAACCTGATAGAGGAATCATAATGATTCCCCTTAGAAGCTGAAGACCCAAACCAGTCTTGCAAAGAATGCCTTACAATGAAATATATCTTGAAAGTCTCTTTTCTTCTACTACTCTAGAATAATACCAGCTTCTCAAAACAGGAAATAGTGTCATTTACTAGTGTTCCTTTGAACATTACTTACTATATGAAAGTTATTTATCTCATTTACTATATGAAAAAAAAGTGTTGTTTTAATTGCCTTTCCATTGTATTGTAGTTTTGCATTTTGATTGGCATAACCATTCCTGATGTATATTTACTGAAATGAAAGTTTGGTTCCATTATGGAACAGAAGATCATAACTATTTATTATTTCACTTGAAAGCAGGTGGGGGTATAAATCATAATTAAAATAAAAAATCCCTTAAGAATTCAATAAACCTTTATTTATCACTTTCCAATAAACATGAACAGTGATACTAAGTCTTGTGAAAAATGTTACCAGGTTTCCCTTTAAGCTTTCCTGAGCTAGTGGCTGCAGCCTCTCATTTCACAGGGCAAGGCTCTAGTTCTTTCTCACACACTGATCTTTCTCAACCCAAAGCCTTAAGTCCTCAGTGCTCCTAGGGAACCTAGCTAGTTCAAGTCACTAGCACTTACGTATTCAGAAGTAAAACTTGAACTCTGGTGCCCACACCCAAGTTGTATAATTTTTAATTGCACACTTGGCAATAATTCCTGGTCAGACCTGATCTGGGCCCAATTGGTTGTCGCTTGAGCATACATATTATTAGCAAATCCTTTAAAGTTATATAGTTTCATTTCTGAATATGCATTTGTGACTTGGACTCAAAACTAAAGAGGAATCTTAAAATCCTAGAGTTTGGAGGTCTTCTACTTCAACTAAAGCCTATTAAGTTTCTCTCAGTATAAATAAAACCAGTCTCTACTTAAATCATTCTGATGATAGAGGCCTCACTTCCTCCCCGAGAAGCCCTTTCTATGTTCTAATAGCTTTGATCGGGAGAAAACCATAATCTCTATTGGGCTGAAATCTGCTTCCAGTAATTTCTAGCTATTGGTCTTAGCTCGACCCTCTGGAATAACAGAATGTTGGCTCATTTATACTTCCATAGGTTTATAAGGCCTAGAAATATTTGATGATGACTTTTCATCTGTATACCCAAGTGTACTATATATAAAAGATCTGAGAGAGCTATAAATAGAACTCTATAAAGTGTGTATGTATATGTATATGTATACTTATATGTATATGTGGCATGTGTATACATATGTATATGTGTGCATGTGTGTGTGTGTGTTTGTGTAGAGAGAGAGATAGAGAAAGAGAGAAGGAAAGAAAGAGACATAGAGAGAGAGAAAGGGAGAGAGGGAGAGAGGTATGCATTATAGCAAAAATAAGAGTGAAAAAGAAGAATAATTTCATTTTCAATTTTGAATAAGCTTAGAGGCTAGGAAGGACCAAATAATAATTTAAAGTTGTTTAACAGGACTATCATAAAACATTCTGAAAAAGAATAATTTCCACTCAATTTAATTAGAATATTTGTATAATCTAATTGCAGATTGGTGACTGAATGAAGTCTTTCCAGAGTAAGAAATAACATAATCCCAAATAAAAGGTATACCAATTATGCCAAATATATTCTATAGTTATTTAAGCATTTAAAAATACTTTATAGGAATAAATGTTAAAATGAAAAGTAAGGCAAGAGGATGGGCCTAAAAAATTATTTCCATCAGTCATATTTGGCCTATGAATTGATGATTAAAGTATTGTTAGTATATGGATTTTAAGCAGCTATGGAGAATTTAACACTATAATTATGCAGATGCTTGGCCTCCACTTTTGTGCCTCAGGAAAACCATATATCATGACTATACATGTCATATAAATAGATGGGCACAATTTGCTCACTATCTAAATGGTAACAGGGACTTTTAGGCTCTTTAGTTAAACTTCTTCAAAAAATGTCAACGATCTCCGTAGCCTCAATTGTCATTTGTCTTCACTTAAACTGAAAAAAGATTATCTTAAAAAGATTATTTAAGAATTGAGTTATGGTAGCTTCAGTCTCTATCATAACCACCCTTCAATACTTTAAGATATGCCAGGCAAAGGAACACTAGCATCTCTCCTAAAATAATCATTTTACTAAGTATTCACCCTAAAGGCACAAGGTTGAAAGAACAGTGGCATAGGATGTAGGAGACTCTCTTTCTAGAATTTACTCTGCTACAAAATAACTGGATAAACTTATATGTATATGTGGCTGATTTTTTTTTCACTGTAAAATGAGAAGAGAGTAAATCAAGTTTCAAGGACATATATATATTAATTGCATATCTTTAGCAATCTAGAAAGAAAGCTGCTTTGACAACAACAATAAAAAAATCCTCATTGTGTCTTTTAATCATTTGTCATCTAATTTAAGGGTATAATATAATGGTTGCAAATTGAAATTTATGCTAGTGACTGTTCTCAGACTTAGACTCCTGAGCAAATTTCATAATATAACCTTTATTCTTACTGCCCAGCCCCCTTCTGCCCAGCAAGCTCTTGCTGAAGGGGGTGTTTATAAATAGAGAGATGGAAGAGTTCCTGCAGTGGCGGTAACTGCCAGGGAGAAATTTTCAGTGACTAGGAGGGCGGAGAAGGGGTGGTTATTCACACATGAGATCCATAGTAACCTCTCTGTTTGTCTGTCTGTCTGTCTCTCTCTCACACACACATACACACAGAGACACACACACACACAGGCACAAGTCAGCTTTAAATACCTACTGAGTGCAAAATAAATTTCAGGTATATTTCACTTTACTATTCAGATGTAAATAAGTTTCAGCTCGAACCACTCCAGTCAAATAAGATTTTGTCTACCCTTTCTTTTTTCTTTTTTCCCCAACTCTAGAGCATTTAGAGTAGCCTTTCAGAGGCAGGAGGATAGCTGAGGAGTCTCCACCCTTCCCTGATGGAGGTTTTTCAATCTGCAGAGAAGCTGAGGGACAGGAGGAAGCTGCTCTCTGCCTGAAGGAGAAGGCAGCCCCTCTTGAAACTTACCAGCCACACCCTTACTGACCTAGGCCTGTGAAAAGGTGCACAAGGCACTCTCTTTTGCCCCACATTTCCTCCTCCTTCCTTAACCCCACTCTTGTTTTTCTTTTTTATTATCATCTGCAAAGGATTTCTGCTATTTCTTGAAAACATTGCCGGGGTCTATGCTAAATCTTTTATCTAAACCAATTAAGTTAACTGGATGTCACTGGAAGCAAACGGCACAAAGACGGCAGGAGTAGGTTTGAACATGAACACCTTACTTCTAGGTTACTAGGTGTGTTTAGTTTTTTTTTTTTAACTTTCACCAGACACTTCATGATTGCATCATTCTTCACATGACTCCATGGGCTGAAGAAAAGGTAATGAAGAACATTGATGATGTATTGGAAATTAGTGACAATGCATGCAATTAAAAAAAAAAAAAAAAGACAAGACATTGGAGATGGACTTTGTAGTTAAAGAAACTTTGGGTACTGGAAATACCACGGAGATTAAGCCTCTCTTAATCTTCCCTTTATTATTCAGAGATGACATCTTTTCTTCTTCACCTACTTAAGGTGTATGAGGCAAGGAGAGGAGGTTCTCTTTGAAGGCTACAAGTTTAACCTGCTAGTTCAGTTTCTTTTTTACCATGGATGCATATACATTACTTACAAATAAATTAAAGAGGGGCACCTGGGTGGCTCGGTGAGTTAAAGCCTCTGCCTTCAGCTCAGGTCATGGTCTCAGGGTCCTGGGATCGAGCCCCGCATTGGGCTCTCTGCTCAGCAGGAAGCCCGCTTCCCTCTCTCTCACTCAGCCTGCCTCTCTGCCTACTTGTGGTCTCTCTCTGTCAAATAAATAAATAAAAAATAAATAAAAATAAATAAATAAATAAATAAATAAATAAATAAAATAAATAAATAAAAATCAAGAATGTGATTCTCTTTTCTTCTCCACAGCAACTCCAAAGTCTCACTCAGCTTTTCAAAGACAAGCTAAATAATAGACATTTCATTTTGCAAATGTATTTCTCAAATTGTTTCCAGCCCCAGGATCATTTAAGGTAAATGATCATCTCTCTCTCACAAGTTTTCTCTTAACTGAGTAAAAACTAGGTATAGTTTCTAAGACTTTCTGAAATAAGACTATTAGGATTTATAAGGAACTTTAATAGAAGGTTTTGACCTATTTAAAAGGAATGGATCAGAAGTTTTAGGCGTCTGTTGTCAGTTTAATTAACACTACCTTCTAGAGTAGTGTAGTGCAAAAGTTCTGGTATCTTCAGAACTTTCATTCAAACATTTGTGATAAGCATAAGATACATTAGGAAGACCTCAGTGTTCATCTTAGCACTATGTGCAGGCTTAATGCCTCACCCTCTGAATGGGCTTACTTTGACATTGTTCTTTTCAGGCCAATGAATCAACAATTTACTAAGATGATTTTAAAATGGTTACTCATACATGAGATCATCATACTGGTACCCTGCCATATGCTATTAAATTGTCTCGGTTCACAGGATACACTTTCAGTTAGAGTGTGAACAGTTACAGCTCAGGAATAGATCACAATGACAAGAGACCAAGATGACAGCTTACTTACCTGGGGTAAAATATATAAAATCCCAATGCTGCACTTGGACAAGGATGATGCTTCCTCTGGGCTCCCAACCTTATTAACAAACATTAAAAATTAGGACTAAAATGTGAAGTAGGATTCCTCATTCACAGCTGGTAAGATTGTAAATTAGTACAACCACTTTGAAAATTTGTAATTACCTACTGAAGTCGAACATTTCTACCAAGAGACAAGGGCAAAACTGTTCATGGTAGTGATATTTGTTAGAGCCCCCATATAGAAATAACTCAGATTTTTATGAATAGCAGACTGATTTTTTAGAGTGGTATATTCATACAATGGAGCAGCAATCAGTGATGGAAATAAAATTACAGTTACTTGAAACCATTTGGATGACATTTCTTAAATATAATGTTTACTGAAAGAATTTGCATAGATTAAAAACCTGAATATTCTTCTTATAAAAACACTTAAAAATGTGTAAAAATTATCTGTGGTGTTAGAAGTCAAGACAATGGTTTCTTTTAGGAAGGACAGAAGGAGGAGCCATTGGGAAGGGCATGAGGGGCTTCAGAGTACTGACAAGGTTTTCTACCTGGAAGACAGTTACATGGGTGAGTTCATGTTGTGATATTTTATCAACCTGTACACATAGGATTTGTGCGCTTGTCCCTATCTAGTGTTGGGCTTTAACTAGAGATGTTTAGTTTTAAAAGGAAGATGTAAGTGTTAGTGAAATATCTTTGAAATATCTTAAATGTCTCAGGGAAAAAACGATCAATGGTTCAATAAAATTCTACATGTATTATTAATCTTAGCTTATCAGAGTCTCTTAAATTATTTTAATTAGTTAGGGGATACCTAACTTGTAGGTTTTCACTCTGTCAATTTTAACCTGTCTAGCTGAGTACAGCTAGAGTTGGTTAAAGTTGGCAGTTAAGGAAGTAGATTTTGAGGGGATCACACAATAACTGCCTTCAGCTCAGGTCATGATCCCAGAGTTTTGGGATGGAGCCCTGCGGTGGGCTCCCTGCTCAGTGGTGAGTTTGCTTCTCCTTCTCCAATCTCCCTCTTCCTCTGTGATCTCACTCTCACTCTCTAAATAAATAAGTAAATAAGTAAATAAATAAATAAAACATTTCAAAAGTACAATCCTGGCCCCAGAAAATAACTGGTCTATCTCAAAATGTCTGGAGCACTGGAGCGGGTATTCTCTGTGGCTTCAGATACTTTCTTCAGAATCTAAGCTAACGAATGTGCCCCTAAGACTTACTTGGTACTACGGTTTAGCTAGTGTCCCCCGCATGAGGACTTCAGGCCTCCATCAACGACTTTCACTTGAACTTTTATCGTGGAATGCTTCTAGGAAAAGGGTAGAATGGAAAAGAAGATAGGATATGAGCACTGGAAGGGCAAAAAGAACATCATTATTAACATAAATAGGGGCAAGGGAAGGAAATATGTAATTCCTGCATATTCACAGAATCCCTTGAAAGGAACATGTAGATCAGGAATGCTGTACATGATATGTCATAGGGAAACTTGCACATCAACAATACAACCAGCAGGACACAACCTAAACAGTAGTATCTTTAAGTTTTAGTTTCTGGTTTGTAAAATGGGTATAAATTAGAGCTTTTAATTAAAAAAAGGATTTTTTTTATTTATTTGAGAGGGAGAGAGATAGCGAGAGAGAAAGAGAGCAAAAGCAGTGGGAAGAAGGAGAAGCAGAATCCCCACTGAGCAGGGAGCCCCACAGGAGGCTCAATCCCAGGACCCTGGCATCATGACCTGAGCCAAAGGCAGCTGACTGAGCCAACCAGGAGCCCCAACCTTTTAAATTCTTTGAAGTAAAATGAATGATTTAATTCTTTAATTTAAAAAAAAGGGTTTTATTAGTCTCTCTGTTGTTTGTTTTTTACATCTGCAAAAAGTAGATCAGTTTGAAACTACTTATAAGAGGGAATAAGTGAGTGAAATTAATATAGACCACTGTCCTTCCTGTGAGCCCAAAGTCTACTGAAAATCATATCAGTTGTCTTCAGGGCTTTGAATTCCATTCAAATCATTTTCTACTACAACCATAGATCATTACAGGTAAAAAGAGATAATCAAGAGCTTATTCTGACCCAGTAGCCAGAAAGGGAAAGAATGACTGTCCTCATCTTATCTGTCTTTGAAACTTCCTCCAAAAAAATTTTTTTAACCTAAAAGTCTTGGTACTGACATAATTTAATTAAGCATGTGTGAAACTGCAGTGTTCCAGAATCTGAAATTGATATAATTAAAGTGAAATGCAAAGTGTACACCTCTGATACCATTTTTTTAATGTCACACTCTATCACTTCTGCTTAATATCAAATCACAAGAGAGATTTTTCATCTGTTAATTGCATTTTACATGCCCTTCATCATTGGCCTTCAAGCAATTAAATTTGAGAAAAATTATTGAAGTAAGGAGTAAGGTCCAAAATAATCAAGTTCACTAAAGTTGCTTTCATTTAATAGTGTCTCTAGCAGATAAATTACCATTCATAGTTTCATTCTATTGTAGCTTTTTTACTCTCAAAAATACTTAGAAAAAAAGCTGAGGGATCTAGAGAAATATTTTTATTTTCAGAATATTTGTGAAAATATAGCAAGAAGCAAACTGCTTATTTCTAATACTGTGTTATAGAAATTATTATTCTTTATTGTCGAGTATACATTATTAGCAAAGAGTAATGAAATTACTCTTTACTTTACTCTGAAATTACAATGAAATTATAATTTGTCAATTTTCATTATCCCCCACCCATGTGTCTCATGAGTTATAAAGGATTCTTGGCAATTTTATGGCTTAGGTATTCCGTGTAAACTTAGCCCACAGGACCGGAGAATCTGACTTCTTGTCAGTAAGACAAGATGGGTTAGGTGACATTTTAGGGTATTGGGTTAAGTCATATGAAATTATCCTATTTGTAATTAAAAATTGTCAAATCTAGGCAATTTCATAAAATAGAATCAAATAGCTGATGAGTTTTGAGTATAAGCCTTTGGTGTCCCTGGAAATATCATTCTCCATTAAACTGATATGAATATATATTTTGGAATTATTATTTGATCAAGGGCTCTTCTGTTTACTATTCTCTATTGTTTCCCTTTGCACTTACTCCTTTTTCCTTTAAGCAAACAGCTTCTATTCTATCCTCTCTCCAAAATCACTGATAATTATGTAGGAAATGGAAAAATCCAAAAACCTTTTCCTATCACCTCAGCCAGTCTACAATCTTGGCCAATTTGATCATTTTCTCCTTTCAACGTGTTTCTTCTTTCATGTCCATGTCACTGTATTACTCGTTTTGTGACTTACCTTTCTAAATTTTTCTCTTTTCTATTCGACGCCTAAATGAAGGCATTCTATTAGTCTCAACTTTTATCCTTTTTCTTGCTCAATAGATTTATACTTGGACCTTAATCTTCTTCACCCTAAGAGAATGAGCTCTTTCTCTGCTTTCCAGCTACCAAAACATAAACACTCAACAGCACTCTCCTTTCCTCTTACTCAAGGAAAATGTGCCCTTTTTCCTCAATTCGCAATCCCTCCTTGTGCAATCACCTGCCTTCTAACTATCCCAGGGACACTGTCCTTTGTCCTACACTCTCAGCCCCTTCCTAGAGGCTCTTTCCTCTCAGAATGTAAACTTGCTTGATTTTCTCCTATGATATAAAGAGAAAAAAAAAAAATCTCTAGACCTTATGCCATCCTTTAGCCACAGCCCTATATGTTTTTTTTCATCCACAATCTTGCTTCAATATTCTACTTATTTTAGTCTTTGTCTCTTTATAACTTTTATTACCTAATATCTTAAGTTGGGCAACTCCTTGTTGGCCTCTGATGAGAATTTGATAGGAGTGGCTTATTTGGGAGGTAATCCCAGCCAGGGGGAGGTGACTTAGAGAAGGAAGAGTCAAGATAGGGTGTGTCAATGGATAGGGTGCTACTGAGATTTGAATCTCATTGAGGACATTTGAGAAATTATGCAGAACATGTTGGAGAGTTTACCCTCTTTGGAGGTGGGAATCCTGGGGTAATTACCCATCAACTCTCATCTCAGATCACTGAGGTTGCTCCTGGTGACGTTGACACTCTAGCCGTTCTGGCCAGCTCCAAGACAAAGCTGGGCTCCTGCTGGCCACAAGGGCAGAAAGTGGCAGGTGTTTGTAGTAGGAGCCCATGAGCAGGTATGGGAATGGCGAATGCTGAAAGATATGGGAGGAGCACAAACTGTGTCTACTACGCCCACTGTAATTAGCCTCCAGTTTTTACCACTTCATTTTATGGTGAGGAACCAACGATCTCGTAAGTGTCAAACCTAATGAAATTTCTTTTGTTCTTGTCCTTGCCCTCACTATAGGCAACATTTGGGGCTTCAGTCATCATCCTCCTAGATATTTTCCTTTTCTTGGCTTTTAAGAAGCCACTCTTCCTTGCTTCTTCCACCTCTGTGTGAAGAAGGTGTCTCTTCTCCACGTGCTGATGCTGCACAGGGCTCTGCTTAGGATTTCTCAGGCACATGCTATTCCTTAGGCATCTCTTCTAATTCTATGACTCCCACAACCACTTACGTGATGTTGACTTCTGAATCTGCATGTCCAACCTAGACTCTTCTCTTGAGGTCATGGCCATGCATCAGATTGTATCCCATGCTTCTGCTGCCCAGAGGGTCCGATCCTCTTAGCCTGAGTCTCAGAAGTACTCAATTCCAGCACTTACAAAACAGAAGAATTATCTTCCCTTAAAGACACATGTTCTTCCTCTTATATTCCTTCTCAACTAATCAGTAACACAGTAGAGAACCGGGAAGTCATTCGAGTTCTTCCCTTTTGTCTTACTCTTCATATCCAAGTCATGACCAATCACTGCCGATTTTGACCTCTTAATGCTCTCCAGTTCACTCACTCCTCCTCTTTCTCTTCACACCATCTCATTTCTTTCTCCTTACTCACGTTTTGCCTTTAACCTTACCTCATCACTCAGGAACCTTCACCCTGATTCTAGGATGGCATTTCAAAAATGAATCTGATCAGTTGCTTAGAGGAAAAGCTCAAATACCCTACTACCATATGAAGAGCTCCAATGAGCGGCCCCCGCTGGTCTCTCCAGACTTATGACTCACTGTTTCTCCTCCCACCCACCCTCTCTGTACTCTGAGCATTACAATTCCTGAATTATTCCACAGAACTGCAAATCTCCATGTGTTGATTTATTTAACTAATACTTCTATATAGCACATATCATACGATGTAACTGAAGAATTTTACAAATATTAAATTATTTAATCCTCATAACAACCCTATGATGTATGTACTATTATTATCTTCACTTTATAGATGAGGAAACTGAAGCCCACAGAGTTGAAGTAATTTGGCCAATGTCACACAGCTAGTAAATGCAGAGCCAGGATTCAAATCCAGGCAGTCTGGCTTCAAAGTCATTTTCATTGACCACGCCCTACCACACTGAGCTGGATTGGTGAACCTTGTTTCTCTGAGCCTGGAACATCCTCACCCACTTCCAGGTCCTTGTCTATCAAATCTTTTTTGATCCTTCACTAGTTTGATAGACTCAATCTTTTTCCTCCTTTGAACCCCCTCTGTATAAGTATAAAAATACTTACACTTATTTCTGTCTTTCTTTAGTATAAACTCCTTGATTGCCTCTCTTTGACTAGTTCTTGTAGTTTTCTCTGACTCTAAATATTGAATGTTCCAGGATTTTTGTTTTAATTTAGCCTTTGAGCTCTTTTTCTCTCTGTCTGCACTCATTCTCTTGGGCATTTCATCTGCTTCACCCACTGCAAATGCCATCTGGACAGGACAACTGCCACATTCATATCTCCTGCTTACAATTCTGTCCCAAACTCCAGGGTCATATAGAAAACAGCCTCTTCCATGACTTCACCTGGTTGTCTAAAGGGTATCTCACCATTCACATGTTCAGACAAAATTCTGATCTTTCCTTCCTAACACCAACTTTATCTCAGAGTTCTCCATCCTAGACAATGATAATGCCCCACTTCCAATTGCTCAGAGAAAAACATGGTGGAGTGATCTTTTATTCCCCCCCTTTTCTCTCCCACCCCATAATCAACCAGTCAAATCCTATCAGCTCTTTTTTCGAAATATATCCAGAATGCAGCCCTTCTCCACTTTTGCTGCTGTTAACCTGGTCTAAGCCACCGTCATTTCTTACCTAAATTAGTCTTCTAACTGCTTCTGTTCTTGCCTCTTTAGTTATTTTTCCCAGTGAAAGCCCAAGTGATACTATGGAATATAAGTCTGATCCTGTCACTCCTCCATGAAAATCCCTCTGATAGGTTCTCCTCTCCTTTTTTTTTTTTTTTTAAGATTTTATTTATTTATTTGACAGAGAGAGATCACAAGTAAGCAGAAAGGCAGGCAGGGATGGGGGTTGGGAGCAGACTCCCTGCTGAGCAGAGAGCCTGATGCGGGGCTCGAGATCATGACCAGAGCGGAAGGCAGAGGCTTAACCCACTGAGCCACCCAGGCACCCTCTCCTCTCTTTCTTAATGAAAGCCAAAGTCATTTCAGCAGCCTATAAGTCCTTCCCACATGAACTGTTCCCTGTCACCTCCTTGACCTTATCTCCTATTACTCTACTCTGCTGCTGAAACCCTGACCTTTTTGCCATTATTCCAGTGTTGCAGGCATGTCCCCCCACCCCGCCTTGCATTTGTACCGAGTATTCTTGTTGCTACATGCTGCTCTGCCTGGAGCATGTGTTTCCCATGCATCCTTGCCCCTTTACCCACTTCTGGTCTTTGTGCAAATGCTATTTTTTCAGCAAGGCCTTCCCTGATCACCCTGCTCAAAAGTGAAAGCCCCTAGCTCTAGCAGTCTCCATCTTGCTTTCAGGCCTTACTTTTCTCCATATCATGTCTAACAGTATACATTTTCCGTCTTCGTTTTATTTTCTATCTCTTCCCACTAGGATGTAAATTTCATCTAAGCTTGCTGCCCCTGTCTTATCACCAGGCAGTACCTATGCTATAATCAGTCCTCCAAAAACGTGGGCCGATATACGCATCAGCCTGTAGCCCAGAGCATAGAACATGCTACATCTTTGATAAATGTTATTGGACGGATCAGTACACTTGCAACTAGATATATTTTTTTTATCATAACTTAAGCTATCCTAAAATCTCTATAAAGATAACTGCAATCCCTACTTCTATTTCAAAACTTTCTTCCAGACCTCAAAGTTGCGATGCCAACAGCCTCTTGTTTATCACACCCTCGGCACTGTAGTCCCTCCTGTTCAAAGAGTTTAACGCTAAACTCATCCTCAGACACACACCTTCCAAACTCAAATAGCTTTCCAATTTTTTTTTATTAATGCTCAAGACTTTATCATCACTTGGTCACCAGTCATTTTCATACGCACTGACTTCTATGTCTCTGTATCCAAATAATTATCAAACCCCTGAGAGTCTACCTAAACAACATTTCTCCAGTTTTCCTTTCTCTTTCATTCTCACTGACAACACTCTCATCAGCCTTCAACCATCTCTTTATTCTATCTAATCTGCCATTTTCTTCTCCATCTACCTCTTCATATATCAGCAAATATGTACTTAGTCTCTAATCCACCAAGTACTTCTAAGTATTATACAAAATGTTCCATAAAATGATGTTCTTGATCAGACAAAAAGTCACTTGGTAGGACAAACTGACACAGCATCGTTCATTTCAGTCCTTTAGCTGTATTAACATTAATTTGTTTGACTGGATACCCTAAGCCAAATCTTGAATCCATGCCAGTCAAACCCATTTAAATCTTTGTGGTGCTGAAGGCAAGGATCTAATATAGTCCATTTGTCTCCTGTGTGCTGGTTCCTCATCCCAGGGAATAAATTCCATTGCATTTTGTAAACATTTCTCTCCTGTCGACAAACTGGATGGTTATGATGACCAGTTTGTACTTCTATTGCTGTGGGGAGGGTTCCTTTAGTACAGTGCCACATGGCTCAGCTTTTCCTGTGACCACTCATGTCATGAACCCAAAAGACACTTCTAGCCAAAGCAGCTCTCTGTTCCTCTCTGATCTTAGTAGGGGGTTGTATTCTATATTATTAATTTTATTTACATGTCTCTATTAATACTCCTTCTCCCCAGAACCTTATGTTTAATGAGAACAGGATCTGTGTTCTAGTAATCTCTTGTACCTTCAATACTGTTTGAACATATTAGAAGGTCTGTGAATGTTGAAAGTAATTGAATAGAGGGGCACCTGGGTGGCTCAGTTGTTAAGCGTCTGCCTTCAGCTCAGGTCATGATCCCAGGGTTCTAGGATCAAGCCTTGCATCGGGCTCCCTGCTTGGCAGGAAGCCTTCTATTCCCTCTCCCACTCCCCCTGCTTGTGGCCCCTTGCTCACTGTCTCTCTCTGTCAAATAAATAAATAAATAAAATCTTAAAAAAGAACAAAGTAATTGTATGGAATTACTTACATGTTACACTCATTTCGAACATACCATATAGCTGCTTTGGCATTAGAAAGGGCTGTCTGTAATAGGCCCTACGCATCTACACAAGAACACTTTATTCAAGAATGAGTCAAGAGGCTGTTCTTCCTTTGATTCAGCTAATAAAGATGGGAAATGCCCCTAATTCTCATGTTTTAGTATTATAACACCAGCTCCCTCTGTTGTTCACTTTAGAGATGACATATGCCATTTGAAGCTATTTTGAGCAGGCACAAAAATAAAAAACCCCTCTGAAAGCAATTACTAATTAAACTAGAATAAACCAAAGAAGTCATATTTAAAATTTTAGTTACTTGAGGCTGCCATTCTGGATACACAAGGAAGAAATAAATCCGATTATTAAACGGCAATTTCATACAGCATGTCTCCTTCCCTGCTGATTATTATGATCAACAAATATATACAATGTTTAGGAAAATCAATGACGTGTATGTTAGACAATGGAGTCTAACATAAACATGTAATTTCAGGCTCTTTGAAGATAGTTTTAGTTTACATAAGGATAATCCAGACAAGTGGTTCTCAAGCTTTGGAATGCATCAGAAATCCCCTGGAAGGCTTGATAAAACATGGATTGCTGAGTCCAAACCACAGCATTTTTTTAAATTAATTAATTTATTTATTTTCAGAAAAACAGTATTCATTATTTTTTCACCACACACAGTGCTCCATGCAATCCATGCCCTCTATAATACCCACCACCTGGTACCCCAACCTCCCCCCCGCCCTGCCACTTCAAGCCCCTCAGATTGTTTTTCAGAGTCCATAGTCTCTCATGATTCAGCATTTCTGAACTGGTAGACTTATGCTGGAGTTAAGAATTTACATTTGTCATATTCTGGGAACTACTCTAGACCATGGTACTAAATGTGATCTACAAAACAGCAACATCAGCATCACATAGGAGATTTGAGAGAAAAAGAATCTCGGGCCCCCAGACAGACCTACTGAGTCAAAATCTTTCTCAAATGATTTCTGAGAGATTCTTATGCACATGAAAGTTTGAGAGGTAGTAGCTTAGAGTAGGGGTGGTGAACTTTTTCACCAAAGGGCTAGATAGTAAACAGTTAAGATTTACAGGCCCATAGAGCTTCTGCCACAACTGCTTATCTCTGCCATCTTCATAAGAAAACAGCAACAGAGTGTAGCTGTGTGCTAATAAAACTTTATTTATAAAAACAGGCAGTGGGCTGGATTTGGTCCTCTGCTCATGCTTCATCGACCTCTGACTTAGAATGTATTTACAAGTATTTGTTTAAAAGATTTTATTCATTTATTTGAGAGAGAGAAGGAGAATGTGAAAAAGAGAGAACAAGAGCCTGAGGAGGGGTGAGAGAGCACAGAGAGAGAAGGAGAAGCAGACTCCTGGCTGAGCAGGGAGCCTTATGTGGGCTTGATTCTAGGAACCCAGGATTATGACCTGAGCCAAAGACAGACACTTAACAGACTGAGCCACCAAGAAATGTCCCTATGTGTATTTTTTTTTTTTTAATGTAGTCTCACCTCCAACAGTTTCTGTTTCAGTAGTTCTAGGATTAAACCAACTATTTGTATTTTGGGCAATAATGAGGACATTTTGATTCAGGCAGTCCACAAACACTTTGAGAAACACTTTCAGCCATCATTTTTCTTTGCATGTTAGATATCTATGGTTTTCTTATAAGTAGATCATAGAAAAATAAAAGGCCTTGATCTATTATTCTTTTCAACAACACCTTCCATGTTCTTCCAAATGTTTCCCACAGTAGGGCTGGACTGGCACTAATTGTAAGGGTTTTCCCCCAGTGGGACAAAATGAGCTCTACGAGGAAAGTAGCCCTCTGAAAGATTTGCTACTGCGCATATTTTCCCGTAAGGAAAAAGGACAAATTGCATGCACATTTAAGCAGGAAACTCATTACAGAAGAAAATTAGAGGCAGCGAGAAGTGCAGTTCCTTCTCCTTTATTGCTTCTCTAATTCTTCCAAACCCAAACTCCACTGCTCTAGCTAAAGTCTTCAGGGAATAGTTTTATGATTAAAACAAGCAAGCAAAAAAGTATCGTGCATTTACTTTCTCTCAATCCTCTATCTGGCAGAGAAAGAGAGGCAAAACAAACACAGCTGTAAAAGTGAACTTTGTTCTCATCCTCCAAATGGCTAGTTGTTTCTTTCTTAAAAGTAGATTTGAATTGGGGCACCTGGGTGGCTCAGTGGGTTGAAGCCTCTGCCTTCGGCTCAGGTCATGATCCCAGGGTCCTGGGATCAAGCCCCACATTGGGCTCTTTGCTCAGCAGGGAGCCTGCTTTCTCCTCTCTCTCTGCCTGCCTCTCTGCCTACTTGTGATCTCTGTCTGTCAAATAAATAAATAAAATCTTTAAAAAAAAAAAAAGTAGATTTGAATTAACCTTTTTACCCCAATAATCCCATCCCTTCTCACCACCTCTCCTTTTCCCAAAAGACACTTGCTCTAAGTTAAGTCTATGAACTTTCCTGTTGCCATTCTTCTTTGCTAAAAAGAGTTCTGGGAAGCCATACATGGGAAGGAATTTGTTAATGAACAGAGATGAAAATGATACATATTATGTTTTTCATATTTTTTTGAAGATGTATTTTTCTCAAAGTATGTGGAATGATGTCTAGATTTTTCTTAGCCTTTTTGTCAGCTGCCTTCAACTGTAGTTTTAAATTTAAGTTTCTTGGAGGTTCATTTTTTTTTTTTTTACAATTCTTTCCTAATTACTAACAATGTCATTCCCAATTGACAATTTTTAAATGCAAATAAGATAAGAGAAATCATGCATAATGCTGCTACTCAAAGATAGTCTCTACTCAAATAAAAAAAATTTTTTTTGAGGTGAAATTTGGATAACATAAAATTAACTGTTTTAAAGTGAATAATTCAGTGGCATTTAGTACATCCCCAATGTTATGTAACAACTACCTTTATTTCATTTCAAATCATTTCCATCCCTCCAAAGTAAAACATCTCACCCATTAAGTAGTTTCTCCCCATCCCCCCCACCCCTTTGCCCCTGGATGGAGCAAAGCTGGAATCCCAAGTAGTGTCCACGCTGACCCACACCCGCCCAGGGAAGCTCCTTGCTCCAGGAGGTAAGAGAAACTAAGGACGCCTCTGCCTTTTCTGGATGACCACGGCCCTCAACTGAAGGGACTCTGTAGGATGAGGGCAGGCTTGGGTAGTTTTCAGGTTTTCCTGAGAAAATCTCCTTAAATCTGTTCAGACCAAACAACACTAGATTCCCAGCCTGTCCCAGGTGGGAAGAAGATCTGAAAGGATGGTTGATGCTGGCTGCTGGATACCCTGCACATGTCCCACTGTGGGAAGAGAGAGAGTCTGGGACTCCAGTCAGAGCCCGGGACTGCAGTCAGAGCCCTCAGTCGGTGGTAGGAGGGTCTGCAGACTTAGAGCTGAGAGCATCTTCAGCTGGGGTCCTCCCACCTGGTGCGGGAGGCAGGGTCAGCGTGATGTCAAGTTAAGGAGTGAGGGGCACAAAACACGACAAGGGCTTGTCTCTTTGAATTATGAGTGGAAAAGAAGTGGACAACTTAGAATTGTCATAATTAGTCAGAAATGCACAAAATTAGACTCCTCTTACATTTAACTCTTGCTTCAGGTATACCCTTGGGGGAAAAAGTGTTGTCGGGCTCAGTTTAGCTGCTTTCATAAAGTTTTTTTTTTTAATTAAAAGGAATTCCAAATATATTATCAAATTTTCTCTTAGGAAAGTCAAATTACATTTCCATTCCATCTTTATCCGTTTGGGGGATAGAAAATTATATTTCTTTGATTTAATTTTCACTTCCTTGATTCTCAGAGATATTGGTACTTTTTCATGAGCTTATTGATCATTTATAATTTTTGTCAGGAGCATTTATTTGTAAACATGTCTCAATATGACTGATTTTCCAAATTGGATTTACAGATTGCCATAAACCAATATGAACTCAAGTGAGGCCATCATCATTATCATTATTATTATTGTTGTTGTTTTATCAGTGGATCACCTCCCATAATATCCTTACTTATGCACAATACAGTTTATTAATATCAAAGCCCCTTCATTTTAATTTTGTGGGTAATTGATAAATCAGAATATTTAAGAAGAGAGAATAGTTTGGTTTGTCTTTCAGTATATGAAAATATCTGTATCTAAATATCCATATCTAAATAGTATGAATTTAGCAACTAAAGACAAAAAAATAGGGGCACCTGGGTGGCTCAGTTAGTTAAGCATCTGCCTTTGCCTCATGGCATGACCCTGGGGTCCTGGGATTGAGTCCCACATTGGACTCCCTTGCTCCGCCAGGAGTTTGCTTCTCTCTCTCCCTCTGCCCCTCTCCGTGCTTGTACACACACTCTCTCTCTCAAAAAAATAAATGAAAAAATAAATGTCTTTGGTACTAGGTACACCCGCTGCTCCCACTTAAACTGGCACTGCATTTGAGCTTCATGGAATTTTAGAGTTGGAAAAGACCTAAGAGACCACTTAGTGTAGTTCTCTGTCATTTTAGAGAGAAGGAAGCTGTACCCCAGTCTGGTGACAGAGTCTAACAGAGGTCACAGCCAGGGGAAAGATCCAAGATTCTGCCTTCCTTACACCAGGCTAGTCTTGTATAGCTAGCAAAAGTGGTGAGAACTTAGAGCCTCCTTCCTCCCTCTGCCCCTCTCAGAGGCTAAAAATGGCTGCCCTGATCCAATAAATCATTAGAACAAGGGGAGGGGGAAATATGCACCCTTTTAGCTTTGCTAAGTATGTTTTTCTTGCCATACATAGCCTTAAGCTAAGGCAATGCCAATATTTCAGGTATTTCAGGGCACACATTTCCTCCTGCCAAATCTTCTCACTTCTATCAATACAGCAATCAAAGAAAGCAAGAAAGAAATCTGATCGTAAGTGGGTTAAGAGCTTGAGCCCTAGATTCAGTTTCCAAGCATGACTTCTGGCTCAATCACTTGCTAGCTATACATTCAAGCCTCACAGTTTCACCTGTAAAGTGGAGATGATAATAGTTATTATATTCACAACTAATAGGATAGCGGTGGACATAAAAAGAAGAAATACTTTATATGGAGATTAGCATATGACATTGGTGAAGACAAATGGCTGTAAGTGCTCTTTAAGAGATTAATTAATTGCAGAATATGTGCGGTATGCAGCTCTTTCACTTAAGCTCATTGATAGAGGGAAAAAAACCCTCCATCTGCAGTATCTGGGATTGTTGACTACTTCAAATTTTGCAACACATTCTTGTTTTGTAGATGAAGCTTTGTAAAAATGCAAGTAACTTGGATTTTTCTTTAAGTTTGTGACTTTCTTTAACAACCCTGGATGTGGAATAATAACTTCATTAGAAAGCTATTCAAGACATAGAGCATGGGAACAATAATACTTTAAGAATCTACAGTATGGGGGTGACTGGGTGGCTCAGCCTTTGGATCAGGACGTGATCCCAGGGTTCTGGGATCAAGCCCCACATCTAGGCTCCCTGCTCAGCAGAGAGTCTGTTTCTCCCTCTCCCTCTGCCTGCCCTCTGCCTACTTGTGCTCTCTCTTTCTCTGTCCAAAAAAAAAAAAAGAATCTATGGTATGTTTTCAAAGAGAAAAAAATTTCAACTCAATTAATTTATTAAAAAGTCGATAAAATTTCAGATCTTATCAAAAGCCACAATTAACTAAAATAAAGAGATCAATTTTGAAAAGAAATGAGTAAGTTTTTCAATTATTTGATCAGCAAATTAAAAAGAGTAGTAAATTATATCAACACACCAATAAAAGATAACTTTCTTGCTGATTTGATGGAGAATAACTAACACAGATTCATAATATGCTACTGTAAGGCTGTTAGTGACAGCTAACTGGGTAATGAGTATTGTCAACGCATGAGTATTTGAAATTGGCCCTGCTTGAGTAAAATGGAAATGCCCAGAAACCTCGCCATATGTCATATAAGGAAGTAACCAGAGAGTAGGCGGCCCAAAATAGTAGGAAAGTATTATCACAAAGTTGCATCCAACACTTAATTAATTTGAAAACTTTTATTATTTTTGTAGGTTTTGTGATGTTTGGGGTATATGTGAGCATTGTAGAGTGTGTCATTTGTTGTGATTTTTTTCAATGGAAATCAGTATTTATTTTGTAACTAATTCTGTACTTGTTATTTTTATTGTTTTTCATAAAGAACTCCCAAATTATTTAAGGTTCAAGCCCACAGAATCTGGGTCTGCCCCTGAGTAGAGCAGTATGAAGAATCAAGACAAGGAAATCAAAGGGATTCCGTTCTGAGGGGAGTCTTAGATGCCAGCTGACTCCTCTTCACAGTGACTGACCCAGCTTCTGTGGCCCACTGGATCAGTGGAGAACTGTGAACCTTTCACGGGTTCCCTGCTTTTCTTGCATTTTTGCTATAATTAGTAATGTTGTTAGAGCGATGACTGTTCCCCAGAACCCTGCATTGAGTGTGTAACATGGGTAGAATAGGGGTACTTGGCCGAAGGTAAAAGGTAGGCACGATCATCAGTGCCATGAAAGAATGTTTAGTGGAATGTGAGAGCATATTGCCTTTTGAATATACAGAAGAGCTTGGGCAGGACAGATAAAGCATTATTAAATAGGCAGCAGTGTATCTAAGATTAACGAGTGGTATTTACCCCAATGATACAGACATAGTGAAAAGAAGGGGCACCTGCACCCCCACATTCATAAAAGCATTGTCCACAAGAGCCAAACAGTGGAATGAACCAAGATGCCCTTCAGTAGATGAATGGATAAAGAAGATGTGGTTCATATATACAATAGAATGTTACTTAGGGATCAAAAGGATGAAATCTTACCATTTACATTAACATGGATGGAACTGGAGGGGATTATGTTGAATGAATAAGTCAGGCAGAGAAAGACAATTATATGGTTTCACTCATATGGAATAGCATGGAGGACCACAGGGGAAGGGAGGGAAAACTGAATGGGAAGAAATCAGACAGGGAGACAAACCATGAGAGACTCTGGACTCCGGGAACCAAACTGAGGGTTGCAGAGGAAAGGGGCCTGGGGAGATGGGGTAACCAGGTGACGGGCATTAAGGAGGGCATGTATTATGGTGAGCACTGAGTATTATATGCAACTAATGAATCATTGACCACTACATCAAAAACTGGTGATGTACATTGGACATAATAATAAAAAATAATAAAAATAAAAAATAATAAATATTATAATAATTAATAATTACAATAAAATAAAAATTAAATTTAAAATTTAAAATAATAAAAAAATAAATTAATTAAATTAAATTAACCAGTAGTGATTACTGAATTTCTTAAGTAGGTTGGCTGTCTGCTTAGAAGGAAGAGATAGTAGACAGCAAATGGAGTTTGCTTAGCGGGATCCATCTTTTATTTCAACTGTGTGTTGTTTGGGGTGGCTTGCAGCAAAGGGGGACACTGATGAAGATTACGGGGCAAGGGGCAGAGTCAAGTACTCCTGAGCCAATGCCATCCCAGGGAGCTTGCCCTGGGTCCTTGACTACAAAATACTAGCTAAGGTTGTATTCAGTGCTGAAATGTTTAGCTTGATTTGTTTTGTGAATCCTTTGAAAGTGGTCACTGAAAACTTAAAAATATAAAGCATGAATAAACATAAACGGTTGAGAACCACAAAAATATAAGGAAACCCTTTTGTGTTCAAATGTAGGATCTAACATTGACGCAATTAACTCTGGAGATCCCTTCCGTCCATGCCAAGTTCTCTGTTCTGTAGTGAATGTTGGACTTCTCAAGATCATTCAGCACAGATTCATTTATACACACCTAGTAGAGCCAGGCATAGGGTCTGCAATTGTGCATACAAAGAAAAACAGACAGTTAACTGAGCTTTCTATCTGAGTTCATTAAGTAGGACCCAAATAACTACATTATGAGGCAATATATGGTAAGTGCTTTGGGAAAGACAAAGTTAACAGGAATTTAAGTATGTTGACTCTGTTCTGGAAAGAACTGGAAGGAAAAGAGCTGTTTTTTTATGGAAGTAGAATCGCTGCCTAAGAGAAAATGAATAGAAGAGCGAAATTATTCCCCCATGAAAATGAAGGTGAATTGCTTATTTCTTCCTCGGAAGTGCTTTTGTTAAAACATGTCCTTCGTTTATCTTCAGGGGTTTGACATTTTTTAATTAATTTATACTCACATCCTAGTGTTTTAATACATTTTTTCTTATGGTAGAAAAAATATGATTTATAAGTGGCTTGGGGCCATGGTGGGAAGAAAAACTGAGAAGCGTGGAAAAGATGTTATGGCAGCTGAAAACTTGCTTGTCTCACTTCATGGTTTTGCTGAAAATCAGCAAAAAGTGCTTCCTTTTACCTCTGTTCCATTAAGACATTTTTTTCCTGTTTCATTAAAAAGTATACTTAAGTAAGCAACCCGACACTTTTATTTATTTAGACAAAATCCTCCAAAGTTATTTTTGAAAACTGATTAAGGTTTAATTTAAGCGCCTACTTTGAAGAGACGAGCGTTTTTGCTAGGAGTTTTAAGGAGAGCTTAGAAATCTCCTTGATATTTGTAAATCTCATGGAGATTATCACAGTAGGAGCCAAACCATATCTTGGTTTGCATATAATTTTCTGCACAGCTAATAACCTGCAACAGTTAAGAGCTAATCATCTCAGCATGGCTGTACCTGCTGTTCTAAGCTTGGAGGAAGATAATTGCAGCTAAAAGTATCAGAGGAAAGAAGGAAAGCAAATATAATATTACTCCCTTTGTAGAGAAGAGGGAGAGTTGTAGGAAAGAATAACAGGACCGTGATTTCTGAATTATTTATCTTGTGTCACAAACGTCACAGGGCTTTTAGTGAAGTGTTTGGTCACTACTTAGCATTGAGTGTTGATGCGCCATCTAAAGGTTCTCCTGATAAAATTTAAAGTCATTGACTGTCCTTCCAAGGATGGAAGATAAGAGAACTGTTATCTAAACCAGGGCATTCCATCGACCTAGGAAGCACAGCTAAGCAAAGAACCCGCAGAAGGAAAAAGCCAAGCATTTCCAGAGAAGTGGGGGCTAGGTTCCATATGGCTTGCTGTGGCGCGTAGCAGATGGCCGGGGCAGCGTGCAGGAAGAGCTGACAGGGTCCAGCAGGCAGCTAGTGAGAGTGCCCGCTGAAGCCTGTCATGTGAAAAGGGTTTCAATCAGTTAGGGCAAGGAAAAGTGATGATTTTTATGTTTATGATTCTTTGCTTTATGCATTCTGAAGAGTGAAATAAAATGTCAGGAGGACAGATGTGAGGATAAGGTAGAATAACGTCTTGATAGGTCTGCTGGTTGCCAGAAGCCTAAGAAAGGAACTCTGGTTGCTACATTAGAATTCTAACAGCTCCCGAATAATAGCCTACTGTAGTGCTTTGTATGCCAGGCTTTTAAAATGTCACAACCTTCCTAGGTAGGTTCTAATTTTGTTCCCAATTGAAAATGAAGATAGAGGGCTTGAGGCGAGAGGCTTGATCATTTGTCCTCAGTGAGACTTGGAGCCATTCCTGACTCCAGAGTTCACTGGTAGCCATTAATTTTGGCTACTTTTTTTTTTTTAGAAGATGTGTACTTGCTGGAAAGTAGGTCTTCTCTATCGTACCTATAGCAGGAAGAACAAAAGTCATTCATTCACATCTGCAGCACATCTGCCAGGCACCGTGAAGACTGTTGTGGATATTTGAGGTGTGAGGACCCGGAAGGATTTCTAATCCAGTGATTCGCAATAAAAACCTTTTCCTCCATCCGGAGTGTTTACTTAGTGTCAACCATATTGCCCCGGTCGACTGTATGTGACAGCTTGCTTTGGCATTCTGCTGGCCTCGTATCTCCTGGCCTTACTTCCTTCCCTTTGCTGACACGTGCCTTCTGCAACCATCAAACTAAACTTGACTCTGCTCTCCTCACAGATGCCCAGTTCTTGCCTTCTTCTCCTTCTGTGATGATTCTCTCTCTCTCTTTTTTTTTTTCTACCCGGGATTCACCACCTCTCACTCTACCTCCCTCCCCAAATGCTTTATGTCCAGTTTAAATGCAGACTCTCTCCACAGACTGTTGGTAGACTTTGCCCAAATACCACAACCAGAAATTCTGTCCCCTCCCTGGGGGCTCTCGGGATGCCTTAACACCTCTCAGGACATCGGGTACATTTTATCAGCAGTATGATTATTTTGTCCTAACTGTACCAACCCTTCTTGACTGGGAAGTTTCTAAGGGAAAGTTTTTAGTCCATTCATCTTTGCGTACCCCAGGATCTAGCAATGTATTGAAGCAATGCCTAAATAAAGAATTTTCCTTGAACACAATTCCTCTGTATATGAAAGGCAACCCTATGATTCAAAAGGAAATTATGCCAGATTTTTTGAAAGAAATGTCATTTACCTCAGATCAGTCTCAGAGAGGGACAACTATTTTCTAGAACGTTATGATAGTCCCCAAATGATAGGTGCTACAATTGGAATTTTCAGTCTTCTTAATGAAATGAATCTATTTTTTCCAGAATTGCTGTGGTTTTCTGTTATCCAAGCCTTATACTTAGAGCTGTTGTTTTTCCAATCTCTCAGCCTCCATTAGTCTCTCCAACTTTGGGCCCTTATCACCTCTGTCCTGCATTTTTGCAATAGCTTCACAAATGGGCTCTGACTTCTCTGTCTCTCTCATTCTCTCCCTCAACTACTAATTACCTCCCTCCAGACTCCAAAGCCATCTTTCTAAAATATGTCACTGAAGAGGGAATAGACCACCGCGATTAAGAGGTTCTGCAGTCGACGGTACTCAGGTTTGTACCTCCCTTTGGCCATTTACCAGCTGTGTGGCTTTGGACAAATTATTTAACTTCTTTTAAGTCTTATTTTCCTCTCCCATATTATTCAAGAAAACAACTCTACTGTCTCATAGCATTGTTGTGAAAACTTCTTATTTAAAATGTCCAAGTAACATGCCTGGCATAAAATTTCCTAAATATTATCATTTAATGCCACTCCTTTGCTTTAGAAGAAAAAGGAGAAGAAGAAGAGGAGGATGAAGAAGAGGAAAAAAAACTTTAAATGACTCCTAATGGGTTATAATATAAAACATTAACTATTTTGCTTGCAACTTAAAAATAGATATAAATTAAACATATCTATTTATATATATAAAGATAGATATAAATTAAATGCATATATATATATATATATAAACATACAAGAAACCCTTCATTATCTAGCCTCATTCTATCTTTACCACATGATTTCCTGTTCTTTCCCTCCATATAAGCCTCCTCATTAGCCACAAAGAATATTTCGATTTTTCCATATCATTCCATTTCACACCCATGAAGAGGTTGGTCTGACTGGAATCCACCTGATGCCCAACAGTTGAACTCCTACATCACTCAAGACGGAAGTAGAAGCTCCTTTGTAAAGTCTTCCTATTACCCCAGACAGAAAAATTCCTCCATTTTTCTTCCAAAGCCATACAATTCTTACTTCTGTCGAAGTTAAGTTTTGTCCTACATTGTCAATGCTTTTAAGAATGTGTCTTATTAATGCCTGGTTATGTAATACCTAGTAGAAGTGTCTGGCATGGAGTAAATGTCCATAAATATTTGTAAAATGCATTAATAAATGTATAAGTGAGTAAATCCAGAAATCAAAGAAATCATTCTTTGCAAAAGAAAGGTATAAAATCAGCTAACACATAATGGGCTGGAGGGTTTCACTTATAAAATGAAATGACAAAATACACACACAAATGCACACGCACAAACAAGCAATAAAAATTAAAGCAAGGAACTTAATATCAGCGAATGGTTTTAGAAAACAGTATGTCTTCTGTGTTTGCTCAGCCCAATCTTCTAAAGCCTTTTTTCACATCTTCAGTAGAGTTCTGGGCAGTTGAAGTTCATAATGGTGGCCTGGAGCCATCAGAAGCCAAAACCCATTGATTAAAACCAATTCGTGTCCCTCAGGGCTTGCTATAATAAGGTATTCAGTCAGTGGGGGATTATACTTCTGGGACTCATAAAAGCAAATAATCCTGGGCAAAGGAAAACCTTTATGCCCAAAGATTTACTTCGTGTTATTATATATAAGAGAAAAAAAAAAAAAACAACATCAACAAGCTAACTGTCTGAACTACAGTGATGTTAAGGACACTATGGTACATTTATTCAGTGGGATTCTGGTTCTTCAAATTGTTTTTGATGTGTATATAGCATGAGGGGGAAATACTTCCAGTATGTTAAGCTTAAAAATCAGGGTATAGGGTGCCTGGGTGGCTCAGCTGGTTGAGCGACTGCCTTCAGCTCAGGTCATGATCCTGGAGTCCCGGGATTGAGTCCCGCATTGGCCTCCCTGCTTGGCGGGGAGTCTGCTTCTCCCTCTGACCCTCCCCCTTCTCATACTTTCTCTCTCTCAAATAAATAAATAAAATCTTTTAAAAAAATCAGGGTATATAACTGCAAACAGATAAGGATCACAACCATAATAAAAACAATGTATAGAAAAAACACTGAAAAAAGATCAAATATGACTATTTGGGTAGGGGAGCCATGATTCTTTTTTACATTTTTAGTAATTTCCAAATTTTTTTTAATGAACTCTATTATTACTATTATTATTAAGATATTACTTACTTTGGTGACGCCTGGATGGCTCAGTCCGTTAAGTGTCTGCCCTCGGCTCAGGTCATGATTGAGGGTCCTGGGATCGAGCCATGTATCAGGCTCCCTGCTCAGCAGGAAGTCTGCTTCTCCCTCACCCCCTGTTGCTTCCCCTGCTTGAGCTCTCTCTCTCCCTCTCTCTGTCAAATAAATAAATAAAAATCTTTTTTAAAAAAGAGATACTACTTATTTTGTATGCCAAAAGCATGTTTTGATGGGACTAACCCTGCCAACTCAAACCAGTAGGCCGATGTACTTCAACGTACATTAGAAGCCTCTATGAGTCATTCAGCCTTCTTAAAAAGGCATTCTAAGACATTTGCTAAACTCATATTTCAATTTAGCAAGCTTCTATGGAGCATGATTGTGTGAAGTCTTTGTGTGAGGCATTGGCTTGAGGGGGAGAAGGTACAAAGACAATACACAGTTTCCCACAGCAGGCAAGTCACCGCCTAGTTACATGGCCTCGCACACCGGATTCCCGCTTCTCTCCAGTAGAGCCTGTCTCTGTCAGATGCTCTAATGAAGACGAGATTAAAGGCTACATGGCAGTTAACTCCACCTGACAGCACTAGAAGAGTGTATATGGGAAGCTGACATTTGAGTTGGGAGTTTAGGGCTGTGAAATGTAAAAATGTGAGGGAGACTATTTCAGAAAGAGGAAGAAAAGCATTAAAATGTATGCAGAGTAATGAGTTGTCTGCTGTGACGGGAACATTCAGCATGAGGTGGGGAAAGACTTGGAATGAGACAAGTGCAATAATGCATTTGTTGGCAGCCTACACGAAAAGCCTAAATAAAGTTGATTTTCTTCCAAGCTTTAAATATTATATACTTAATTTATTCTGAAGTACTCCATATATTGTAACTTTATTTTCCATGCTTTGGCCTATTTTTTTTTAGCTCTGGACTTGCATAATTATAAATAAAATACTATCACATTTTTCTTCAGGATTTCCTTATGCCAGGCACTCTGCTCTGCATTTTTCATATATGAACCTCATATGAACCTCATGAAAACTGTAAGAGACAGGTCCTTATTCCCATTCTACAGATGAATAAACTAAGTCACAGAAATATCACATAATTTTCCCAAGGTTACACAGACAGGAGGTAGGAAGGCCAAAACTAATCACATGACACATTAAATTAAAAATCTTGACACGAGCCTACCAGGCTAGGTAGTGTCCTACGCATGTAGTTCAGAAACATGGTCACTAGATGGCAGAAGCGGCCCGGTTTGGATAGAGTTTGGACTGGGTGTGGTCGAATCTTGGCAGCGTTTATGGGATTTAGCAATGGTCAGAAATAGCTTTTTCCCTTTAAATTAAGAAGATTGGGACTAGGAATAATATTCTTCCCTACAAAGTTAATCCTGAAAAGGAAAATTTTTCATTTTTCAAAATAGAGACCCACAACATAATGAAAATAATTTCCCACACATTTGAATCTCATAATCCATAAAAAAAAAAATAGAAGAAGATATGAATCTCCTCATTCCTTCGTTCAATGAGGAGGGGGATAATAAATAAACCAGGCTTATTTAGTTGAAGATATCTCCGGTTTCAAATGGCCATGCCTTTCTCTACTACAGTAAATCTAGAATGGCATCCCTTGTTTGGGGGAATGAATACTTACCAGGGGCGGAGAGAGGTACTTAATATCCCAAAGAAGGTCTGACTGAAGTTACCACACATCTACTGTGGGTTGACTTTTACTTATTCCTTGACCCCATCAGATTTTCAACTGTTTAATTTAAGTTAGATCAATACAAATATTTAACAGGACAATCAAAGAGAAACAGAGCACAAAGCATAAATCTAAGAGGCAGAATAGATTTTGTCCTTTGTTATCTATTATTAAATTCTTAGTAAGTCAGGTTGAGGTCAAAACTCAAGAAAAGTTTGCTCAAAGACCTAAAACCATCATACCTATGAATAGCATGACATTAATGAAATTCACTAATGGAAGTGCCCAGCTTAGAGGTTGAAGTCAAAGGGATGAATACACAGGCTTATTCACATAGGCATTACCCAGATCGCCATATATTTGGACTTTTGTTCAAATGAAGGGTTCCTATTGGAGACACTCAAAAGTGTAAGAGACACATCAGGTCAAACCATAACAAGTTCGGATGACAAGTTACCACACATGAGTAAACCAAGAAAATCCTTAACTACCCATTTCCTATTTCATAGGAAGAACAGAACCCTGCAGCAACTCACTCCCCCTCTCGTGACCCCTCCACATCCCCCAGTACTATTGGGAAAAAAAAAAAATTCCTAGTCAAAAAACATGTCACTGAAGAACACAAAGAAGAATTTGTAATTACAAAATGTGAAATGAGAAGGACCATTCAGAACCATGTTGAGTGAAACAGAAAATATGTCACCCACTGTAATTTTGCTAGAACATGCCCCAGAGGCTGTTCTTTTAAATAGGAACAAAAAGTCTACATTCTTCCTCCCTTCCCTCTTCTTCAAAAGGAAGAAATACTAATATCTTTGTATCAGATTCCAGAGTATTTATAGGAATATATATATAATTATATAATAATATATAATATATAAATAATATATTATACATAATAATATATAATATAATAATATATATTATTATATAATCATACCTCAACAAAGCTGGTTAAGTAAATACTATATATATAGTGTTTACTTATATATATATACTTGTATGTTTACTATATATAGTAATAGTATGTATATACTATTAATAGTAATAGTATATACATAGTATATACATACTATTACTATATATAGTATATAGTAATAGTATGTATATACTATTAATAGTAATAGTATATACATAGTATATACATACTATTACTATATATAGTATAGTATCTATATATATAGTATCTATATATAGTATATATATATACAGTAAACATACATACTATACTATATATGTATATATACATATACATATACATATATGTATAGTATCTATATATATCGTATATGTATACTGTAAACATACATACTATACTATATATGTATATATGTATATACATACTATTACTATATATAGTAAACATACAAGTATGTATATATATAAGTAAACACTATATGATTATGTATGATTAATATAAAATAAAATTCACCAGTTTGAAGTGTATATTTCCATGAGCTTTGACAAACATATATCGTTGTGTACCCACAACCATTATTGTGAACATTTCCCATGACTCCAAAAATGACACATTCCTTTGTGCAAACATTCTCCTTCCTCCCAACTCTCTCTAAGCTCCTCAGCTCCTGACAACAAATCCTCTACTTTCTGTCACTATAGTTTTTTTCCCCTAGAATATCATAAAATGAAATCATACAGCATGTCATCTCTTTTTGGCCTGGCTTCTTCTACCCAAAGCATGTTTTTAAGATTCATCTGTTAAAAAAAGAAGAATCATCATCATCTGTGATATTACATATATCAGTGGAGTTTATTATGGCTAAGTAATATCTCATTATATAGATAAACTATGATTTGTTTATTCCCTAACACCAAGTATTTTCTTGATTTCAGTTTTAAGACATTATGAATAAATCTGTGAGGAGCACTCAAATACAAGTCTTTGTGGGAACACATGTTTTCATTTATCTGGGGTAAATTCCTAGAAGTGGGATTACTAGGTCATCTGGTAAATGAATGTGTAACTGTTTAAGAATCTGCACCACAATTTAGATGGGGATATATCTACTGTGTGCAGTTCTTTCTAAATCCATGTGTCTCGAAGGTAAAAGAGCAAGGGGCCTCTCTCGTACAGAAGGAGCTGAGTCAATGTCCATCTGTGACGTTGTAGGCAATTACCACCATCTGTATCTTGTTATTGGCCAGAGTGATAAGATTCTCAGATTTTCATCTGAGCCGGAAGAGATAAAACCGTCAAATGGTGCTTCCTCCCCTTCACACATCTCTTGCTCTAGTGCATTTTCTTAGCGGCTCCACACTGGGATCCGAGGTGCCAGAACCACTCCACCAATAAAACTGTCCTTGCCTTTCTTTGTCGGGGTCTATCTGTGTGTACTTTCCCCAAGAACGCCTAAGTAGAAGAACTTCTAGTAATAAGACGATATTCCCATTCCTGAGTCTCCTAGCCCAGTGTTCTCCCATCGAGCCCTCATGGACCTTAGTGGCCAACATCAGTATGTATTAGTACTCAGTGCCTAATATTACATGTTAAGGTTATATATCATTCTGCAATCGCGGAAGCCAGAATTTGTAATATCTCAGACTCAAGTGAAAATTTTGAAATCAGAACTTGGATCATCCAAGACTGAGAAGGGATACTAACAATAAAATTAATATATTTCCTTGATTGTAATTGCCTTGATTACATTTCCTGTAGATTTACTAGCATCCAGTTGGTTATACTAAGAACTGTGCTAGGCACTGAGTATACAGCAGCAAACAAAATAAACAGGGTCTTATTTTCACAGAGCTTATTTTATATATATATATATATATATATATATATATATATATATATATATTTTTTTTTTTTTTTTTTTTTTTTTTTTTGACACAGAGAGATCATGAGGCAGAGAGGCAGGCAGAGAGAGAGGGGGAAGAAGCAGGCTCCCTGCTGAGCAGAGAGTGCGATGCAGGGCTCTATCCCAGGACCTTGAGACCATGACCTGGGCCAAAGGCAAAGCTTAACCCACTGATCCACCCAGGCGTGCCCTGAGCTTATTTTTTAATGGGATAGGAGATGGCCAGTTCATCAGTGAATGGTCTCTCTCTCTCTCTCTCACACACACACACACACACACACACACACAAAATATCCATGCTGGGCAAAGAATAAAGCCAGGCTGATGCGTAAGCAGGGATTTAGGAAAGCCTCCACAAAGATCCAGCCATCAACAGATGAGGGAAAGTGCTTTCCTAGGCCAAAGGAGCAGCTATACTCCTCAGCTTTATTTCTGAGGAACAGAAAAGAATCCTGGAGTGGGAAGGTAGAAGAGGCAAGATTTCCTCCACCAGAGTAAGAAGCCATCCAATACTATATATTGTATATACTCTACAATATATAGTACATATTCTGTCTCCAAACCCCCAAACTGTTTTACCTCATGGTTGAGAAATATAATAGCTTAGAAGAACATTAAAGGGATTCCGGTTAGGAACGAATTTATTGAAGTCTAATAAATATTTTATGTTCAGTGAACAAAATAATAAAACAGATCAAGAATACTTGTCATCTTGCCTTCTAAAGACATAACCTTTCTTGCCTCCTTCTTTGGCATAGTTCCCCAGTTTTATTATCTAAACATGGCCTCATATCCATAAAGATCTTCCTTCACTTTTATTTTATATTATTTTATATGCAGTGGTGATGGAGTAGCTCAAGATCTTTCATCTGTGTTTCCATGTTATACTAATTTATGCAAATGAATAATTATGTTTTTGAAATGTTGTTCCCTGAGTGACACACAATATCCAATGTGATGTTTAGACACTGAATCACAACATAAAGAGCACAGAGAGAATTTCTTTTTGTGAGGCAGTAAAACTGACAGATCAGGGCACAGTAAGCCGAAGGGCTAAGAACCAAAAGGCCAGTTGCTTGCCTAGTCACCTTGACACTGTGGGTGAGGTAGGCCAATCAGATGGGGCTGAATTTATGTTATAATTTGAATTCCCAGAAATCCGCAGGTAGTTAATACAGTCTTCTCATGGTTTATACATGGTACAGAGAGATAGATCTGAAAATACCATAGTAGGGAATTTTCTGGTTTCAAAGGGTTTCCTTGAATGAAATTCTTAGTAAAGAAATGTTATCCCAGATGGATCTCATTTTAAAGCAACTTAAAATTATAAGATACTTGAGTCTATAAAATTTCAGTTTATTCTCTATTAATGTCAACTAATTATTATTATAATAGTGATATACTATATACTTACATGGTCAAGCACTAAGCTAGGAATTATATCTATGCATACATATATAATTATATATATGATTAATCGAATCCTTCCAACAGTCTTATGAAGAAATTCCTTGAGGCTTAAGAATATTAATTAATTTGTCCACTATGATACTTGCCAGTGATTCCGTGGCCAGAGTTTTAATCCAAGTCTGTCAAAGTTCAGAGCCTCACCTCTCAACCGCCACACACTACTGTCTCAGAATGAGGACAAACCAGAAAACAGTGTGGCGGTACAATTTCATAAAGACTATGAATGTTGTTTAAAAAGGAAATTACACCTTCTGAGTAAGCTGGAGGTACATTTCCTTATTTCTTCTCATCCATCAACAAGTCTTTATTTAGCACTTGCTTCACACCAGGCAGGGGTCTATGCCTGGGAAACTACTGCAGTAAACAAAACATAAGCCCGTAATCTCCAGGAGCTGATATTACGGTAGGGGAGATACAGTAGTTCACATGACTCTCCTAACCAATTATCACACACGTGAGGGCTCACACCACTAGAGATGCACTTTCTCACAATTCTAGAGACATCTGGCTTAAGAATCCTTTAAGAGCAGTAAGCAGGCAAAACAAGGTATGTACCCTCTCTTCTCTGGCATGCTTTTTGAGCATGCTTTCATCATCCAATACAAAAGACTTTCCTTTTAAATGTTGCCATCTCTTATATGTTTGACATTTATAGGACTTTACTGTTATTTATTTATGTATTTATTTTGATATTGAGAGGGAGAGAGAGAGGGAGAATCTCAAGTAGGCTCCATGCCCGGTATGGAGCCTGACGCAGAGCTCAGATCTCATGACCTGAGCCAAAATAAAGAATTGGCTGCTTAACTGACTGAACCACCCAGGCCCCTCAATTGTAGCATTTTTAAGTCCACATTTGTGGTTTCTGTTTACAGGTTTACAAAAAGTGGGAACCATTTCTACTAAGCAGATAGTACTTAGGTATTCAATACAATTAAGAACTTAAATATTTAGGTACCTAATATAATTTACTTAGGTACCTAATATAACTAATTACAAACTTAAATATTTTTTGAAATATCACATTTTGATGTATAAAAAATATCTTCAAAGTAACATATCTCCTATAATTAGCCTACCAAGGCCAGAGGGTGGTTCCCCAAGAAACAAAAGGATTCAGCAGCCTCTCATGACTTCTTCAGTATGAAAGAAGATTCTAGAAATTATTACAGAAGATAATTTCCCCTCTCTTCTCAGAAAGCACAAAGTCCTTGGAAACTAAAATCAAGCCCAATATATATTTTACAATACAAGGAATCGTTTTCTCCTCCTTCCTAGCCAATAAACAGATATTATTCTCAAATAAATGATGTTAGCCTTTGTTCACTGCTAAATAAAAGTATCTTTTAGATTAAGATGAAAGGAAGTCATTCAAAAAAAATATTGACAGGTGAATTCATTCATGCAAAAGTTCCTTTGCAACATGTTTAGGCAAAGTATACCTGGAAAGAGATTTAAAAGTGGAATAGGCATGAACTGTTTCTAGACACAGGTCTGTGTGGAATGTGGGCTCTTAGACTCTCACCTCTGGGTCACTGACTTGGGAGAAAGAGCAGGATCTGGAAACTAGTACCAAATTAAAGTCTTTTCAGCAAATGTTTATGGAGCACCTGATAATATAGGGCAATCTGCCAAATACTCAAAGATGAAGGCCCAGTCCCTTTCCCCAAGATGGACATCAAAACAAGAATTGATTTCCTATTTTTCACTGTGTTTCTTAGGGTAGCCTTATTGCATTATAAATAAATCAAAAATGTATAATCCCTCCACACAATAGAAGTTTAATTTTCTCTAACTTTACAGTTCAGTATTGAGCTTGTTTCTCAGATCACCTTCTAAATTGTCAGTCATGGATAAAGACTCTTTCCATCCATGGCTCCTTCCCTCTGTAGCCAATCAAAATAGGGGAAAAAGCACATGCAGACATGTGGGGGAGTTACTGTTGATAGTCTCAGGAAAGGGACACATTTCTTCCCACATTCCATTAGTGAGAACTCAGTCTCATGGCCATTAGTAACAATGGAGGGTGAAAACCTCCATAGGCAAGTCACTATGAGGACACGGAAACTGGTTAAGGAGCACACATCACAGATTGAAAACTGATTCGTTCTATTTCAAAGCATGGAAATCTCTTCTGTTGTTAGCAGGATCTTGATGATAAGCTTTTACATATTGCTGTTTGGCTTTGTTGATTTATTTATAAGAAAACATCACCCAGACAAATACAAAGAAGCAAAAAAACAAAACAAAACAAAAATCTGGAACTATTCCTAAGAACATTTGAAACAGAATTGTTGATTTTTTTTGTCAGTCCCTTATCATTTATCATGTTAAAGAAGAGATAAACATTCCTTTTATCTTATTTTTACATACTAATTTTCTGTACAGAGAACTGGCATGAATAAGTCATGGGAATAAAAGTCACAGCATAGGGAATATAGTCAATGATATTCTAATAGCATTGTATAGTGACAGATGGTAGCTACGCTTGTGGCGAGCAGAGTATAACATATAGAAAAGTTGAATCACTACTTTGTACACTAGAAACTAACATAACATGGTATGTCAACTATACTCAAAAAAGTTTTTTTTAGAGAAAAGAAAAAATATATATAAATCTAGGGCCCACAAGTTCTTCCAGATTTTGTGTAAACTCATTATCTCCAACCTTTCCATGCTCTCTGTCCTTCATAGAAAATTAGTCATCCTGGAGAACAAAACAGGAGATCTAGTGTGGTAGAGTGAAGTGAGAGGTTCATCAGCCAGATCATCTTAATTGTCTCCCAAACCATGGCTGCAAAGAGAAACTCCTGTCCGGGTTGAATGAATACTATGTCTCTCATAGGTATACTAGTTTCATTTTGGTTTGGGGAAGATTTTCCCCCAAAAAATGTATGTAGATAATCTTAATATTATTTAAGGAAAAATTCAATTCAAAGGTTTTGATAATGAATTTTCAACTGAATGATAAAATTCTGTAATAACTTTTCTATCACAAAGGAGGTCTTGGTAGCTATACTAAGTAGGCATAGAGTACAGAATAGAGTTGTCCCGTCACTGTGTTTTATACCTGAAACACCTGTGTCAGCTACACTTCAGTTTAAAATAAAAAGGAGGTCTTTGTATTCAGTAAGATTGGAAATGAACACATCAGTCCACATACTTCAGGGAAAATGAAAGTAAGAAGCCCACGGCAGTATGATTCTACTCAACCATGAGAAGTCCATACATGGGCACCCAAAAATACGCACACAAACACACACAGACTCTGCACATCCCCTACACTCTCCCAAGTGAATCACACTTTTTGACTGCATCCATTAGGACACCAAGTCCCACACATTCCCATCACTGTCACCCATCAACATATCTCAGTATAGAATCCACATCATTCTTCCTAAAGTCAATAGCTGTAGTTCAGTTCTAGCAGGGAAATAAAAGAGAGCAAGGCAAACTGGTATGTTATTTAATCCAGAAGGCCCACTTTGTACCCCAGTGCATTGCTCTAATTTCCTCAGGGACAACAAAAAGAGGCAGCTCAGCCCTGAGTGGCGCCATAGAGCTATAGGCCAAACCACACTACCTAGACAAATGGTGAACTGTCATTTTGTGATGGTCTATAAACTTGCAATTCAAAACATGGTCCTTCCCACCAAACAGCATGGGCATCTCCTGAGAGCTTGTTAGAAATGAAAAATCTCTGGCTCCACCCCAGAGTGACAGAATCAAAATTCATGTTTTGACACATTCGCCAGGTGATTTGTATGCACACTGAATCTGAAAATCACTGTTCTGTAAGGTTTTGTGTCTTCTTTGCCACTGTTTCATCTCCTATGAATTTCTTAATATGATCATCATGCGAAAACTCAATTGTGTTTTGTGGAGGTCTCTTTATTAGCATCACTAAAAGGAGCAAGTCACTAGTTATGCAATCCAACTTAATTAAATAGGCCTATTCATTAGGACACAAATGCTTCATCTAGGATTATGCCAGTTGATTTCATTTTTTTTCTTTTTTAATTTTTTAAAAAATTTTTTAAAAAGATTTTATTTATTTATTTGACAGACAGAGATCACAAGTAGGCAGAGAGGCAGGCACAGAGAGAGAGAGAGGAGGAAGCAGGCTCCCCGTTGAGCAGAGAGCCCGATGCAGGGCTCAATCCCAGGACCCTGGGATCATGACCTGAGCTGAAGGCAGAGGCTTTAACCCACTGAGCCACCCAGGCACCCCATGCCAGTTGATTTTGTAGATGGAGGAAACTTACTTGATTTTCAAAGGATAAAGGATTGTGATGCTGGAGTGGAGAAGCAAAGCCACGAATCCTGATTTTTGTCAAAATCTACTTGCACTAAATATTTTAAATCTTTTACTATCCAAAAATATAGTCGGCAAAATGAAATTTTATCTTGTTGCTAAAGCTCACACTCAGTTATTCAAGCTATGAAAGCAAAATTATTTTAAGCATAGATAAGCATGTGTATTCATTTACTCATTTGATTGGAAAGTCCTACAGCATGCATAGTAAATATCATTTCCAAGAGGAATTAATAGAAACCCTACCAGTACATATGCACTGATGTAAGTCTATTTATTAATGTCAAAGATTATCAAGTTGTATTTTCAATGTTTTTTTAATTTTTGTTGTGACATTTTATGGATAGCATTATCCAAACATTATTGACATACTTCAGCTGGCAAAGGTTATAACTACAACTATGATCCTTGAGAGCTTTTTTATACCTGTAGAAGTACAAACCTAAGGTAATGCTACAATTAGTAGAGTGGACTCTGCTCCTTAGAAAACATGGGGCACATTATTCTCATGACAGACAAAATCCCAAATGACCTTAAGTGTTCCCACAGTATATCAAGGACATTTTTTCTGTGCAAAACGCCAAGAACTTATGCAAGAATGGCTTGTGAAAAAGGGAATTTTCCCACAGTACAACAGAGGAAATGCATGTTGAAAGGCAAGTACTAATATGCAATAGGAGACATGTGACCTACTTAATTATGTACCCTTGGGACATGCGATGTGTGTGCAAAGCAACGAAGGCCTTAAAGGTCATATTTGAGGAGCGCAAATCAGATGGAAGGAGGACGAAGGAATCCTGGTTGCAGGGCATCTTAATGAGATGAAACATCCCATCACATCTTTACAGTTTATAGCTACTGACGACCACCACAAACCCCAAGGGAAGAGGCAGAAATGCTTATTAAAACAGTGAGAAGCACTGTGTTTATGAAGACAATATGTGCAGTTGAAGGATATTAACAAAGAACTGCATTGGGCCTTTTTTTCCCCCTTTAGATTATAAAATTTATAGTAAAATAAAATTGTGTTTTTCTAACCTAATGGTTTTTCTGTTGTAATCTTCAGGCCCCCATGTAGAAGGACCTCCTCTAAAGAACGGTTCACAAAGTAAAAATATTAAAAATCTCTCTCATGGAAGGACAATTATCATAGGATCTCATTCATATGTGGAATTTAAGAAACAAAACAGAGGATCGTAGAGGAAGGAGGAAAAAATAAAACAAGATGAAGTCAGAAAGGGAAATAAACAGTAAGAGACTCTTAACCATAGGAAACAAACAGGGATGCTGGAGGGGAGGGGGAGGGGGACGGGGTTACTGGGTGATGGACATGAAGGAGGGCAGGGGATGTAATGAGCACTGGGTATTAATAAGACTGATGAATCACTGACCTCTACCTCTGAAACCAATAATATATTATATGTTAATTAATTGAATTTAAATTAAAAAAATAATGCCCATTAAGAAAAATCTCTCTCATGTAAATAATCCATGGAGAGTTGCTGAGCCCCTTTGTGGTACAGAAGGCATCATACCAGGAGTCCCTGTTGCTATTCATCCCTTCTAGGCCTCGAGGCCACAGTAATTTAAGGCAAAATCGTTGCCTTCTCACAAGTTCAATGCCCAGATCTCTAAAATGGCATTTCCCAAAATGAGGGTGTGCTTTTAATGAATTACAAATACATGCACAAAAGATGTACTTTATGGAGAAAATCCCAGCAATTATAAATGGAACAACTATAATGACTGTCAAAGTAAGCCCAATGCTCATGAAATAATACCACCCTCTACTTAGTATTCTTCTCTGAGGAGCTCAGTGTACTATATAAGCACAGAAGTGTTTCTCTTTTTAGTAAAAGAGGTTTTTTTTTTTTTTAAGTCTATTCCTGAATATTGAGTTAGATAAATGAGACTCATTTCAGCAAACGATTGTGTAATTCTCAATGTGCTATTCACTGTACATCAAACTGTTTATCCTAGTGCTTTTTTTTAAATGAAGATGATATGAGCATATTTTCTGTCTTTCTTGTTTTTTTTTTTTCTGGCTATCTTAATTCATCTCTGGAGACTCCCTTTTTAAGGTTTACACTGATTTAAAAGACCAGACAAGGGAATATACATTACCATTAAATTTTAATGCACAAGCAGTAATTGTAAATCTTTGCACTTATATTCTTGCTCTCCCCTTATATATTTAAGAAGCCATCTTTTCTTGAAAGAGCTTACATTTGTAAGCTTGGTCATCTGCTTATTTTGGGGGAGGAGAATTAATTAATTAATTAATTGATTAATTTTGAGGGGTGAAGTGCAAAGAGAGAAAGAGAATCTTAAGCAGCCTCCACAACCAGTATGAGCCTGAGCCCAGGTTTGATCTCACAACCCTGAGATCATAATCTGAGCCAAATTTAAGTGGGTGCTTAACCAAATTGCCACCCAGCCTCTCTGCAAGGGAGGTAGAAATTTTAATCAGGTTTGCTAATATACATTTTATACACAATAAAATTTTTCCTTTTAAGTGTACAGATCAATGAATTTTTTTAAAGATTTTATTTATTTATTTGACAGACAAAGATCACAAGTAGGCAGAGAGGCAGGCAGAGAAAGAGGAAGGGAAGCAGGCTCCCTGCTGAGTAGGGAACCCGATGCAGGGCTTGATCCCAGGACCCTGGGATCATGACCTGAGCCAAAGGCAGAGACTTTAACCCACTGAGCCACCCAGGCACCCAAGATCAGTGAATTTTTTAAAAGATTTTATTTATTTGAGAGAGAGAGAGAGAACAAGTGAGCACAAGTTCAGAGCAGAGGCAGAGGGAGAGGGAGAAGCAGACTCCCTGTGAAGCAGGGAACTCTATGCAGGGCTCAATCCCAGGACCCTGAGATCATAACCTGAGCCAAAGGCAGATGCTTGGGGGAGGAGCAAGTTGGCGGAAGAGTAGGAGACCTAAATATCATCAGGTCCCAGGAGTTCAGCTAGATAGTAATCAAACCATTCTGAACACCTATAAACTCAATAGGAGATAGAAGAGAAGAAGAGCAGTAATTCTAGGAACAGAAATGTGACCACTTTCTGGAAGCTAGGACATGCAGAGAAGTGAATCCTAGGTGATATAAGGGAAGAGAGACCATGGGGAGAGGGGCCATCTCCCGGCAAGTGAGAGAGCAGCAGAGCACAAAATCAGAAATTTTAGGAGCCTGCTTCATTGTGGGATGTCACTCCAGAGGCTAAGCAGGGGGTGAAGGTCTTGCAGAGACCATGTGGTCTCAGGAACTGCTGGGTCAGAAAAAGACTGGGGGTGTCTGATTGTGTCAGAGCTCCCAGGTATCAGAGCAGGAAGCCAGCAGCAGAGACAGAGCTGAGGAAGGGGCTTGGCTCAAGGTTACCTTAAACCATGATCTGAGACACAGTTGGGCCACTGCTCTTTAAGGAGGGACCCCCACAGATGGCAGATCTGGGGAGACCCCCTTCTTCCTCTTCCAGGAGGAGGAGTATGGCAGTGTGCTACAGGAATCTGCTGGGTTTGGAAACTCCAAAGGAGGCCATATGCCAGAGATAGAAATACTCAGTCACAGGCCAGGTGAGCATTGAGTGCAGCAGGAGATGAGGGAGATGGGAGTGATAGACTGATTTTCTCAGAGGACACACTGAGGAGTGGGGCCCCAAGCTCTTGGCTCCTACAGGGCCAGAGACTGGGAGGCTGTCATTTTCATTCTCATCCTCCAAAGGTATATAGAAAGCATTCAGGGAACAAAAGCTACCAAGAGCAAAACTGAACAGATTACTTAGGTTGGCCCCTGGAAAGGGCAGTGTAATCCCACCTCAGGCAAAAACATTTGAGAATCACTGCAACAGCAACCCTCCTCCACCACCCCCACCCCAAGAAGATCAGCAAGAACATCCAGCCAAGACCAAGTTCACCAATCAATGAAAACTGCAAAACTTCAGAGCTATGGGAATATAGCACATAGAATTCATGGCTTTCCCCCTTGATTCTTTAGTCTTTCAAAGTTAAGTTTTTTTAATTTTATTTTTTTATCTTACTCTATTTTTTTCCTCTTTCGTATTTTAACTTTAACTATTTTATCTTATCAATACTTTTTAAAAATCTTTTAAAATTTTCATTGTTATGCTCATATTCTATCCCTTCATTGTATTTAACCTTATTTTTTTTGTATACATATAGGTTTTTCTTTCTTTAAAATTTTGAGATACAGTTTCTTCTAATAGATCAATATATACCCTAAATCTAACATGGCTATGCTCTAGTCTTCAGTCTGATCACATTCTTTCCTCTTTTATTTTTCTTTTTTCAACCAACTTCTTATCAATTCCTTTTTTTGAATCTTTTTAAATTTTCATCTTTACAGTCATATTCCATCCCTTCATTGTGTTTACCCTTATTCTTGTGTATATATAAGTTTTTCTTCCTTTAAAATTTTGGGAGGCACTTTCTTCTAACAGACCAAAATACAGCCAAAATCAAGTGTGTGGCTCTGTTCTATTCACCTGTCTAGTGTGTGTGTGTGTGTGTGTGTGTGTGTGTGTGTGTATTCTCCCTCCCCCTCCTTTCTTCTCTCCCTGGTTTCTAGTCTCTTCTGATTTAGTTACTGTATATTTTTCTGGGGTCATTGCTACCCTTTTAGTATTGTTTTTTCTCATTTATCTATTCTTATCTAGATAAAATGATAAGGCAGAAAAACTCACCACAAAATAAATAAATAAATAATAACAAGAAGCCGTACCAATGGCTAGGGACCTAATCAATATCGACATTAGTAATATGCCAGAACTAGAGTTCAGAATGACAATTATCAATTATCCAGGTGTAAGCTGGGCTTGAAAAAAGCATGGAAGATACTAGAGAATCCCTTTCTGGAGAAAAAAAAGGAACTAAAATCTACCCAAGTTGAAATAAAAAAGAGCTATTAATGAGGTGCAATAAAGAATGGAGGCTCTTGGGGCGCCTGGGTGGCTCAGTTGGTTGGACGGCTGCCTTCGGCTCAGGTCATGATCCTGGAGTCCCGGGATCGAGTCCCGCATCAGGCTCCCAGCTCCATGGGGAGTCTGCTTCTCCCTCTGACCTTCTCCTCGCTCATGTTCTCTCTCACTGTCTCTCTCAAATAAATAAATAAAATCTTTAAAAAAAAAAATGGAGGCTCTTACTACTAGGTTACATGAGGCAGAAGATAGAATTAGTGAAATAGAAAACCAAATAATGGAGAATAAAGAAGCTGAGCAAAGGAAAGACAAACAACTACTGGACCACGAGGGGAGAATTCAAGAGATTAGTGATACCATAAGACAAAACAATATTAGAGTAATTGGGATCCCAGAAGAAGAAAGGGGGGGGGAAGGTATATTGAAGCAAACTATAGCAGAGAACTCCCCTAATTTGGCAAAGGGAACAAGCATCAAAATCCAGGAGGCACAAAGAACCCCCCTCAAAATCCATAAAAATAGGCCCAAACCCCATCATCTAATAGTAAAACTTACAAGTCTCAGTGACAAAGAGAAAATCCTGAAAACAGCTCAGGACAAGAGGTATGTAACACACAATGGTAGAAATATTAGATTGTCAGCAGACCTATCCACAGAGACCTGGCAGGCCAGAAAGGACTGGCATGATATATTCAGAGCACTAAATGAGAAAAATATGCAGCCAAGAATACTATATCCAGCTAAGCTGTCATCAAAAATAGAAGGAGAGGTAAAACGCTTTCAGGACAAACAAAACTGAAACAATTTGCAAACACCAAACCAGCACTACAGGAAATACTAAGAGGGGTCCTCTCTCTAAGCAAAGAGAGAGCCTAAAAGTAACAGACTGGAAAGGAACAGAGACAATATAAAGTAACAATCACCATACAGGCAATACAATGGCACTAAATTCACATCTTTCAATAGTTTTCCTGGATTTAAATGGGCTAAATGCTCCAAACAAAAGACACAGGGTATCAGAATGGATAAAAAAATAAGACCCATCAATATGCTGTATGCAAGAAACTCCTTTTAGACCCAAAGACACCTCCAGATTTAATGTGAGGGGGTGAAACCAATTTATCATGCTAATGGACATCAAAAGAAAGGTGGCAAAACCTCATGCCAGATAAATTATATTTTAAGCCAAAGACCATAATAAGAGATGAGGAAGGACACTATATCATACATAAAGTGTCTGCCCAGAAAGAAGATGAAACAATTTTAAATACCTATGCTCCTAACATGGGAGCAGCCAATTATATAAATCAGTTAATAACAAAAGCAAAGAAACACATCAACAATAATACAATAATAGTAGGGGACTTTAACACTCCCTCACTGAAATGGACAGATCATTTAAGCAAAATATCAACAAGGAAATAAAGGCTTTTTTTAAAGATTTTAATTTATTTATTTGACAGACAGAGATCACAAGTAGGCAGAGAGGCAGGCAGAGGGAGAGGAAGGGAAGCAGTCTCCCCTTTGAGCAAAGAGCCCAATGTGGGGCTCGATCCTAGGACCCTGGGATCATGACCTGAGCCAAAGGCAGAGGCTTTAACCCACTGAGCCACCCAGGTGCTCCAGAAATAAAGGTTTTAAATGACACACTGGACCAGATGGACATCACAGATATATTCAGAACAGTCCATCCCAAAGCAACAGAATACATATTCTTCTCTAGTGCACATGGAACATTCTCCAGAATAGATCACATTCTGGTCACAAATCAGGTCTCAACAACTACCAAAAGATTGGAATCATTCCCTGCATATTTCCAGAATGCAGTGCTTTGAAACTAGAACTCAACCACAAGAGGAAAGGTGGAAAGAACTCAAATACATGGAGGCTAAAGAGTATCCTACTAAAGAATGAATGGGTCAACCAGGAAATTAAAGAAGAATTTTAAAAATCCATGCGAACATATGAAAATGAAAACACAACTGTTCAAAATCTTTGGGACACAACAAAGGTGGTCCTGAGAGAAAAGTATATAGCAATACAAGCCTTTCTCAAGAAACAAGAAAGCTCTCAAGTACACAACCTAAGCCTACATCTAAAGGAGTTGGAGAAGAAACAGCAAAGAAAGCCTAAACCTAGCAGAAGAGAAATAATAAAGAACAGAGCAGAAATCAATGAAATAAAAAGCAAAAGAACAGTAGAACAAATCAACGAAACTAGGAGCTAGCTCTTTGAAAGAATTAATAAAATTGATAAACTCTTTGCCAAACTTATCAAAAAGAAAAGAGAAAGGACCTAAATTAATAAAATCATGAATGAAAGAGGGAAGATCACAACCAACACCAAAGAAACACAAACAATCATAAGATCATATTATGAGCAACTCTACGTCAGCAAATACGACAATCTGGAAAAACGGATGCATTCCTAGAGACATATGAACTACAAACACTGAACCAGGAAGAAATAGAAACCCTGAGCAGACCCATAACCAGTAAGGAGAACGAAGCAGTCATCAAAAATCTCGCAACAAACAAGAGCCCAGGGCCAGTTGGCTTCCCAGGGGCATTCTAAACATTTAAAGAAGAATTAATACCTATTCTCCTGAAACTGTTCCAAAAAAATAGAAATGGAAGGAAAATTCCACACTCATTTTATGAGGCCATAATTACCTTGATACCCAAACCAGACAAAAACCATCAAAAAGGAGAATCAGAGACCAATATCCATGATGAACACAGGTGTAAAAATTTTAACCAAAATACTAGCCAATAGAATCCAACAGTACATTAAAAGGATTATTCACCACGACCAAATGGGATTTATTCCGGGGCTGCAAGGTTAGTTCAACATCTGCAAATCAATCAATGTGATACAACACATTAATAAAAGAAAGAACAAGAACCATATGATACTCCCAACAGATGCTGAAAAAGCATTTGACAAAGTATAGCATCCTTTCTTGATCAAAACTCTTCACAGTGTAGGGATTTAGGGTACATACCTCAATATCATCAAATCCAACTATGAAAAACCCATAGCGAATATCATTCTCAATGGGGAAAAACTGAGAGCTTTTGTCCTAAGTTCAGGAACACAGCAGGGCTGTCCAATATCACCACTGCTATTCACCATAGTACTAGAAGCCCTAGCCTCAGCAGTCAGGTGACAAAAAGAAATAAAAGGCATCCAAATCAACGAAGAAGAAGTTAAACTCTCTTTGCAGATGATATGATACTTTGTGTGAAAGATCCAAAAGACTCCATTCTAAAACTGCTAGAACTCATGCAGGGATTCAGTAAAGTGTCAAGACATAAAATCAATGCACAGAAATCAGTTGCATTTCTATACACCAACAGCAAGACAGAAGAAAGAGAAATTAAGGATTCGATTCCATTTACAACTGCACCCAAAACCATAAGATACCTAGGAATAAACCTAACCAAAGAGGCAAAGGATCTGTAATCAGAAAACTATAAAGTACTCATGAAAGCAATTGAGGAAGACACAAAGAAATGGAAAAACATTCTGTGCTCATGGAAGAATAAATATGGTAAAAACATCTATGCTACCTAAAGCAATCTACAAACGTAAAGCAATCAGTATCAAAATGCCATTAATATTTTTCAAAAAAATGAAACAAATAATCCTAAAATTTATATGGAACCAGAAAAGACCCCAAATAACTAGAGGAATGTTGAAAAAGAAAACCAAAGTTGGTGGCATCACAATTCCAGACTTCAAGCTTTATTACAAGCTTTATTCAAGCTTGTATGTTGAAAAAGAAAACCAAAGTTGGTGGCATCACAATTCCAGACTTCAAGCTTTATTACAAGCTTTATTCAAGCTTTATTAATTATCAAGACCATATGGTACTGGCACAAAAACAGACACATAGATCAGTGGAACAGAATAGAGAGCCCAGAAATGCACCTTCAACTCTATGGTCAACTACCATTTGACAAAGCAGGAAAGATTGTCCAATAGAAAGAAGACAGTCTTCAACAAATGGCATTGGGAAAATTGGACAGTCACATGCAGAAGAATGAAACTGGACCATTTCCTTACACCATACACAAAATAGACTCAAAATGGATGAAAGACCTCAATATGAGATAGGATTCCATCAAAATCCTTGAGGAGAACACAGGCAGCAACCTCCTCAAGCTCAGCTGCAGCAATTTCTTCCTAAAACATTGCCAAAGGCAAGGGAAGCAAGGGAAAAAATAAACTATTAGGATTTCATCAAGATTAAAAGATTTTGCACAGCAAAGGAAACAGTCAACAAAACCAAAGACAACAGACAGGATGGGAAAAGATATTTGCAAATGACATATCAGATAAAGGGCTAGCATCTAAAATCTACAAAGAACTTATCAAGCTCAACACCCAAAGAAAAAAATAACCCAATCAAATGGGCAGAAGACATGAAGAGACATTTCTACAAAGAAGGCATCCAAAAGGCCAAAAGACACATGAGAAAGAGCTCTACAACACTCGGTATCAGGGAAATACACATCAAAACCACAGTGAGATACCACTTCACACCAGTCAGAATAGCTAAAATTAACAAATGAGGAAATGACAGATGTTGGCAAAGATGCAGAGAAATGGGGACCATCCTACATTGTTGGTGGGAATGCAAGCTGGTGCAGCCACTCTGGAAAACAGTATGGAGGTTCCTCAAATAGTTGAAAATAGAGCTTCCCTATGACCTAGCAATCACAGTAGTGGGTATTTACCCTAAAGATAGAAATGTAGGAATCCGAGGGGACACATGCATGCGAATGTTTATAGAGCAATGTCCACAATAGCCAAGCTATGGAAAGAACCTAAATGTCCATCAATAGATCAATGGATAAAGAAGATGTGTGATATATATATGGATATATCCATATATATATATATAAAGAAGATGTGATATTGAGATATATATATATATATATATATATATATATATGGCAGCCATCAAAAACGAAATCCTGCCATTTGCAAAGACGTGGATGGAACTAGAGGGTACTATGCTAAGCAAAATATGATCTCTCTGATATAAGGAATTCAAGAGGCAGTATGGGGGTCATGGGGGGTAGGGAGGGAAAAAATGAAACAAGATGGGACCAGGGAGGGAGACCAACCAGAAGAGACTCTTAATCTCACAAAACAAACTAACGGTTGCTGGGGGGTGGAGGGGAGGAATAGGGTGGCTGGGTGATGGACATTGGGGAGGGTATGTGCTATGGTGAGTGCTGTGAATTGTATAAGACTGATGATTCACAGACCTGTACCCCTGAAGCAAATAATACATTATATGTTTTTTAAAAAAAGGCAGATGCTTAATCAACTGAGCCACCCAGATGCCCCCAGATCAATGAATTTTAATAAACGTATATGTTTATTTTACCAACACAACAAGTTATGTAATGTTTTTGTCATCCTAAAATTTCCTTCATGTCCCTTGGCAATTACCTCCCCAATCCCCAGTCCTGGCAAGCACTGATCTGCTTTCCATTATTATATTTTGCCTTTTCTAAAATATCATATAGAATCATACAATACATGGTCATTCGAATCTACCTTCTTCACATAGCATAAAGTCTTTGAGATTCACCCATATTGTTGCACAGATCAGTTCATTCCTTTTCATTAGCAAATGGTGTTCTATTGTATAGATGTACTACACTTTATTTATTCATGCACTAACCAATGGGCTGTTTGGGGCTTAAGAATAAAATTGCCATAAATATTTATATCCAGATCTTAGTTCAGACATCTATACATTAATTTTTCTTAGATAAATATTTAGAAGTGGAATTGCTGGGTCTGGTGCTAAGTGCATGTTTCATGTATATGAAACTGACAAACCATCATCCAAAGTAATTACACCATTTTGTATTTGCATCACCAATGTAGGAAATTCGATGTTGCTCCACATCCTTGTTCACACTTAACATTGCCGATTTTTTCCACTTTAGTCATTCTAGGCAGATAGTAGTATCTCCTTATGATATTAAATTGCATTTCCCTGATGACTAATGATACTAAGCATATTTTCATGTATTTATTAGTTATTTGTATATCTTCTCTGCTGGAATGTGCCTCAAAATATTTTCCCTATTTTTAAAGTGTATTGTCTATCTTTTTATTGTTGATCTGTAAGGGTTCTACATATTCTAGGTACAAGTCCATTATCTGACTTATGTTTGTAAATATTTGCTCCCAGTCTGAGCTTTTTTTTAAAGAAGAGTGTTAATAGTTTCTTATCTTATAATATACTTACAATAATTATAATTATAATAATTATAATTCTGTTCTTATAAGAACAGAATTTTTTAATTTGATGAAATAACTTTTTCTCTAATAATATAGCTTTTTGCACTCATTTTCTTTTTTTCAAATGCTCTCAGTATTTAGAGACTATCTCTTGACTATTGGCTAAAATAAAACAAACCTAATGCATTCTCTCTCTTCTGTTCCTATTTTAGTTCATCTCATGTTAAGGAAATTCAGGCAATGTATTAGCTTCCTATTGTTGCTGTAACATAGTCCCATAAAATGATTGGCTTATAATGGCACAGATTTATTATTTGATAATTCTGGAGGTTATTAGTCCAAAAATGAGTCTTACTGGGTTAACATTTGAAGGGGTGTTTCTCTTTTGCAACTCTAAGGAAAAATCCATTTCATTGTCTTTTCCAGCTTCTGGAGGCTCCCCACATGCCTTGGGTTGTGGTCTCTTCCTTCATCTTCAAAGCCAGCACTGACCTGTCTAGTCCTTTTCATATCAACTCATTTTGACCTACTCATCTGCCTTTCTCTTCCACTTTTCAAAAAAAGATTGCTTGATTGATTGATTTGAGAAAGAGAGTGGGAGGAGGGGTAGAGGAAGAGAATATTCAAGCAGACTCCACCCTGAGCCCATGGTGTGGGGTGGGGTGGGGTGAAGGTGCTCGATCCCACAAACCGTGAGATCATGACCTGAGCCGAAACCAAGAATCAGATGCTCAAACTAGAGCCACCCAGATACTGCTGTCTTTTCCACTGTTAGGGACCCTTGTGATTAATTGTCCCACCTGGAAAATCCTGAATTATTTCCCTGTCTTTTATTATTATTATTATTATTTTATTAAATTGATTTATTTATTTTCAGAAAAACAGTATTCATTATTTTTTTCACCACACCCTGTTCTTCATGCAATCCATGCCCTCTATAATACCCACCACCTGGTACCCCAACCTCCCCCCCCCACTTCAAACCTCTCAGATTTCCCTGTCTTACGGTCAGCTGATTTAAAAACCTTAATTCCATTTACATCTTCAGTTTCCTCTTGCCTTGTAACACAGTATATTCTATACCCTATAGAATTATGGGTTCTGGGGATTAGAACAGAGACATCTTTGGGGGCCCATTATCCTCCCTGCCATTGTCAACATGGTAAGAAATCAGACTAAATGAATCTGGGCTACCATAACCTCTAGCCTATCTTTTTATAGTACTTAAAAGTCATATTGTACTGTGCCAACTCATTTGCTTGTCTGCTCCCAACCCTTAAATTGTAAACTCTTTGAGGAAAGGGACTAGATTTTTTTTAAATCTCTATAGCCTCCATAGAGCTAAGCCCGTTATATAAAAGATAGTCCAAACAGATTTGGTAGTCGCTGAATGAATGAATGAATGAATGAATAAACAAGCGAATGAATGAAATTTCTTCAAATCAATGCACTGGTCTTACTTCTATTTTCATCACTATACTTTTATGCTGCGTGGGTTAAATCTTAGATCTCCTGGTTATTTATTCTGAATTTCTGTATTCAATTTCTATTGCAGCTGTAACAAATTACCACAAACTTAGCAACTTAAATGGACACCTACTTATTACCTCACAGTCTGCAGTTTGGAAGTCTGGCATGGCTCAGTTGGGTTGTCTGCTTCCAGTCTCACCAGGCCAAATCCAAGTGTTGGCTATCAGGGACTCTTAGCTAATGAGGCTAGAGAGAATTCATTTCCTTGTGGTTATTGGGCAGAAGTCCCTGTTCACTTGCTGGCCATCATCCAGGGTCCAGTCTCTGCTTGTCAGGGCTGCCCACAGTTGCATGGCCCCTGGATCTTCAAAGCTACAAGAGCGAGTCTGAGTCCTTCTCACATTTTAATTCTCTCTAGATTTCTGAATCTGCCTTTTAAAGGCTCATGGGATTAGATCAGGCCCATTTGGATAATCTCCATGTCCTAAGGTCAGCTGACTTGGGACGTTAATTACAACTGCAAAATCTTTTCACAGCACTACCTAGATTAATGTCTGATTAAATAACCAGGGAATCCTGGGGTGGGGTGGGGCGAACCTTTAGATTTCTGCCTAAAGGCTTCTAACTTAACCTAGCTACTCTATCTTATTTTCCCTTTATGAAAAGTGAGGGTGGGAATTAACCCTACCTCATTTATTGCTATGGGAATTAAATGCCATTATTCATGTTACATGCCTAACACAGCTCCCAGACCATAGCTGGAATTTTAAATATATTCATTTTCTTACCAAAGTATATCTATTTTCACAAATATTTATATTCTTTTCCTATTATTCTATGAATTGACTGCAAGCAGGGTACAAGAATAAACTTGCCTCTTTTTAATAATTAAATTTAAGTTTACTCTCAGAAAAACCTATATTCTGCATGAAAAATAACTTTCCCTTATGAACTTACATGTCGTGTTTTACCTAAAATGTTTTTCATATTTGCAAACTTAGAATAAGTTTGTCCTAGAATAAAATGTCCTAGACCAAGAAGCTTCACTGATCCAGTTAATGTTTATTATTTCCTACTTTCATGATAGGGAAACTAGTATTGTAGTATGCACTTTCTTAATACCACGAACTAATCCCATCTCCTCAATACCTCCCTAATTTCCTAAAGAATCTCCCTGGGTCTTTGATGTGGAAAGACAAATGACAAACAGCTGTTCTCATCAGAGAGTTCCTAACCTCTGACAAGAGGTTGAGTGAATTAATCTATAAAATGGTTGACCTTCTGGTGGTTCGGTTGAGGGCTTTTAATAGGCAAAACATTTATAAAGGAATGAATTAGATATTTCTGTCTCCAAAAATTATCTCATTTTCTCATCAAGCCTTCCGTTCCCTAATGATTCTGTCTTTCACATAAAATGAGAAGACACATTTCTAACAAGATAACTATGGTTTCCAGTTATTCCCAGTGTTCTTCCTACATTCTATTTTATGAAATGAATTTTTAAATCCTGAACTACTCATCTTCTTTTATATTAACAGTGGCAAACTTGTTAACTCTCTATTTATGTAAAAATATTCAAGTTCATTAAAAACAAAAATACTAATAACTCACCTGGAATCTCTCTTTTTCCTCTTCTTGCTTTATTTTTGTTCTGTTTTGTTTTTAGAAAGGACATTTGGTATACTTACATTTGTATAGTTTTTAACAGAATTTTCCATTATTTCAGTTGGTCCTCACCACAGCTCCTTTGAGAGGTCAGATGACTATTATTATCCTCTTTTACCAGTGAGGAAATGGGCTTAGATATTTTCACATTAGCTGGTAAGGAGCTGAACTACTTCCTGTGATGTTCATCCTGTGTTCTTTCCTCTATACAATGAAGTAATTATATTTGACACATCAATAAGTTGGTGGGCTCCTCTTTAAGTGTAACTTATAAAGTCACATGTTAAACTTTGCTTATTTGTTTTAATGCACTCTATCCTAAAAAACACAAAATGTAGGACCCATACTATAGAAAACTTAAGATTTTGTGTGTAAATACAAAATTAAAAAGTTCTAATTGTGACATATGTTTTAATTAAAAATACATTTATTATTATCTTCCCATGGCAAATTGCAACAAATATTCTCAAATCCCCTACTATATTTTCATTCTAATTGTGAAAATCTTAATTTTGGGGGCACCTGGGTGGCTCAGTGGGTTAAAGCCTCTGCCTTCGCCTCAGGTCATGATCCCAGGATCCTGGGATCGAGCCCCACATCAGGCTCTCTGCTCTGCAGGGAGCCTGCTTTCTCCTCTCTCTCTGCCTGTCTCTTTGCCTACTTGTGATCTCTGTCAAATAAATAAATAAAATATTAAAAAAAATAAAAAAGAAAATTCTAATTTTGAAATTTCGAAAGCCTAACTTTTCTCCAAAAATCCAGAAAGCTATCTTAGCTATACAACATATTATTATGGTGGTTGGGAGATATTAATAATAACTAGAGCGACTATAATTTATCATCCAAACAAGAACACTTGGGAGTGAGAGAAATACTATTAATAATTATGCAAAAACAGCAGGCATAACTCAGAAAGGGGCCAGAGCCCAGGATATATGGTCACTCAAATAAAAACCCATATAGGTTGCTGATTTCAAAGATTTTCAGTTTCCTTAATGATAACAACCTTTATTTTCATTACACTCCCCTTAAGCAACCTAAATTAAAGACTGAACCTTGAACCTTGTCATCACCCAAACTGCTTCATCTCCAAAATTTTGAGCTCCAAAGTTTTTATTTCCCCCTCTCCTTCCCAAGGCCTTTCTTCTGCCAATTCTGCCTTTTCTGTCCTCAAGCTTTGGGGACACAATGCACACAGCCCATCCAGAAAAGACTGCAGGTTCTTTTGTCTCTGATACAGACCACTCTCTATGGGTCGCCATTTCTGTATAGCTCTCACTAGAGACCTTGATCTCTTCTATACTGCGTCCTTCCAGTGGACCCAACTTTTCAGGTCTTTACCGTGAGCACTTCACATTATCTCTTCCCTTCCCTTCCCTTCATGAGGCTTTGGGGCATAATTGAAGAAAGTCACAGAACCAAGCTTGTTTGTTGGGTTTTTCATTTTTTTTTTTTCAGATTCATCTTGTCTGTTAGCAATGGGCCCCTCCCCTCTACTTAACAATCTTTTCACTCATCATTAATTAATGTGCTTTCTTCCATGCTCCTCAGGAATAAATCAGACATAATTTCTGCCTTCTAGGAGGATACAAAGAGTAGGACAGATAGTCGTGGGTACAAAGAGGGCAATTACTAATTATAGATTTAAAGATAACAGTATGTGGGGACATAGCAGGGTCATAAATAAAGAATGGGATGATTCAAGGGGGATAAAACAAGCCAGGAAAGGTCTCATGGAGGGTTACTGCTTGAAGTAAGACTTGAAAGATGAATAGACATTCTCAAGTGGCAAGGGAGGGGGATGAAAGAATAGTCCAGGCAGAAGGCACGTCATGATCAAAGGCGGGGAGATATGAGCCAGCCTGCTGTACTTGCAGGACCGCAAGCATTTCTGAATAGCTGAATTATGGACTTCAGACGAGGCTGGAGAAATTTCAGGCCATGATCAAAATTTGATCATACGGAAGAAAGTGGAGATCCACCGACTAAATGGGAGACTGATGTGGTCAGTTTTACAGTGGAGAAATAACACTTTGGAGGTGAAGAGGATAATAGAAGGAAGTTCGCTCCAGTCTTGGAAGGATGCAAGAGGTGAATCTGCGATAGGATTACCATGGATGCTGGGGTGAGAGAGAAGGTAGGTCTGCATTAGGCCCCCTAGCAAAAACCTGGGTGATGAGGGAGAATATAAGTGAAAACTTAAGGATGGAGGTTGGAAAGCCTTCCCAAGATTTGGATTTTGGAGTAGCTACAAGTGACAACAAAGTGAGGAGACTCAGTGACCCGCCAGCGTCTGCTACGGATTGCTATTTAGGAGAGCAATTCAACAAACAGAGAAATGCAAGAAAAGTAACACATTCATGGAAAAGATAATGGACACAGTTTTATAGATACTCTAGGTGCCTGTAGTAAACGTTGTGTTGGGCTGTCAGATACACCTTCATGGTGGAAGGACTTACTCTCTGTGCTGCCGGGAATGCGGGGCTTCTCGTCCACATCGAGTGACCTCTCTAGGGACAGCCTGCAGCCATTGCTGGTCAGCGCAGGGTACAAAGGCCCAGCCCCTTCATTCCAACTAGGGTCAAGATTGCAGCAGCATCCCAGCTTCAGGACTTCTCATGACATTACCTAAGGCTTTGTAAATGCATTACAACTTAACTCCTCCTGTCCAAGATTCTACTTTTCTTTCCCCTTCTTAAGATGTTCCCAAGAGTACTCCTTAACAAACACCCCTCACACAAAATCTCAGTGTGCTTTTTTCAGGGACTCTAACCCACAACAGGGCTTTGGGTTGACTGAAGTGGAAATATCCTATAGCAGTTTTGAGCCCAGAACATAACACCGAGTTTAGGTGAAGATATTAACTGAGACCACTGGATTGAATGAGCGCCTTCAGGGAAGAATTACAGAGTGAGGGGTTAGGAGAGTCAGAGAAATTTGAGGTCTATCCATACTTAAATAAGTTGTTAGGAGAAGAAAAGCTAGAGAGAATTCTGAGGAACAATGCTTGGAGCAGGGATAGAATCAAGAGAGGGTGCTATTTACAAAGTCAAAAGAAGAAAGAAGAGGTCAAGACTGTTAGAAGCGTGGGAGAGAAAGATTAAATGAAATAAAACTTGAAAAGAATCTAGTGGTAGTAACTGTTAGGGAACCAGTTAGCACGTGATGGGGCCATTCATAGAGTGGGAAGGGCAAACCCACCTACAGAGGATGCAGTAGATTCATGATTTAAATGAGGCAGCTTGGTTATGGGAAAGAGGGTATGGAGGGTAGTAACTAAAAAGCAATGCAGCATTGTGATTTGTGTGTGAATCTATGTGCATGTGTATTCTGTTTCAGTAGAGGAGAGATCTGACCTTCACCTTCTGTAGGAAGCCACCCCTAATCCTACTGCTGACACCAGGTGCTCCCTCCTCTGACTCCTAAGATTTCTCTCCTCCCTTTCTCATGTCCTTGTCATTTTCTTGCTTGTATAATAGTATAATAACTCTTCCCAAGGAGAGCTGGAAAAAATCATGAAGAAATTACCTTTACATCCTTAAAACTATCTTAAATCCCTACACAGTGGTACCCAACAGTGGGTGTCCAATTAATACTTTTAAGAAAAAAATGAGTGATTCAAACAAGAAAAAAAGGTGGGTGTGTTGAGTCACTGAGGTCTCCTGAACTCTAAGAACTCATTTTGAGGAAAAGCTGAAGAAAGAGAAAAGGGAATTATTATCATCTGCAGACAAAATAAGCTTATGGAACCAAAAGCCAGTGATATTGAGAGGTAGCCAGTCAGATTGCTTCCAAATTAACCATCTCTGTGGGCATCCAATTAAAGAGGCCAATTAGTGCCCTTAAGGAACCAGTCCATGTAACAATGTGACCCATACCGAAGTATTTCAGAGCCAAGTGCTAAGCATCACATTATGGAACCCCACAACTGAAGTATTTCATAGCTTGGTATCCAACAATATTTAGAGGTTTGAAGATGTTTGTTTGATCAGCAAATACATTTTCTAATGAACTAACATGTGAGAATTAATCCAAGTGGGTTCAAGTTAGTTGTATTTTTTTTTCATTAAAAAAAATTATAGGGTGGAACTCAGAAAATAATTATAACTTTAGTATTCAGCACAGTCTCTTAATATTTCTTTTCAAAACTGAGTTTAAACACAAACAAACAAAAAACCAAAACCAAAAAACACAACCAAGTTCCAAATGAGGAGGTGGGAGAATGCAGAAGAAAGAGAAAACCTCTGTATTCAGTTGTTGTTGTTATTTTTTTTAAGGTTTTACTTATTTATTTCAGAGAGAGAGAGAGAGAGAGAGAGAAAGAGAGATGGAGCAGGGGGAGGGGAGAAGAGAAAGAGAGAAGCAGACTCTCCACTGAGCAGGAAACCCAGTGCAGAAAGGGACTCCAGGATCATGACCTGAGCCAAAGGCAGACCCTTAACCAACAGAGCCATCCAGGCCCCTGTATTCAGTTTCTAAAATCTCTGAGAGAATGAACTAGAGCAGGCTTGTATCTGCAGTACCTCTGTTTTACTAGAGTTTTTTGGTTGCTTCATCACGAAACAAACAAACAAACATAAAAAACACCCTCTTCAAGGGTGTTTTCTTATTCATTTGCTTGCTAATGAGAATAAATTTAGGATGATGTGCAAAATTTGGAGGCTTTCATGTGAAGTGATTTTATTCATGTTCAAGTTCCCTTCTAGATTCAGTCCTACTGAGGAAAACCAAAATTTATGAACCTTATTGAGTGTACATATCTCCCAGCAAAAGTGGAAAAAGATGAAAAAAACCTTTTTTTTTTTTTTAAACTGTTGTAGTTCTGTTGTTTGTACCTTTCTCTTCAGGGGATAGTTGGCTTCAGAATCAAGACAAGCATTTCTAATTGGTGGAACAAAAGAGTGATATTTGAAGTAATCCGTGTGACAAGACATAGATCATAAATTAAGCAGTTAGAATGTAAACAAATAAATATCAGGTAGATAAAACACAACAGTTAGAGATACATAATTGGAGAAGCAATTTTCAAAGAAAGTGAACTATTTTTCCAAATATTTTTTTAAAGTTTCAAAAGTTCCTCACATATAAACTAGAACCATTTGAAGAATTAACAACCTAACCCAAGATTTATAATACTAATTTTGTTTATGATATTTAGAGAACACTAATAAAGTCAGAAATTATTAATAGTTATATTTTTTGGTCTTGGAAAAAATAACACTCTGAAATTTACTTTATTTGAATTAAAATATTTATGAAGAGTATGAAATTTGGAATGCATAAAATTTGCCTGTAAGACATAGCTGCATATCACAAAGCATGAAATATGCAAAAGCATTTAGAAAATTCCAGAAAGAAGATAAATTTGAGACATATTGCTTTACTTATGAGAAGACTTTCCTATAATAAATTAGAGGAACCAGAGTTTTTTGAAGACATGTTATCCACCTATCAAGTCATTCATTTATGTGGGTCAGGTTCAAGTTTAAGCTTAAGAGACACACTTATCACCTACCTCTTTTATCTCCCCAAATCCTGAACCTCTAAATACTAGAACTACACGGTCATCAGTGACCAGCAATCCCTAACAGTCTAGAGTCCGTCTAAAGTTCAAGATCTAGCTGATTTGGGAGCCCATGTCTGTCACGGCATTGTCTGGGCAACAGATGAAAACAATGTGAGAGAATAGGCCTTAAAACCAACTGCAAGGCACAGCCCTATTTCTACAGTATAATGAATGGGCACTTTGAGGCGGATGAAGGTAGAAGAATATGGATATGGAAAGAGACAAGGGGTGCTTCCAGGAGAGGCAGTCACATGGTGGTCTTCACCTGGGGACAAGAACCTCTATGTTACCGTATGAATTGGAATCAAGAATAGACGGCTATAGAAATGTCGGAGGCACAGCAGCTGGTCCCTGGCATCTCCAGGGGGTGTGGCTCTACTTCTACAAGAATTTCCTTCTTACTCTGGCTTGCTCCCACCCATACGCTAAGCATAATGGATCCTACCACCTCTGAAAAGGAGCCCCTGAAATGGACAAAGGAGTAGAGATGTAGCTCTCCATGGAGGACACCAGAATTCTGTGCTCTCAGTGGGCCAAAGCCACTTTTCTATCCTGAATGGCAATAAGCGACACTTAAGATCTTCATGAGGGCTTCAGGGAGCTTTTCCTTTTCTCCTTTCCCGGGCCTCTGCTTTCTTTCCCTATCAGTGGAGCTAACATCTGAAAAAGCCCAACCAACCTAAGCCTATTTTAATTCACAGGCTGTGACAATTTTCCCTTCTTTATTGCTATTTCAGTTATCCTGGCTGTTTTCACTGAATTTTTTTTCCTTGCTTTATTAAAAAATTCAGTATTTTGAAATAACTGTCCTGGGCAAATCAATGTTTTAATCCACTCATGTTATCTTCTAGTTTATGCATAGATTTAATTTTTACAATGTAAACCAATAATTTAGATTGAATTTTATGTTCTCTAAAACAGAAGTGTTTTCCAGTATACTGTAGCCTCTTTAAAACCATTCTCCTTCTCTTCCTCTCCTTATACCTTGAACATGATCACCAGCAGCCTGTGGATGTCCTTCCTCCTCTTTATCTAGGTTCCTTTAAGTTGCAAATATGTATGGACCCAAACTCTCATACAGGGCTTTTTAAAAATTCTGTCCCATACAAGTAGAGTCTTCTAAGTATTTTTCTGCATCTTGATTTTCTCAGTAAATAATAGAAATTTAGTTCAGTAAGTATAGATTTAGGTTATTTTTTCTTGTGGTTGCATAAAATCCACGCATGGATGTGCCACAATATATTCAACTATTTTCCCATGAATGGACAATCACTGACCTTGGTGACATTTTTCTTCTACAAACAATCCTATAAGAAAAGGATTTTTTTGAGTATGTATTCTAAGGTATCAAACCTTTGTTTCTACATTGATAAGTTCATAGGGATAGAATTTCTAGGTTGAAGGGTAACATCTGGAAATAAATATTACCAGATTGCTTCCTCCCAAAAAGGGTGATACAATTCACCTTTCTTCCAGAAGTCTGGGGATATTGTTTTGTCCACATCTTTGCAGGCATTAGGCATTATCATTTCTTTAATTTTACTAATATAATGCATAAGAATTAGTATTTTGTGGCTAAATACTAACACAATACAATTCTATGAATTGTCCACCTAAAACTGGTTTGTTTTACCTATTGATATTATTTGGGTTTTTTTCCTTAGAAATGCAAAGAAGCCCTTTGTATATTATCAATAATATGCATTATAAATATCCTTTCTCTATAACTTTCATTTTGTTTTTAATATATAAATTGCCACAAGACATTAAAAATTTTTTTTTGTTTAGTCAAACTGTTTAATACTTACTTTATAGCTTTTCTCAATTTCTTACCTTATTTAAAAAGACCTCCTCTTGTTTTCTCCCAATTTTAATTTTTACCAATTAAATATTTAATCCAAACAGACTTTATTCTTCCAGATGCATCTAAGAATTAGCCATATTTTAATTTGATTAGCATGAAATTTGTACCAGTAATTTGTTATAATTGGCAATGCATAAAATTTTGAAGATTCCCTCCAGCATTAAGGTATATATATATATGCCCTCATGTATTCAATCTTCTTTTACATTTGTAAGGAAAGACATATATAATCTTAATTAGATAAGCCCTTCTTTTGATTAGACTTATGCCAAGATGATTTTATAATATTGTTTTTTATTGTAATTGAGATTTATTCCCATTATATTTTCAAACTTGTTTTTATGGGTAAATAGAAAACTGAATGACTTGGTATATTTATTTTATAATCAATCTACTTAATGAAGTTTTTCACTATATCTAACAATTTTTTATTGTTGCTTTCTTGCTTTGTAAAGTAAACAGCCATATCGTTAGCATAAAATGATAATCTTGCCTCCTTAAATCTTGTAATTGTATCTTATCATTCCTGTCCTACTATACTTGCAGACCTATTCAATACAAATGCTGATGGCTATCATTGTTTTGTTATTTACTTAAATAGGAATGCTAATTGTTTAAGCATTAAACAACCTTTAAAGACATATAGACACTTTAAGTATGAAAAGATTAGGATTCGTCGATATGCAGTTCAAAACAGAATCAGCATTGAGGTGCCTAGCTGTCTTAATCGGTTAAGCATCTGCGTCTGCCTTTGGCTCAGGCCATGATTGAGCCCCGCCTTAGGTTCCCTGCTCAGAGATTCTGCTTCTCCCTCTCCTTTTGCCTCTCCCCTCTGTTCATGCTCCCTCTCACTATCTACCCCCCCCTCAAATAAATAAACAAATAAACAGACCAGCATTAACTTGTAAATTATGGTCAAGAAATTCTGTCTTCTAAAGGTGACTGCTTCACTGGGTGTTTTGCAAATACTAAGTATCGAATGCTTTAGTTCTCTACATGCCTGTCTAGTTGGCCTATCAGAAAATTCTACACTGAACTTGAGATAATATTCCTTGTCCTGTTCAGAATTCTTCTGTTTTAAAATAACTAAATGCTTTTAGTCAGAAATTGATTTTGAACCCTTTTAAATGCCTTTTAAACATCTATCAAATTTATCACCTTTTTGTCTTTGATATTGATGGATTATGTTAATAACCTCCTAGTTGTCAGTAATGCTTGCATTCCTTAATAAATATTTTGATAAAATAAATATTTAAATAAGTATATAAATAGAATATATATCTATTTCAAATGAGAGATTTAGTTATTGGTAATTTATTTAGAAACTTTTTTTTGTTTTGTTTTTTAGAGAGGTGGCGGTGGGGGGGGGGGTAGAGGGAGAGACAGAGAGACTCTCAAGCAGTCTCCACACCTAGAGCCCAGTCTGATCTCACAACCCTGAGATCATGACCTTAGCGGAAATTAAGAAAAGGACACTTAGCCTACTGAGCCACCCAGGTGCCCCCATTTAGAAATTTTTGATCTGTTTGCCCCCAAATTTACTTTTTTTACTATTTTGTACAATCCTGTTTTTGCTTCAGAACAAATATTACTCTAGATATTTGAAATGAACTGATGGGTTTTCCATGAGGTTCTATTCTCTGGAAACATTTACATCCATTGAAGTTCCAAAATAACTAATCATGTAATTTGCAAGCTTTTATTAAAGGCACTTAAGTGATTTTCCCCTCAATTCTATCACAATATTTATTTTCTTGACTTCTGTGTTCCTTTTAAGCTAATTTAAGTAATGTATAAGTTACTCAAAAATGCTTCATTGGTATTTTAATTTTATTATTATCAAATGGTTTTGTTATTTGTCTGCATTTAGGCTTATCAAGTGTAGCCCATTTATTTTATTTTATTTTGAGTTTAATTTATTTCATTTTATTTTGTTTTTAGAGAACCAGATTACAAATTTATTTATTAATTTGAACAGTTTGTGGTTTTGATTTATTTCACTCTTATTATTCCTTTTTTCTTAATGCTTCTTACATTGAATGCTCAGCTCTATGTTTCCCAAACTACTCAGAATGTTGAAGGAATTTTCTGCCTTTAGTGTCCATAGTTCTTGGCCACACTGCTTCCAAAAATGGAGAGCTATACCAGACCAAGAGTGGTGAGCAACAAAGCAAAGTTTATTGAGTGATAGTGTAAAGCTCCAGGAGAGGGAGCGGGGCCAGAGTGGTGGGTTGCCCCTGGAGTTCCTAAGTTTAGGGGTTTTTATGAGCTCTTCGGCAGAACTATATTTAAAAATCAGAGTATGTTGAGTCATGCCAATCAGGACTTTGGTCATTAACTGTCTACCTCTCTGGTTACTGTCAACATGCTAAGGGTCTTTTTTGCTGACATCTGGAGGCTTATGTCTTAAACTGCCCCCTTCCCCATGATAGGGACAAATGCTTTGTGGTTAATTGCCTTGCTTTAGGACATTTTGCAGAAGTCATTTCTGCAAAGGCTGCAAAGCAGAATGTTAGCGCGCTCCTGTCCAAGCTGCAAAACAGGATGTAGTGCTGTTTTATTTTCGCTGTCCTGACTCTGTATTTTCTTGTTGGGGACCATGATCCTACTGCCTGACTGCTCAACTAACTCCTAATAAGAAGAGATTTGCTCTGAGATGTTAATATGTATACTATGAAAAAAATTTTTTTCTCTGATCAGATAGTTTGGGAAATAGTGAATAGTGAATATTGTATTTCCTCTTAGTGTTTTACAACGCTCATTGAAGATACTGAGGACATCTTGAATTAAAAAAATGTGTAGCTTCTGCAACATAGCATTTTCTAAATTGTTTTTACCCTGGAACACTTTCTAAAGGTATAGTATACTTCCATATGCTATGGAATAGTGAAGTATAATTATATACTTTGTATAGAATAGTATACTCTGCAGTACAGTGTACTTTCTATAGTATACCACTAACATTTTGAGACTGCTTCCCCCTCTCTCTCTCTGCCTGCTTCTCTGCCTACTTGTGATCTCTCTCTCTGTCAAATAAATAAATAAAATCTTTTTAAAAAAATTGAATCAACATGGGGCTGACATACCAAGGAAAGCTGCTCATCCATTTCCCTTACACAAGTTTCAACAAAAACTTATGTCTACTCAGATAAAGTTCTACCAATGTTGGGGCCCACAGAAAGGAAGACAGAGCTCTTCCAAAAAGAAGGGCCTAATTGCCCAATCCCAGTTTCATACTTCCAGTTATTGGGGAAAAACTCTTCACTCTCTCCAGATAGTTTTCTACATGGAGGGAAATTTATTTGTGCTGGGGAGCTTACCTCAGGACCAAGACCCACTATACCTGAGTTTAAGAGACTGTGTTATCATGGGTCAGGGAGGGGCAGAATTAAGGAGTAAATCCTTTTTCCTGGGTTATGAAGACTTCCTGGAGGAAAAACAGGGCAGGATGACTTATTCATATGTTAATTTTTTAAATTAATACATCTCATATTTTATATTATAAATTTTCTATTCATCTTGGTGAATTTGATTTATGACATGACAATAATTTATGATTAAGTCTAAAGAGCTTACTCCTGACTTGGCATGCAGGAAGCATAAATTTTGTTTTATTGTTGACCAATTTTCTAAACTCTTCCAAAGGATACTTTCTAGCAAATTGTTCAAAGTTTGCTATCAACCTTACATTTTGTGAAACTGGTTGTCTCTGGGATTTGTGATCTAGTGAGATGCAAGTTTCACCCCACAGGGATATGATTAACCATCGGGCCCTATTAGCTCGAACCAAAACAGGCTATTATATCCAAATGGAGGCATGATGAGCCATTTCCTCATCCCATGCCCACCCTTCTCTTGACATCATGTCAATACAAATCTTCCTGTATTCCTTCCTTAACTCAGTTAGGCCTTGAGTTGACATTAACATAATTGACCTGGAAATTATAGATAATAGCAGCAGAAAAGGTTTTAACAGGCTAGACAACATTATTTAGTCTTTTTCTATAATGCCCTTTTTATGACTGTTATTCCACTCTCTTCATTCTATTTACCACCCCTTGTGGAAGCACCAAGGCCTTTGAGAGGGCTATGAAGTACCTTTCTCCCAACGACAAGGCTTCCTAAAATGTCATCATTCCTTACAATAACCTTCAAGGTCAGTTACTTAATGATTTTATGTTCCAAGGAGAATTGGGAGACTCTAGGTTAAGTGCCTTTCCCCAGACAAATCAGGAGCACAGCTGGGGTCAGAAATGTACTTTTGGCTCCATTTAATTCAATTGGAAAAGAACGCACTCCTCCACCCCACTAGAATTGCTGCCAAGACCATTCAGAAGGTATAAATGTAGTATCCCGGTTGTGGGCCTGTATCTTAACTTTAATAAATGAGCATGCTTATCCTTCCTAGGTGACCCATCATTGAGCTTCAGTCTTTCTACTTCGCTACATACTCAGGTTTACATCAGGATGGAATCCAGGTCACTGCATGGGATTACGGTAATAAGAGCCTTTTTGTCTGGAAGCTTTCAACCAGCATTAATGTGGAAAACTCAGAAAGTACTTTTCTTCCCATATGTGGAGCAGAATAACCTGGCTAATGAATATGGAGTCTGTCTTACTGGCACATAAATACCTTTGGCCATAGTCCCAACAAATCTTAGTAACTATCCAAGGTCAAGTTTTGTCAACACTGGGATGGAAGTCATCCAGAGAAAACCCCAGGTGTGGCAAGAGATATGTTGATGATTCAGTAGTTGACATTATCCCTTCTGAGTCAATAATTAACCCCAGCATGCTATTATTGGCATTCCAAAGGCTCCTGTAATTTGCATGCCTTAAAAATTAGACTCAGTAGAAACTTCTGGTCATAAAAGTAGCCGAGAGAGAACAATGAACCTGGTTGTAACTACATTTCAGAATTAACTGGCTACAAAAATCCTGTCAAGTTATTCACGATTTTTTAAAATTTTTTTTTGCCTTAATTTCTTCACAAAAATGTAATTTCCTTGGAAGAATGAGTTGTGGCCATTACAGCTGTGAAGTAGCATCTTGATAGTAGTGGGAATAGTTTTCTTAAGCTAGACTATTGCTTGAGTTTCTTCCCAAAAAGGCCACATGTGAGTTGTCGGCAGTTGGGCAATGAGGATGACACATCTCAGTCTCTTGGGGGCTACAGACACTTTTCAGGAAAAGACACACTTCTGGAGAAATAGCAGCTGAAATATCTCTGCCTATTTAACTTAAACTTTTTAGCTTATTTTCAGAATGTTGATGCTTAAGTTTCTTAATTATACTTTCCTTTTACTGAATCATAAGTTCTTGAGGTTTTGGATGAATATTCTCAGTGCTCTTTTTTTTTTTTAAGATTTTATTTATTTATTTGTTTATTTATTTGACAGACAGAGATCACAAATAAGTAGAGAGGAAGGGAAGCAGGCTTCCGGCTGAGCAGAGAGCCTGATGGCGGGCTCGATCTCAGGACCCTGGGATCATGACCTGAGCTGAAGGCAGAGGCTTTAACCTGAGCCACCCAAGTACCCCTCAGTGCTCTTTTTTTTAAAAGAGCAGTGACCAGGGCAGCCATATTGAGTAACATCAATAAATATAGCCTGATTTCTTCCTGGTTCATAGTCCAGATGATATATTCTATATTAACATGTTCATGATGGTAACATTTTCAAGCAGCTGAAGATAGTTACTTTCAACAAAGATTTGCAAGGAAAAAAGACTAATCTAAAGGAAGGACTTAGAGCGTATAATGTATCCAGACATGTTGGCTCTACCAAGTAATATCTTTTGATGAAAGGTCACTGTGATTTGGCAGAGCTGGGAAACTGCTAAATTAAGAGACCACTTAGAAGCAAAAATAGTAAATATATAAAAGTTCAAACTACTCTTTTAAGCTTTTTTTTTAAATTTTAGCTTTATTGAAAAATAACTGACATACAAAATTATAAGATATTTGCAGTATACATTGTAGTGATTTGATATACATATACATTATGGAAGGATTCCCCAATCAATTTAATTCATAAACCCATCCCCTCACATATTACCCTTTTTTTTCCCCCAGTAGGAACATTTAGGTTCTACTCTGTTGGCAAATTTCAATTATACAGTATAGTGTTACCAGCTATTGTCAACATGTTTTACATTAAATTTTCATACTTTATTCTTTTATGGCTGAATATTTATACACTTTCACCAATTGCTCCCTATTTCCACTCCACCCTGGAAAACAGTTTTCTATAATCTGTGTCTATGAGTTTGACTTCTTTTTTTTTTTTTTTTTTTTGCTTTTATTTATTTTTTTTTGGATTCCACATGTAAGTGATACCATATAAGTCTTTCTCTGTCTGGCTTATTCCACTTCACAGTATGCCCTAAGAGTTCATCCAAGTTGTTGAAAACAGCAGGCTTTCCTTCTTTTTTAGGTCTATAAATATGTACATATGCCATCTTATATGTGTATGTGTATATATACTATCTTCTTTGTTCATTCATCCATTGATGGGCACTTATTTCTATATCTTGGATATTGTAAATACTGCTGCAATGAATATGGGAGTATAACCATTTCTTCAACATCCTATTTTCATTTCCTTTAGATATATGAGGTGGGATTGTTGTATCATATGTTAACTGCATTTTGTTAAGTTTTTCAGGAACCTTCATAGTGTTTTCCATAGTGGCAGTGCCAACTTACATTCCCACCAACAATTCACAAGGATTCCCTTATCTGCAGATCTTTCTAACCCTTGTAATCCCTTGACTTTTGATAATAGCCATTCTAACAGGAGTGAGGTAAATACTGTTGTTTTGATTTGCATTTCCCTGATAATTAATGATGTGGAACATCTTTTCAGCATTTGTATGTCTTCTTTGAAAAAATGTCTATTCAGTTTCTCCGGCCATTTTTAATTTTTTTTAACTTTTATTTATTTATTTATTTGTCAGAAAGAGAGAGAGCAAAAGCAGGGGGAGTAGTAGACAGAGGGAGAAGAAGCTCCCTGCTGAGCAAGAAGCCCAATGTGGGACTCCATCCCAGGACCCCGAGATCATGAACTAAGCTGAAGGCAGATGCTTAACCAACTGAGCCACCCAGGCGCCCCTATATCTTTCTAAATATAGTTCGAAATCAGGAAGTGTGATACCTCTGCCTTTGTTCTTCTTTCCAAGACTGCTTTGGCTATTCATGGTCTTTTGTGGTTCCACACGAATTTTAGGATTGTTTGTTCTATTATGGTGAAAAATGCCATTGGAATTTTGACAGGAATTGCATTGAATCTGTACATTGCTTCGGGTAGTAAGTACATTTTCACATCAGTTCTTCTGGTTCAGGAGTATAGGGTATCTTTCCATTGATTTGTGTCTTCTTTAATTTCTCTCATCAATGTCTTACAGTTTTTAGTATATAGATCTTTCACTTCCTTGGGGAAATTTACTCCTAGGTATTTATTTTTTGTGATACAATTATAAATAGGATTTTTTTTTTAATATCTCATTCTGATGGCTTGTTTTTAGAATGTAAAAGTACAACTTGGTTTTTTAATATATATTGATTTTGTATCCTGCAACTTACTGAACTTACTAGAATTGGTTTATTAGTTCTAAAAGTTCTTTAGTGTAGTTTTTAGAGTTTCTTATATACAATATCATATCATCTGCAAATAGAAATAGGTTGGATGACTTTTATTTCTTTATCTTACCTAAGAGTTCTGGTTAGGACTTCCTATAGTATATTAAATAAAAGTTATGAGAGTAGGCATCCTTGTCTTATTGCTGATCTTAGAGGAAAGGCTTTCAGTTTTTTGGTATTGAATATGGTGTTAACTGTGGGTTTGTCATATATAGATTTTATTATGTTGAGCCTTTATATGCAGTTTGTTGAGAGTTTTTATCCTGAAAGGATGTTGAATTTTGTCAAATACTTTTTCTGCAACTATTTAGATGTTCAGATTTTTATCTTTCATTTTGTTAATACAATGGATCACATTAATTTGTGGATGTTAAACCATCCTTGCATTCCTTGATCATGGCATGTTATTCCTTTAATATATCGTTGAATTTAATTTGATAATATTTTGTTGAAAATTTTTGTATCTGTGTTCATCCTGTAATTTTATTTTCTTATAGTGTCCTTGTCTCATTTTAGGGCCAAGATAACACTGGTCTTGGAAAATGAGTTTGGAAGTGTTCTTTTCAATTTTTTTTGAAGAGTTTGAGAAGAACTGGTATGAATTTTTTAAGTGTTTGGTAGAATTAACAAACTATTTAGTTTTGGATCCTTGTTTGTTGGGATGTTTTTGATTACTGGTTCAATCTCTTTACTAATAATTGGTCTTCTCAGATTTTCTATTTCTTCATGACTCAGTCCTGGCAGGTTTTGTGTTTCTAGAAATGTATGCATTTTTTTTTCTAGGCCGTCTAATTTGTTAGTTGTGATTATCTAGTTCATATTTAAAATGTAAATAGGAAAACCAAAGGTTTAAATGATGGCCCATTCTCACAGACATTCCCTGGAAAACCATGGACAATGTAATGTTCCCAGCAACTCTAAGCAAGATGGGACAATGAAGGAGAATTATCCAGAGACTGCAGTCAGCCTCTTGGTAGTCAGACCCTCTTCTGATTCTAAAGCTCCCTCTTTAATTTTTCCACTGAAACGTCTTTTCTCAATGATGCTTGTCTGAATATTTTACAACTTGCCTCCACTGAAATGTGTCTGCTTTTATTTCCTTTATCCCTTCATACTGGAAAGTAGACTGGCTAAACTAGTAGACTCACTATGAGAAAATCTTGTAATTGTTAATAAAAACTTAGCACACAAACTCCTTAATGTTACATTTTAATCATTGCTATCTATGCTTTCACCCAGTGGTTTTTTAATTACTTAACAAATAAAAATAAAAAGTTGTTATCTTACTCATGTCCCCTTGGTGCCAAGGGTCCTTGTAAGAGAAAGAGGGAAGCTCAGAAGCAGAAAAGAGACAAGATGATGAAAGACTAGAGAACAGCTGGTGATAATGGTAAAAACAATGGGATGTTTATTTAAAATAAACTTCCTTAAAAGACACCATCTATTAGTTGTTCTTACAAGCTTTGGGGTTTTTTTTCACCCCCTTTCCGTAAAAGAATTAGAAGGTGGGGTAATATGAGTGGGAAGGAACAGGAAAAGCATTAGAAAGGAAAGGAAGTATTGAATAAGAATGAGGAGTACTGTCATTAAGAAAGCATAAAATGATTATATAGAGTGAAGGAGAATGCTGTTCTTGTTAAATGAGAAGGAACATTTAAATGTTTGCCTGAAATTAAGAAACCTAGTAGCTAAAGATAGTAAAATATTCTTGAGAAAAAATAAACACCTTCAAAATTATCCTGGTAATTTGATGTTAATTTTACACGTTATTCATGGTAGCCTAGAAAAAGAATTCTAGCTTAAGAAGAGAGTTTGTAAAAATTGATTGATATAAGTCCCTTACTTTTCAGGTATAGAAACTGAAACACACTGAATTTAACTAACTTGCTTAAGATTAATAAGTGAAGTTACAGCATTGACATTGAATAAATTGCCCTTAATCTAATGCTCTTAGACAGGCTGAGTAACGGCCTAAGCGATCCATATTATAATCTCCAGAATTTATGAATATGTTTCCTTAAATACTAAAAGAGACTTTGCAGATGTGATTAAGTTAAGGATTATAAAATGAGGAGATTATTCTGGTTATTTGTGGGGGTATAATGCAATCACAAGGGTCCTTGTAAGAGAAAGAGGGAAGCTCAGAAGCAGAAAAGAGACAAGATGATGAAAGCAAAGCTCAGAGAAATGTGCTTTGAAATGAAAGAAAGGACCACAACCAAAAAATGTAAGTAGACTTGAGAAGCTAGAAAAAGCAAGGAAGTAACGATCCCTGGAGCCTCCAGAAGAAATGAGACTTTGCCATCATCTTGATTTTAGCTCATAAAACCCATTTCAGATTTCTGAACTCTAGAAATGTAAGACAATAAATTTGTGTTGTTTTCAACCACGAGGGTCACCTTAACTTGTTATAGTGGCAATAGGAAAGTAATACACTCTTTCCAACTAAACACCTTACTTCTTTTCATTAAAATAATCATGTTATTGAAAGGAGCAGAGAAATCCAGAAACTTTACTGAAAACTCAAGTTACTGTTACCAGATGAACTGTGGCACAGATAGATGAACTAATTGGTTAATTTCCCCATACATGAACCAAACTCACTATTTTAAAAAAAGTTTTAAGTTTAAAATAATGAAAAAAAAGACTACATTGTTTTAACATATAATAAAAGAACTACTGTGTTAAGAGTCATTTCGTTGTAAGATAATAAACTAATTGGATAGCTTAAGTAAAATCAAAATGAAAGTCTAAAAGAGAAGCTGAACTATAGAAGAAATAGGAAATCTTACAAGAATCAAAGTGACCTCTTTCTCTGTCTTTCTGTCTCACCTTGCATAGTCTCTTGGTTCTTCCTGTTTTCATGCATAGACTCACCAGCAGCCTAGATTTTATTGTTCCAGTTGCTCATGGGTTAAACATGGTCATTCCAATTCTGAGTTTTTCTGAAATTCCAGCTGGAGTCTAGCAGACACTCCCTGGAGTCGCTTTACCAAATCTGACCTTCAAAGTGAGAAAAAATAATGATTGGTCCAGTTGAATAAGATGCCCACTCTTGTCTTATCAGTTGGGACTGTAGGGCTCCAAGTTCCTACTCATTAAAGGTTGTAGAGGCTCACTATTAGAAAAGGGGAATATGTAATAAAGGCCAAGTGACCAATATGATGATTATGTCTCTAAACTTATTCAGACAAAAATTTATAATGGTAACTGCTACTATTGTTTTTAAAAAATGAAATATAAAGATTAACATTTTCATTAAAGACGCCTAAAAGGATTCATAATCAAAGTCATGTAAAGTGAAACACAATAGTAAGAGATGCAATTCAAGGAAAGCAGCAAGCAAGATGAATAAAGGTAAAGGCAAAAAGTAATGAGTTAGAAAACCAACAAACTCTTGAATCAATCACTTAATGTAGGTCCTCAAAATATTTACAGAATGAAGTGAATGAAAAGAGAAACCCTCAGTATGTCAAATCAAGAAAAAGTGGACAGTCAACAGAAGTAAATATCATTATAAATGAAAATAAAATAAAATCACAAATACTTGAAGGAATTAGAAAAGTAGGAGAGTACTATGTACAATATATTATTGGTGAATATTGTTTAGTAAAATAACAAACCATTACTCCAATTCAAATAGAAAACCAAAAATTCAGAATTTTTTAAAAATATAATTAATAGCTCTCTGCCCAAACTATTTCTGGTCTCCTATTTAGTAGACAGAAATACCAAATAATATCTTAGGCCATTATAATTCAACAGAGTGGATGTCATATTATCACTACCCATTATCTTTTCCCTTCTCACTCACTTCCAGCACGCAAAATAATAAAGGCTCACTTCGTCCATGATTTATCTGAGACTTCTAATGAAGTGATGTTTTCATCAAATAACTACTGTGAGAAATGTTGGAATTTGCATCTCCATTTTTCCTTTCCTTGAAATTATTGCTCATCAGAAACTTTAATGCCTTAACCTCTGCTACCTCAATAATATTGGAAATTGGATAGAAATATTGAATTGGAAAGAAATCCTTGTTCAAGCGCAAGAAAATGGAGGAAATTGACCTGGTTGTAAGGCAAACCTTTGTAAGGTCAGCTAGGTAACAGAACAAAGTGACTGGGATCTCCAGTGAGATACGGATATTCACGATGATGAAAGCCCTTGAGAAGACCGTGATGATCAGGAGGTAGATAGCAGGCAGAACATGAGGTGAGTCACAAGTAGGCACTATCTTCACTTTGATGTGTGTGGTGGGAGGTGTGGAAGTGAGGCAGGCTATCCAGGTGGTAGACAGAGAGTCAGGCACAAGGCAGCTCTTGTTCTCTTGTAATGCCCGTTCCTAGCAATAACCACACCTATGTGGGGAGTAAAGGAAACAAAGTCTAACTCTTTTTTTTTTCTCCCCTCAGAGTAACCTGTTGAGGCCATTTATGTGTTTCCTGCTTTTCACGATTGATTCAAGAAATGAAAGGAGGCAACAGAAAAGCAGACTGACTTGTACAAAAAGTTGGGGGGGGGTTGGCTTGTTTTTGTTTTCTGTTTTTTCCCCAGAAACTGAGATCCATCTTTCTGAGGTACTCCTTTTAATTTCAAGCTGTGAACATTATAGCATATGGAGAAACCAATAGTCCCTAAGACTTGTCACAGATTAAAAAAGATATAGGCGGCAATCTCACACAGGAAAGAGAACAAGCTTATTTTAAGTGGATATTTTTTAAAAATCCAGTTATTGTTTTAGCCCCTTTGTTGATCTATACCATTTCCATCGACAGGAGTTAACCCAGTTACACCAAAATTAGCAAGTGCCAAGACTGACAAATTTCTTTGGCTTTCTCCAGCACCTATTTTCTGTACTTTCATTATCCTAACTCTGAATTTGGTGTGAAAATACATTATAATTAATGTCTAACATGCAGCAGTTTATGATGCAGTTTTAAGATTTTGCAGGGAAGAGAGTTAAACTGTTGGACCTGTTTGCTAAGTCTAGGGTGAATGGTTAATGGATTTACTAAAATACTAAACAAATTCAAAATAGTATCCTTTGGAGAAGAGATGAGGAAAATCATCAAATGCTTGTCTGGACAAATTTCTTTTTCTCCATCCTGAAAATATTCGAAATAATGTCAAAGGAAATGCAGAAAAACTATCAAGGCTAAACAATTAAGTAATGATGAGTCCTTCATTACTCCTGTCCACTGAGGGTGTTCTAGTGAATTTGAGTTACCTTGTTTCCTGGAATACATACAATAGTAAATCAACAGCAAATGTTATCTACATGTAGCAGATGGGAGAGATGAGACTGCAGAAAAACCAATATGCTCAGCTTCTCAGTCAGTGGTAGAAAGGGGGAATAATAATCAGACCTGGGAATCCAACTACATTACTCATGACCTGGACCATCCTTTCCTTTTAAGAATTAAAAATAGGATAGTGCAGTTGAATAAATAAAAGTTATATTGCTCCCAAAAAGCAACGGGCTCAATTATAGATGATGTAGAAAACTACATTATTGTTGAAAATATTAATTCCCCTTTCTACCTCCATAGGAGTATTCATCCCTGTCTCTAGAATTTGGGCGGGCCCATAGGACTTGCTTTGACCATTGACAAGAGCTTGAAATGCACCTGTGCAGTTACCTTCCTGTGTCTCCACCATTGCCATGAAAAGAGATTCTTCTGCATATCTGTTTGCTCAGCATAAAGACAAGTGGAGCCAACCACAGCCAAGCCTGAAGTTTAAAACAGAGCCATCCAGCAGGGTCTAGATCAGCCAACTGCCATCAACAAACTGACCCATGGAAAATAAGCCCTTATTGTTGGATGGCACTGGGATTTTATGGTTGCATATGCATAGTAATAACTCAGCAAACATGAGAATTATGGGGTCAACAATCTAAGGGCTGAAGATGGTTGATTTCTTTTCAGCTCTGTTTCCAGAGTTATTTTTTCTATTTTTAACTTGTGAGCTTTAATCCCCCCAAGCTAAGCTGATTTGTTCCGGCTCCCAGCAATTTCTCAAATTTTGCACTCAGTTTAACTGTCTTTACTACTGTCCCAATATTTACAACTTAAATTACCATTACCTCTGTGTCCCATGTTGACTGGGTTTTTCTGCTATTGCCCAGAATGGTAATAGAGTCCGTGGGGATGTAAATAGGCTTAAAGTATTTCCAAATTTGGTGTCTGCATATTTTGCTCTTCTGCCGAATTTAGAGAAAGACAGTTCTGAGGTTACTACTTATTGAGGGTTGGTTTTACCACCATGAAAATCTTATTTTCATGTAACATTCAGAAAGTAACTATTTTTTAAAATTATACAATCTGAGTAGAATCCCATAGGAATGATGCTGATACAATGTAAAAATTGTTTATTACAAGTCCAACTTTTATAGATATATCTACTCATAAAATGTATATAAGGGGATGTAAATGAGACTTTCAAGTCACGGGGTGCCCAGTTTCCACACTATTGACATTCTGGGCCGGATAATTCTTTGCTGTGAGAGGCTGACCTGTGCATTGTGGGATGTTTAGAAGCAACCTTAGCCTCTACTCACTACATGCCAATCTCTCCTCTCTCTGGGCTGTTTCAACCCAAAGTATCTCTAGACCTTTCCAAATGCCTCTCTGCAAAATTACCCCCGTGGAAAGTCACTGAGAGAGAGGATATTTATATTCATTTATCAAGTAAAGACATCTCACTCAGATAGCTCCCCATTTTCCCTTTTCTCCTCTATATTTTACTCATCTTCTTGATCTCCATACCCTCTCTAAAACCAAGATAGTCATTCTTTCCTCGTATCTATCAACGTTTAAAGAAGCTTTCCACTGCACTGACGTCCAGTTACAATGCAATGATAAGTGTCAAGGCAATACTAGTAAAGATGAGCTCTTAAAGACGAAGGGCCTAGTAAACATAGCATCCGTCGAGCTAACTTTTTGGCTCAACAGCATTTATTGAAGCCAGATCAACAGGCGACACTAACAATGGATCATGTGTCTGAACTTGCACACAGTCTTGTTTCATATACCTGGGCATCCTAATGGTATTCATTAAAATGCTATTTTACCTCTATCTCATTTTTCTCCATTGTATAGACTCAAGCGTAGGAAATTTCCCTCTGATTCGAAGAAGCTTTGCACTCCAAAACAGTTATAACTAGTTTGATTCCTATAATTGGACAGCATAAAATTTCTTGCATGCAAACACCATAATCATATTTTGTTTTCAACAAAGAACCATCTGTTTTATAAAGGATGTATTCCCAGGCATTCAATATTTCATTTAGATATCATGGTGTTGCCATATTTTCCTTGCCATGTGAACCATAGTCATTGCAAGTGTAAAGTCCACAGCCTTGTATTGCAAAAACGTGATCTCCTTTTCCAATATGAGTTTAGAAGCAACATGTCAATATTTTATTCATAAAATGACATAGCAAATGTGGTAGTAATTAAAACAGTTCAGCGTAGAGCCAACTACACTGGCAGATGGTGAAACTTCTTTACTGACAATCTTCAAGCAAAAGTCCTAAAGTCAAAGATATTTGCTTGGAGAAGACATTGGCCATTCTAATCACCACTTTTCCCTCCAAGTTTAATTTTCAATAATTCTTATTTTTAAACACCATTATTTCATTCAATTAACATTTGAGCTATTCTTGGAAAGTACTATGAGAGGTAATGCCTAATATTTGTCACATATATTACTCATTTTCTTCTCCTCAAGGTCTTATAAAATGGGTATCATCTTCTATATTTTACAGATGGAGAGACTGAGGCTTAGAAAGGTAAAGTACCTCTTCCAATTGAGTGTCAAAGTAAAGATTTAATCCCAGATCCATATGACTACACTACTGCTATCCTGAAGTGGTAGGCTACAGGTAGGTCATAGTCAAAACCATATGATGAGTTTGTAGCCAAATCATAATTTTTGACCACAGACTTTTGCCACATAAAACAAACTTTCTCCATCCTACTTAAATTCTGTGACATGTATCACTTATGACAAAGTCCTATATTAAACAAGAAATTGATAGGTAATGAGGAGACCCATATTAGTATCTTGCTACAAATGAAACCCTGTTCTCTAGTTCTTAAGTAATCATACTGTTCAAAAGCATAATTAAATGTTTGATGTTAAAAAATCAGCTAAAAATGAAAAGTAAAACGTTACCATTTTAATTTTGTTATTTCTTTTAAAACTGCACATACCAATTAGTAAAATGGTTTGTTTGTATTTGTGTGTGTGCATGTGTGTATGTAATTTGTAAGAAGTCAGTTTTTAGTCTTAAATTTCATATTTATGTCATTCCTTTCCATACTTTCAGGAACACAGCTGAAAATAGTACACTATTTTCCTGATAGAAGTCAGGAAACTGTAAACTGAGATGGCTCATTACAGTGTATATATTATTTCAGAGCAAGATGAGGAAACATAATGCCAAAAGCATGCACTAGAAGTACTATTTCTGTATAAAAATAATGAAATGTCAGAACCAAGAAGAATCCCATAAATCACTATTATTCTCTTCTGTATCTCAGTTTATTACATGAAGTGCATGCTGCTCTGGGTCTGCGACCTTTTCCCCTGTTAAACGTATGGTTGACTCAACTGACACAATTCTACTGTCCCACAAAAACACACATGCACACACATCTTATCCAAATTACATGATTTGGTTTTATCCATTATTTGACCTTTCCTTAGCTCATATTTCTTGTTTATAGTTTCAAGGTTTTGAAAGCTGGCTTGACTTATAAAAGTACTTTCCTTTCAGCGAACAAAATAAAGCAAGACAATTCCTTCAGAACATTTTATTGTATTTATATCTCATCTTGTTCCAAACCCTATTTGAAAGGACTTACAAAATGATGTATAGTTATATGACAATATTAAAAAAGACAAAAAGAACCAAGGCAAATAAGAATAACAAAAGGGAAGACTTAATAAAAGTGGAGATGATCGATCACTTTGTACCTATTATTTAAGATTATAAACAAAAGAACGGACTCCCAACAAATATGCCCCAGTTTTATTGTATTGGATGTTCTCTCTGCTTGTGGCCCATTCTTACTTATTTCATACGAAGCCTTTCTGGAAGGATGCCAGGTTAGCAGCAGTGAGGTAGGAATGAGCATGATTTACTGAGCACCTTCCCTATGCTACACCCAAAACATTACTCTTTAAATTTAGTCACACTCTAAGCTGAATTAAATTCAGCTAGTGGACATTTCTGTACACTATTTTCTCCCCTCTCCCAAATTATTCCTTGCGTGCCCTGTGATTATAAGTCCTTCTAGGGTAAGGGCAAGATAATTTACTCCTTTATATTGCCCATATTGCTAATGTCACCACTTCCATGCACTCAAAAAAAAGAAAAAAGAAAGAAAAAAAAGAAAAAGAAAAGAAGAGAAAGCTTTATTACTAAGGCAATATGTGAGAAAAGCAGGCTTTGACCATCTTTGTCGTTATGTGTGTGTGTGTATGTTCTATTCTAAGCCCACTCATTAGGGACCCTCAATCCCAATCTGAAACCTTGTAAATAAAATAAGGCTTTGCAAGGAGAGTTGAGAGGGATTGTTAGGGGTTGAATTGTGTCCCTCCCAAAATTCATTTGTTAAAGTCCTAACCCCCAGTACTTTTACAGAGGTAATCAAGTTTAAAATGAGGTCACTAGGCGGGACCCCCATCCAATATGATTGGTGCTCTCTAAGAGCAGGATATTTGAACACAGACACACACAGGGAGAAGACAGCCTTCTACAAGCCAAGGAGAGAGACCTGGAACAGATCCTTTCCTCATGGCCCTCAGGAAGAACACACACTGTGGACACCCTGATCTGAGACTCATAGCCTCCAGAAATTTGAGGCGATCCATTTCTGTTCTTCAGACCATCCTGTCTGTGGTGTTTTGTTATAATGGCCCTAGAAAACTAATGCAGAGGTTCTTTTGTTTGTTTTTCTTCTTTTTGTTTTTTAACCTGAAGCAGCTAGGTATTTTTTGAAGATGTTTGAATTCATGAAGATAAGAACCGTATATGCTTCACTTCTCGTATTGATATATTGCACACTGTTACGAGTATGTTCACACAAGGGTCTGATACCATATTTAGCTGCTACTCACTGATGCATGGGTAGTCATCTTTAACCACTGTTTCTAGATGTATAAAATATATAGTACCACCATCATCAAGAACATTTTATGGAAGTTTTACTGTGTGAGTTACTGTTCTAAGCACCTCGTGTTACATCATTTAATCCTCACAATAACCCTAGGTGAGAAACACTGGTATTTGCTTCATACCTTGCTGCTTTGCACAGTACCTCTTTCTTCAGGCCTTGGCTGGTAACTCTAGAGTGTTCCTCCCTTAGGTATTGGGCAGAAAGTACATTCTTTTAAGAACTAATGCTTGGTAGCAACTTTTCTCAGAAGCCTCTTATTCTCTGCAACTTATCGTACAAAATGCTGGATATAAACGTTACGAGCTAATGAAAGTTTTTCATAAGAATACAGGTCTTGGGGCACATGGGTGGCTCAGTGAGTTAAAGCCTCTGCCTTCAGCTCAGGTCATGATTCCAGGGTCCTGAGATCGAGTCCCACATAGGGCTCTCTGCTCAGCAGGGAGCCTGCTTCCCCCTCTCTCTCTGCCTGCCTCTCTGCCTACTGTGCCTCTGTCAAATAAATAAATAAAATCTTCAAAAAAAAAAAGAACACAGGTCTTTATCATTCATAGAGCCACCTATTTCAGAACCATCTTGGCTACTCATTTAAAATTCTCTTTCCAGGGCCTTATTCCAGACCTTATGAGTTAATTTTTGTTGGTAAGGACCTGAAACCTGCATCTGTGAACAAGGTTCTTGGGTGATTCTTCTACACGTTCAAATTTGAAAAGGATGGCCTATTTTGAAAATGCTATCTGTGTTTTCATGAAATATTAATTTAATTGATTAATTAATTAATGGAGACCTTGCTTAGTTATCATACTGGAAGAGCAGTTAAAAATGATAAAAGGATAAACATAAAATTACAATAAAATTTTAAAAATCAACATGCCTTTAAATGGATTACATGCTTTGGGAAGACAAGGAGAAACACAAGCATTAATAATCAACGAATGAGCCAGGAAACACCACTAATCCATCTGCTTTATATTAAATGTCTCATTAAGGAGGATAATGTTTACTTATGGTTACTGACCCCATGGATTTCACCAACTATTTCATAATGCTGCATTCCAAGTTACAAGTTCAGAGCATATATTGAAAATGAAACTTAATGGATCAGAAAGAAGAAAAGAACTAATTGTAAAAAGATATGATATTCTCATTATTTTAGGAACTTTTCCATCAACTTGACTTTTTAGAAGTCAGTAGTTTTATAGGAAAGGCCAAACAATTCTAAGTTTCTGATTGGTGACAAGACGCAGCATGTTGTGGTTGCCAACTTCTAAGACACCCTCCGTGATCCTCACCTCCTGCTGTTCATACTTTTGTCTAGTTCTTGCTGGTGTTGAATAGGGCTGACATGTCTAATCATAAGGTATTGCAAAAAATGATGGAGTGGGATTTCTAAACTTATGTCATAAATAACATTGTGGTTTTCCTCCTGTTTTCTTTTTTGGATCACTTATTCAGGAGGAGGCCACTGCCATGGTTCAAGGACAGTCAAGTACCCTATGGAAAGACCCATGTGAAGAACTGAGGTTTCTTGTCAACAGCCGATGCCAACTTTCTACTCATTTGAGTGAGCCATCTTGGAAGCAAAGCCTCCCAACCCTGGTCATGCTTCCAGATAACTACAGCTTCAGCTGCCATCTTGTTTGCAACCTCATGAAACCGCAAACCAAAACACCGCCTCCAAGCTACTCCTGAATTCCTAACCCACAGAAATTATTTGATGTAGCAAATGTTTGTTCTTGTTTTAGGAAATGTTGTTATATAGCAATAAATAATTAATATAGGTATAAATGTGATAACCTCAAGGATGTTTAGAAAATGCTGGAATAGCATTTGACACTATTAATGTTTGCATTCTTGCTTAATCCTCCAAATCCAGCTCCCATTTTTACTTTTACATTATTTTTTGTTTGTTTATTTGTTTGTTGATTTTCAGATAGCTCCTTCCAGTCCTCTTTGCTTTCGTCTTTCTCCTCCCATCTCCACCGCATAGCCACTTCTCAGAGATCTACTTTTCTCATGAGTTCATTCATCCCATACCAAACCATCTTTACGATGAGGATAGTTTACAGCCTTCAGTGCCTCTTTTAGGCTACAGTATGCAAATGGAACTTGAACACTTCCACTTAGATGTTCAAAGTCAATATATCTACAACCAGATTTGTCTTTTTTCTTTAGAATTATCCTCTTCTGAGTTCACCTGCATTAGTGGGGCCATGCTTCTCTACATTGAGAAACACTCAAACTACTAATTCCCTAACTCTTCATTCATTTGTCCTTTGACATGATGTTCTATCTTTAAATTCTATAAATGTATACTTCATAACATCTTTAAAAGTCTCTGCTTTTTTCATTCCTATTACCTGACTCACTGCCAGATCTTTGTGAGCTGATAATTACAATAACCCTATGAGGTAATAATTTCACTAACCATCTCACCTACTCTTGACTCCAGTATCTCTTCACTTCCATCCATCATGCACAAGACTGCCGAATTAATCTTTCTAGACACTACATCCATTCCTTTTCCACTTACAGATTGTCGAGGGCACTTCCTTATCCTTAATTTTACCTTACCCACAGCCTTCTCTAATTACTGCATTATTTTAATACTCCTCAAGTGAGCTAGAATTTTATTTCCACTCTCAAATGCCAAATACAGTTTCTCCTCCATATATCTTGCTCATTCCATTCCCCACTCACTAACAACCTTCTTTGTCTCTCTCCTATCCATACCTAAATCTTTGTAATGTGTCACAACCCAGCTCAAGTCTTGAATTTCTAATAGATTTTCTCTGATCTCTCTGGTTCATAAAACGTTACCAGCATATATATTCAAAATCACAATGAATAGAACAGCAATATTAGCCTAGAACAAAAAGGGAATGACACTATTTATAAAAGTTCTTTGAACTAGTATTACACTTGCTACTTGTTGCATTTATTTAGTGACAAATAACATGTAACTTTGTATTTTCTACCAATGAAGATTTAGCTCAGCAGGAATCAGCTGAAATAAAAGGAGATTACTTCAAATCTCTGGACTTTTCATAATGCCATCTAGAATTATTAATGAATGTTGGTCACTAATTAACCAGATTTTGCCAAGATTATTGGCTCAGAGTAAATTTGTTACAATTTAAAACATAAAGAAATTGGCATTGTGTGTGGTTGGTTGTTTTTCTGGCCATTGTGCAATAGTGCAATGCTTAATTGATTAAATTATACTTTCTACACAATACTTTATTAATAAAAGAGAGCACTGTTCTTGTTCTCTTAAAATTAAAATAATTTTATATGTCCTTAAAATCTCTTAAATGCTAGCCCTAAGGGCCAAGCCCATATAATGGTCTTTCTCTAATAGCACCAAAAAGAACATCTACCAAAGCCCAGAGGGCATTTCATAAAGTAATTGATGATTTCTCCAACTCCAAAATACTGACAACAATATCATGGAAATTTTTCATGCTTTTGAGTCTCTTCTCCTTTCATAGATGGCTTGCCTCTGGATGTCAAAAACCAGGTTCGACAATTCATTCAATAAATGTTTACTCAAAATTAGTTCATGAATGCCTCACTGAAAGACATGAAGCAAAATCAGGAAGCATACCAAGTTCTGATTTGTAAGCAACCAAAATCAACCTGGGCCAATTTTAAGAGACAAAAATATATATATATATATTGAAAAGCTTTACATAGAAGACTGGAGAACCAGGCTCAGAAACTAGGCAGCAACAGAAGAAACATAAAACTGTTTGGACAAAAACACTGATTCCCTACATCTGATGACTGGATACTGGAATGACCACCATTGCTCCCTCAGCCCCAGAATCTGGAGGCTACTCCTGGCACTGTTGCCCTGGAGACTGGATGTTGCTGCCACTTTTTGTTTTGGATTCAAAGTCTGCACTAGGCAGGTCTGATTGGGCTGGCTGGGGTGATGGTCATGCACCCAAGCAGCCAGCAGCTGGGAAAATAGTGATCATTCTTTCTAGTTTCCATAGGAGGAAGTAAAACAAACCAAGCATAGGAAAGAGATTCAAAAGCCAGACAACAAAAATAACTTTATTTTTGGATATACATCTACTTTGATGCATTATGACCATTTTGCACTTCAGATAAATCACCCTAGCAGGGATATTGAGAGTAGATTACAGAGGCAAAATTGGACTTTGAGTTTGAAGGCACATATACAACTTGAAGCTAAAGTGATAGCTAAGAAAAAGAAACAACGGATTTGAGAGAAAGTGATGTGATAAACTTGAACCTAGAGAGCAATTGGACTTGATAAACAAAGAAGGGTTGTCAATAACTGCTCTTAGATTTCTGGCCTGGGGGACCACGTGAATTCAAACAGAAAATTTAGGAGTATCGGAAAATTTAAGGAAGATGACAAATATCAGTTAGGGGAATGTTAGGTATCAGGTGTATATAATAGTTTAAATATGGTTATAAATTCTTTGCAGGTCTTTTTAACAAGACATGGAGTCCATTTTCCCACTTTTGAAATATAGCTGGTCATATGATTTGCTTTGACCTAGAGAATGTGCCAGAAGTAACACATGACTGGCAACTCTTAGCCACAGTCATCTTGTAGTTTCTATTCTCTTCTTTTTGGAGTGTTGTAATCACCTTGTGAAGAAGAAACTAGCTTCTGAGGACTAGAGAGAATGTGGAGCAAGAGAGTTCCAGTCATTCCAGCATTTTGAGCTGATTTCCCAAATACATGATGATGGGCCCCTTCAGGACCAACCAGTCCCCAACCAACTCATCAGCTGACTGCAGCCACCTACAAGACCCCAGGCCAGACCAACAGAAAAACTACCTGTCTAACCAAATTACCGGAATCATGAGTGAAGAAATTACTGGTTTCTTAAAGATACTATGTTTTAGGATAATTTACTATATGGCCTTGTAGGACTGATCTATTGCTAATAGAATATCTGAGGGGAAACATCCATTTGGGAGTTGGATATGAGTCTACAAGCCCATGGGAGAAGGAATATAACCATTATGATGATCAATACCAAGGACTGCACGAGATCATCCCACGTGAGGTCATATTGTTTCAGTCATGGACAAAGGTGTTAAAAGTTTTAATTTACACCAATGTTTAATACATGATTAGAGAAAAGAAATCAGTGAAAAAAATAGTAAGGAAGCATCCAGTAATGATTCAAGCAGATCCATTAGATTAAGCAACTAGGAAGTAAGTCATGGGTAACTTTGGTGGAAATAATTTGTGTTTTATGTCATGTTGGTGTAAAAGCCTATTGGTGATGGAAAGTACAGAAAAAGAGATACTAAGTGAAGATACCTCCTTGATAAGAAAAAGTAAAGAAAAAGAGATGGTAAGTGGAGATATCTCTGTGCAAATATATTCATGTGACTAAAAGCAAAAGATAAGGTAAAGTTGGAGTGGGTTTTTTTTCCCCCTGAAAGATGGAAAAGATATCTGCATGTTTATAAAATGGCATGAAACTTAAAACATATATTTAAACTATTCAAAGATTTTAGTGATGATGGAAGTTTCTTGAGGAAAACATAGAATAGGGAACAGACCTAATGGTAAAGAGAGCAGACTTTTTCAGGAAGAAGACTTTTACATCTCTGATCCTGGAATTAAGAATAAAAAGATAACTATCAGAATGACTAATTTCTGGGAATGGGACCAAGGATAGGAGAGATAGGGAGATAGGGTGCAGGGGAGGCACAATCTATACTGAATTCATTGCCAGGTAGAAGCAGGAAACATAAGTAATTTCTGCCTAAGATTCTCCATTTTCTTTATAAAGTTAGAGATCATGTACCTTCCAAAAGTGGGCATATATGAAGAGCTAGGAGACTCAAGGAGAGTGGTAAAGATGGGAGAGAACATCTGTGGTTGTTTATTTATGGCCACACAACCTTTGTAGTTCCTAACAAGACCTGGAGTCTGTTTCCCCAACCCTTGAAATCCAGTTGGTCTTATGACTTGCTTGGAGCAATAAGATGCAGCTGAAGTAAATGTGACTGGCAAGTCTAAGAGATCTGAGTTCAAATACTGGCTCTGCCACTTCTTAGCTGTGTGACCCATGGGAAGTGTATTTGCTCATTCATTCATTCTTTCATTGAGCAACTATTTGTTGAATAACAGACTCTCACATGGGGCAGGTATGATGTAAAATATATCCAGCTGTGAAAGACAAAAAGTAGCAATATAGCCACTGCCCACTATGGTTTGAATGTTTATGCCCCACCCCCCCAATTTATATGTTGAAATCCTAATGCCCAATGTGATAGTATTAGGGGTAGGGCTCTGTGGGGAATGTTTAGGTCATGAAGATAGAACCCTCATGAGTGGAATTAGTACTGTTATGAAAGAAATTCCACAGAGCTCCCCAAACCCTTCTGCCATGTGAGGCGACATGTCTATAAGCCAGAAGAGATCTTTCATCAGAATTTGTCCCTGTTGGCACACTTTTTTGGACCTGCAACCTCCGGAACTATGAGATAAATTTCTACTGTGTATGAGTTACCCAGTCTGCGGTATTTTGTTATAGCAGCCCAAGCAGACAGAGACACCACCTTTATGGAATTTATAGTCCTTGGAATATATTCTATGACTTAGTGTCTGTCTGAAAATGTGTCTTAAAACTGTGTGGCAATTATACCGACACTAGCTACCCCTTGGTGAGTGTAAACTATGTGTCTGACACCATTCTTATTCCTTAATCATATTATCTCATTTTACCCTCCCAATAGCAATAAGGGGTAGGTACTCTTATTTCCCCTGTTTTATAGATGAGAAAACTGAGATCAAGAGGTTGAAAAAAGTATCTAAAGTCATAGAGATGGTAAGTTAGGGAGCCAGATATCAAATACAAGCAAAATGACACCAAACTTCCTAAACAGAAGTTTGAAATAACTAATGAATTAATGTTAGTGATTGTTATCACCATAACTACTACTTGACTGAGACTAGGAACCATTTATCTGTGCGGGTAACATATCTCACTGGTTGTGTGATATTTGTTTTCTATCAGTACTCAATATTGGAGAAGAGAAGATGGACATTTAGACTGATTTGAGATTGGGCTTTTCTTGGGCAGGTATAGTAGATATAGTAGGTATAGTAGATGGTGACAGAAATCACATACTACCAAGAAATTGTTAATATGAACTTCATATGTGGTAGGCTGGATACAGAAGGAAAGTGAGCCAAGAGCATGGTGATAAATTGGGAGAAAATTAAGAGTTATCAGCTAGGTGCAAGAACACTTTTAGTTGGAATATGCAGTGAAAGAACAGGACAGACCAAAGGTTGGGATGTGTGAGTGGATCACCCGAGTTAACGTGCCCTGAGTGGATCATATGGTCTCTGCACATAGTACTCATGTGGGCATAAAGGAGTGTTATCATGGAATCTTGCAAAGGAAACTCCTTTGATGCTTGAACAGAGACTATTTTCATTCAGGTAGAATCAAACATTTGTTGATGGCATTAATGAGGAAATTCACCATCACTTCTAGAGAAATGTAGAGTTTCCTTGTGAAACATAGTGACATTAAGTCAGCATTTACCTCTTCTCTTTTTGAAAATTATCCAAAAGGCAATAAGAAATACAGGAGACGGAAAGCAAAGCACCGCAAATTCTATTTCTGTGACATTTTAAGTAAAATTAGGAGAGGAACTAAAACTTCAGGCTCCGTAGAAGTGGGAAGACTGCCCAAAGCAGGAGACTCTGGAGGAAGCAACAGATTTAGAATACGAGGCAGAAGAAGCACGGTAGCAGCAGATCTCTCAAAGAGCCAGCAAAATAAGTGTCCTGAGGTGGGGAGTTACTAGATGAAATACTGAATGTAAATCTTTTGCTGTAATCCTGGACCTCCCTTAGAGCCAAGAGGCAGAGAACATGAGATTAAATGGGGAATCATACACGCTAGCCACATTTGCAAGAAGTATTCCATATCTTTGGCAGCAGAAGGAAAGAAAGATCTTTCATGGAAAAGAAGAAATGAATGAATGAATGAGGAAGGGAGGAAGGGAAAGAGAAAGAGAAAAAGAAAAAGAAAAATACCATAGTTGCTTATCTCCACAAGCTGGGGAGAAATAAGGCCTCGTATTAGATCACAAGAAAAATTCAAGGTAGCTGGATACACAAACTTGACTCATCCATATTATGAGACTCCCACAAATAACTTACCTGAAAAAATTTGCATACTTTATTGAACAGGAATTAAAATGGCACGAAAATAGGAACCATAACAAAGTCTTTTTTTTTAGGAGTGTTTCTTTTTAATTATTTTCTAATTTTTTTATTAACACATAATTTATTATCTGTCTCAGGTACACGGATCTGTGAATTATCAGTCTCACACAATTCACAGCACTCACCACAGCACATACCCTCCCCAATGTACTCACCCATCCACCTCATCCCTATCCCCTACCCCCTCCCCAGCAGCTCTCTGTTTCCTAAGATTAAGAGTCTCTTATGGTTGGTCTCCCTCCCAGGTCCCATCTTGTTTCATTTTTCCCTCCCTTTCCCCATGAACCCCTGCCCTGCCTCTCAAATTCCTCATATCAGAGAGATCATAAGATTATTATCTTTCTCTGATTGAGTTATTTTGCTTAGCATAATATCCTCTAGTTCCATCCACGTCATTGCAAATGGCAAGATTTCAGGGTTTTTTTTTTTTATGCCTCATAGTATTCCATTGCATATATATATATATATATAATCTCACATCTTCTTTATCCAATCATCTGTTGATGGACATCTAGGTTCTTTCCATAGTTTGGCTATTGTGGACATTGCTACTATAAACATTCAGGTGCATGTGCCTCTTCAGATCATTATGTTTGTATCTATAGGGTAAATACCCAGTAGTGAGATTGCTGGGTCATAAGGTAGCTCTATTTTCAACTTTTCGAGGAACCTCTATACTGTTTTCCAGAGTGAGCTGCACCAGCTTGCATTCCCACCAACATCACCAAAGGCAAGGGAAGCAAGGGCAAAAATGAACTATTGGGACTTCATCAAGATCAAAAGTTTTTGCACAGCAAAGGAAATAGTCAACAAAACCGAAAGACAAGCAAAAGAATGGGACAAGATATTTGCAAATAACACATCAGACAAAGGGCTAGTATCCAAAATCTATAAAGAACTTATCAAACTCAACACCCAAAGAATAAATAATCCAATCAAGAAATGGGCAGAAGACATGAACAGACATTTCTGCAAAGAAGACATCCAAATGGCCAATAGACACATGAAAAAGTGCTCCACATCTCTCAGTATCAGGGAAATACAAATCAAAACCACAGTGAGATACTATCTCACACCAGTCAGAATGGCTAAAATTAACAAGTCAGGAAATGACTTGGATGTGAAGAAAGGGGAACCCTCCTACATTGTTAAGATTATTATGTATATTTTATTTTTATTATATTTATATTATATTATATTTATTTATTTACTTATTTATATAAATTTATTTTTGTGAGAGAGAGAAAGAGAGAATGCATGAATAGGTGGAGGGGCAGAGGGAGAAGCAGGCTTGATTGCAGGACCCCAGGATCATGACCTGAGGTGAAGGCAGATGCTTCACAGGCTAAGCCACCCAAGCACCCACCAAAATTCTTCTGAGGAGAAAAAAATAAAAGAAGCAGGAAAACAGATGAAAGATGAAAATCTCACCGGAAAGAAGTTGCTGTAGAACAGGAAAAAAAAAAAGACCAAATATTTTGCAATGAATTAAGAAGGAGGAAAGAAGGGGGGTGCAAGATGGAGGAGTGGGAGACTTAAATATCATCAGGTCCCAGGAATTCAACTAGATAGTTATCAAAACATTCTGAACACCTACAAACTCAACAGGTGATAAAAAAGAAGAAGAGCAGCAATTCTAGGAACAGAAAAGTGACCACTTTATAGAAGGTAGGATGCGCAGAGAAATGAATCTGAAGTGACAGGAAGATAAACTGCAGGGGGAAGGGCGGGCTCCTGGCAAGGGGTAGAGCAGCAGAGCACAAAATCAGAACTTTTAGAAGTCTGCTCCACTGAGGGACATTTCTCCAGAGGCTAATGTGGGGGTGGAGCCCTCGGGGAGACCATGTGGTCTCAGGACCTGCGGTGTCACAGAAAAACAGAAGGTGTCTGAGTGTGGCAGAGCTGCCAGGTATCGAAGTGGGGAAGCAAACTACAGAGATGGAACCGAGGAGTGAGCTCTCAGCTCAGGGTTTCCTTAAACTGTGATCTGAGGCACAGTCGGGCCACTGCTCTTCCAGCAGGGACCCTGCAGGTGGCAAAACCAGGGGGACCCCCTCCTTCCTCCTCCAGCAGGAATCTGCTGGGGTAGAGACTCCAAACGGGGCTGTGCACCAAAAATAGAAACACTCAGTCACAGGCCAAGTGAGCTTGGAGGAGCCGGAGACCAGAGAGTTGGGAGTGATTGACCATTTTTCTCTGAGGGCGCACTGAGGAGTGGGGCGATGAGCTCCGGGCTCCTACCGGGATGGAGATTAGGAGACTGCCATTTTCATTCCTGTCCTCCAGAGCTCTACAGAAAGCATTCAAGGAACAAAAGCTCCCGAGAGCAAACCCAAGCAGATTACTTAGGCTGGCCCCCAGCATGAGCGGCACAATTACACCTTGAGAGGAAATTTGAGAATCACTGCAATAGGCCCCTCCTCCAGAAGATCAGCGAAAACATCCAGTCAAGACCAAGAAGTTCACCGACCAATGAGAACTGCAAAACTTCAGAGCTACGGGAATAAAGCACAGAGAATTCATCGCTTTTCCCCCATGATTCTTTAGTCTTTCAAAGTTAAATTTTTAAAATTTTACCTATTCTTATTTATTTTTACTTTTTATTTTTTCCTACTTTAACTTTTTAAACCACTTTATCTTATCAATACCTTTTTTAAAAAATCATTTTTAATTTTTATTGTTATGAAATAAGATATTTTTTCCTTTTGTTGTATTTAAGCTTATTTTTTGTATACATATATGGTTTTTTTTCTTTAAAATTTTTGGACACAGTTTCTTCTACTAGATCGAAATATACCCTAAATTTACCACATGGCTTTGTTCTAATTTCCAGCCTGATCACATTCTTTCCTCCTTGTTTTCGTTTTTCAACCAACTTCTTATCAATTCATTTTCTAGAATCTTTTTAAATTTTCATCTTTACATTTATATTACCCCCCCATCATGTTTACCCTTATTTTTGTATATATATGTTTTTCTTTCTTTGAAATTTTGGGAGATAGTTTCTCCTAGCAGACCAAAATACACCCAAAGTCAAGTGTGTGGCTCTGCTCTATTCACCAACTAACATATTTTTTTTCTTTTTTTTTTTCCTCCCTTTTTCTCTCCCCAGTTTCTGGTCTCTTCTGATTTGGTTACTGTATATTTTTCTGGGGCTGTTGCTATCCTTTTAGTATTTTGTTCTCTCATTTATCTATTCTTATCTGCATAAAATGACAAGGTGGAAAAACTCACCACGAAAAGGAACAAGAGGCAGTACCAATGGCTAGGGACCTAATCAATATGGACATTAGTAATATGTCAGAATTAGAGTTTGGAATGATGATTATCAAGGTGCTAGCTGAACTTGAAAAAAGCATGGAAAAAACTAGAGAATCCCTTTCTGAGAAATAAAAGAACTAAAATCTACCCAAGTTGAAATTAAAAAAAAAAAACAATTAATGAGGTGCAATAAAAAATGGAGGCTCTTACTCCTAGGATAAATGAGGCAGAAGATAGAATTAGTGATATAGAAGACCAAATGATGGAGAATGGAGAATAAAGAAGCTGAGAAAAAAGAAGACAAACAACTACTGGACCACAAGAGGAGAATTAGAAAAATAAGTGATACCATAAGACGAAACAGTATTAGAAAAATTAGGATTCCAGAAGAAGAAAGGGGTGGGGGGCAGAAGGTATATTGCAGCATATTACAGCAGAGAATGTCCCTAATTGGGTGAAAGGAACAAGCATCACAATCCAGGAGGCCCAGAGAACCCCCTAAATCAATAAATCAATAAAAAGTCCACACCCCTAATAGTAAAACTTACAAGTTTCAGTGACAAAGAGAATATCCTGAAAGCAGCTTGGGACAAGAGATCTGTAACCTACAACGGTAGAAATATTAGAATGGCAGCAGACCTATCCACAGAGACCTGGCAGGCCAGAAAGGACTGGCATGATATATTCAGAGCACTAAATGAGAAAAAATATGCAGCCAAGAATACTATATACAGCTAAGATGTCACTGAAAATAGAAGGAGATATAAAAAGCTTCCAAGATAAACAAAAACTAAAACAATTTGCAAACACCAAACCAGCACTACAGGAAATACTAAAAGGGGTCCTCTCTCTAAGCAAAGAGAGAGCCTAAAATAACAGACTGGAAAGAAACAGAGACAATATACAGTAACAGTCACCATATAGGCAATGCAATGGCACCAAATTCATATCTTTCAATAATTATCCTGGATTTAAATGAGATAAATGCTCCAATCAAAAGACACAAGGTATCAGAATGGATTAAAAAAAAACAAGACCCATCAATATGCTGTCTGCAAGAATACTTAGAAATACTTTCTAAGGAATCCACTTGAAGAAAAACTTCGGCCAACTACTGACAGTGGGCATTGCATCTAAATAACTTTAAGACCAAGACTAAAATAATTACAGGCAATAGAGTGATGAATGGGAAATATTATAACCTCTAAAAATTATAAAAGATATGAGAAAAGAGTATAGGTAGGTAGAGGGAAGAAGAGGTTAGAGAAGAAGTAAGTGCCTTAACCTACGTTCCCTAGAAAACAACTGTAACAAAGTCTTTCGTTCAAGTATGTTATTGAAGAGTGTGTCTAGAGGATGAGTGAGGGGTGGAGAAGGGAAGCAGAAGGGAGGGTTCATATAAAGATGTGCTATCAAGTTACACGTTGCTTAAGACCTCACCAATGGACCCAATATCATTCACTGAAAAATCTACTTTCATCCTAGTGATTTGGGATTCCACCTTTTTCAATATGCTAAATTCTCCTTTTATTTTTTTTTTCTTTTCAATTCCATTGATCTGTCAGGTACCCCACTGTTTTTATTATTAAAGATTTAAAATATGCTCAAATATGAGAAAAAGCTAGTCTTCCTCATGATTGCTCCAGATTTTTCTTGACTATTCTTGTTTTTCATTTTTCTGTTTGACCTTACCACCTTGTCTGATTCCAAAATAATTCCCAAATGCTGCTGCTGTTACTATAGAATCACATCTTTATAATGTAGATTTTTTCCTATTAAAGGAGTGCAATATCTTTCTATATATTCATCTTCTTTGTGTGTTTCAGTAGCATGTAAAAATGTTCTTTATGTAGGTCCTTATATATATCTCACACTTATTCCTCAATATTTCATCTTAAATAAAGTGTTTTCCTCCTTTTTATCAAATATATGAAATTGACTGTGGCAGACTGTTTACTTAGAGCCTTATGAAGTTGTCTTACTTTGGTTGGTTTCTTTGAGTTTTTGTCATGGCATCTGACCCGTGCCTATAATGAATGTTAACTTCGATGGATTTAATGTGCCTTGATGTCAGAAGTAAATCCTTTGCATTCAATAAGTGTTATTTGAACCCAGATCACATCTTCTATAAAAGTGTTACTCCATCCTAATTAAGGAATATGATGTAATGTTATGATTGCTTTGGATGTGTTTACTTTTCTTCAATATTGAAAAAATATTTAACTGTTATTTTTTATTATCATCAAATAATCCATGGGTACCCTGGGAGCATATTTGCTATAATTTAGTAAATACATAAATATTTACTAAAGATATATTTTATAATATTGAAAGAAAAAAGATGTGGCTTTTATCTTTAAAAAGTTTGAATTATTCTGGGATATGTGTTCTCTCCTACCGTGAAACATCCAACTGATTTCCCACACATGCCTCAAGCTATAACAAATCCTTCCTGAACCACAGAGATCTGAAGCACAAGCTATTGGGAGCCAGGGATATAAATATCGAAGAAAAGCTATAAGGATCAAGCAACTATCATTGATCAGAGCTAAAGCTGATCGGTGAACTGATGCTAGTACGCATATAAATCATAATAGTCAGAAACCTAGCAAATAGACAATAATCCATGGAGGAGGGGTTGAATGTAATAGAGGATAAGAAAAATCAATGACAAAAAGACCAGGCAGAAACATCAGATAAAAGGCATTAAAGATGAGAAACAAATTATCCAACATAAAAGGAAGGAACCATCAGTAAATGTGATGGGCTATAATGCAGCTATTAAAATGGTAACTGTGATAATCAGGTAGAAACATTAAAATATATTTACAAAATGATTCTCAGTGAAAACACCTTCAATATTATTATTTTTAAGAAAAAAATCAGGCACCTGGGTGGCTCAGTGGGTTAAAGCCTCTGCCTTTAGCTCAGGTCATGATCCCGGGGTCCTGGGATCCAGCCCTGAATTGGACTCTCTGCTCAGTGGGGAGCCTGCTTCCCCCTCTCTCTCTGCCTGCCTCTCTGCCTACTTATGATCTCTGTCTGTCAAATAAATAAATAAAATCTTAAAAATAAAAAGAAAAGAAAGAAAGAAAGAAACATAAAAAATCAACTCCACATGGACAAAATTTGTGAGAGGATATGAAGAAATAAATACTAAAGAGTTGAGATTATGTTAAGATTATGAAAAGATTAAGAAAATAAACTTCTCAAACTTTACAGTAATTTTTAAATCCTATTTTTAAGATATGAATTTAAGAAAATAGGTGAAGTGATGGCAGCTAGAAGACTTTTTAACTAAGGCATGTGTTTGTTTCAGTCAAGACATCTTAGATGCCTCCTGTTATTATCACTAATAAGAGCTAATATTTCCTTATCATCTCCTATATGCTAAGTCCTTAGAGCAAAAGGCAGTCCTTAACCATAGTTAGGATCAGTTTGGCATAGATCATTCCTTGCACTCCAGTAAGAAATGGATAAAGTGAGAGTACATACTGTATATGGGGAGAGAGAGAAGGAATGACAGAGACACAGAGAGGAAGACAGGAAGAGACAGAGAAAGAGAGACACCAAAATAAATAAAGGCATTGTATGCCATTCTTTCTAGGAGGATGTGACAGAAATACAGGGTATCACATTTTCCCTCAAGGCACTGCGAAGCTTGATTAGTGGGGAGGGAAGGGAATGGGCCTAACTAATTGGCAGTAAAATACTCTTTTTCTGTTGCTTGAACTGTAGTAAGAGATTTTTTAAAAAATAAATAAACACAGAAAAGAAACTGCCTCAGTGTTTGTTTCTTTCTTTCTTTCTTTCTTTCTTTCTTTCTTTTAAGATTTTTATTTATTTATTTGACAGGGAGAGATCACAAGTAGGCAGACAGGCAGGCAGAGAGAGGAAGGGAAGCAGGTTCCCTGCTAAGCAGAGAGCCCGATGTTGGGCTCAATCCCAGGACCCCGGGATCATGACCTGAGCCCAAGGCAGAGGCTTAACCCACTGAGCCACCCAGGCGCCCCTGCCTCAGTGTTTCTTAACAGCAAAGTTGGGATTCGTGGCAGAATAGTTCTTCAGTTATATAGGACTGCCGCATGCATTGCAAGATGGTTTAAATCCCTGGCCCCTGTCTTCCAAATGCCAGTTTTACCCAACTGTTGTGTCAAAAAAATTTACTTTAATTTAGTTTAAAATGTCCCCACACATTTTTTTTACAAATTGAGATTCATTAGCCCAAATGTTTTCAAATTCCAGTGTTCCAAAGAGTCTTAGTTGCTTTGATTTGTGTTATTCAACTTATTAATATTGAAAACTTCAGTAAGAAATAATACCATGAATTTCCAAAACCCTTCGGCATCTTGGACTCCTCTTTCTCTCACCTCCCACATGAGCACATTGTGCCTGCTCTCCCTTTAAAACTATATTCACTTCTATCCTCCACTACCACACTATGTCATACAAGCTCCCCATCATCTCTCACCGAGTTACTGCAGTAACCTCCTGTTAGGCACCGAGTGTTTGTGTCCCCCCAACATTCATATTTTGAATCCTTAACCCCATTGTGATGGTATGTTGTGATGGTACATCTTTGGGAAGGGGGTGATTAGGATTGAGTAAGGTCATGATGGTGGAGCCCTAGGATGAGTCATGCCCTTGTAGGAAGTCGCAAGGAAGAGCCTGCACTCCCTTTGTCAGTGTGCACACACTGAGGAAAGGCCATGTGAGCACTCAGCAAGATGGCGGTCATCTACAAGCCAAGAGAAGAGGCCTCAGAATAAAATCTTGCCAGCACTCTGATTTTGGATTTCCAATCTCCAGAACTGTGAGAAATACATTTCTGTTGTTGAAGCCACCTAGCCCGTGATATTTTGTTACAGCAACGTAGTAGGCTGAGATACCTCCCAACTAACCTCCTTGGTGCCCTGTTTGCCCTTTCAGTCCATTCTCAGCACAGCAATGACAGTGAGCCCAATAAAAGTGTAAATCCGTTATATCATTTCCTCTTCAGCACACTCTAAGGACTTCTTCTGTCATTAAAGTTAAAAACAAGGTCCTCACCTGGCCTGTCATGTCTTGGGCCCTGCAAACACTTTGGACAGGCTTTTTATTTTTATTTATTTTTTTTTAAAGATTTTATTTATTTATTTGACAGAGAGAGATCACAAGTAGGCAGAGAGGCAGGCAGAGAGAGAGAGGAGGAAGCAGGCTCCCCGCTGAGCAGAGAGCCTGATGCGGGACTCGATCCCAGGACCTTGAGATCATGACCTGAGCCGAAGGCAGTGGCTCAACCCACTGAGCCACCCAGGCACCCTGGACAGGCTTTTTAATACCCTTTCCCGACTTCTGTCCTACCACACTGGCTTGGCCCTCCTCCAATATGCCAGGTTTGTTCATGCCTCAGGGCCTTTGCTGTTCCATTTACAGAGGGACATTCTCACTCACTCCCTCACTCAAGAAGGCCTTGACTCAAATGTTCTTGGCCACCTTTGCTCAAGTGTCAATACCCTTTCCTTCCATACATCTACTTCCTATCTCCTTCCTTTACTTTTTGGCTTGTTGCTTATTGCTTCTTTTTTTTTTTTTGCTGTATTATGCATTTTACTTATTTATGTTGTTTCCTATGTGTCCTCCTCCAGCATATAAGCTCCATAACTCAAGGGTTTCTTTTTCCTGTTATTCAGTACTATTTACCCAGTATCTAGAACAGTGCTTCTCAACTTTTTTTCCCACTGTTGTTCCCCTAAACAGAATTTTTCAAATACTTGTCTTTATAGCTCAACTGCATTATTGAGTACTTAGAACATTAAGTATGTACCTGATAAAGACTGTTTGAATAAATAGAGGTTTTCTCTATTCAAGATGAGTTTATCAAGAATCTAGAACTTGAATAGAGACTGAAAGTACACATTGAATTTCACTGGGGAAATAATTCTCAGTTGGGAGAACATTAGGAAAAAAGATTATCACTGAATACTGGGTAACACAGAGAAACCCTGCTGAGTATATTAAAAAGTTTTATTATGAAAAACCTTAAAAACAAATCTTGGGAGTTTGAACTAAAAGTTGAAAACAAAAAGGAATCATTACAGGAATTTACAGAATCGAAGTAACACGTTAAAAACTGTTTTGTGGGAAACCTGGCCTGGCAGCAATATGAAAGATGAATCAGAAAGAGGAGAGAATGAAAGGATATAGATTCACTAGGACAATGCCAATAATTGGATGTGCATGGAACAGATGACAATTATAAAGGGGAAGAATGGACAGAGGTGAGGATACTTCTAAAGAGAACACAGAAGAACTATTTTCTCACTAAGAGCCTCTGGCTTCAAGTAACAGAAACTGACTTATACAATCAGGAAAGGTATTGTCTCCCATTGCTGGATATCCAAAGGTAGTGGACCCCTTGGGACAGACAGACTTAATCCAGTTTTCCGAGCTCCATTTTCTTGAGATTTATTTGACTTAGCACTCCTCCCTTTGTTGGCTTCATCCCCAACGGGGTATTAATATAATGACCTTCCTCCCAGATGTCCCAGCCACATGGGAATATATCCTGAGGAAAAGCAAGGGAAAAAGAATTGCTTCTAAAAGCTCAGGAAAAAGAATTGCTTCTAAAAGTTCTCTCAGAAGATAAAGGAAGAATTTTCCCAGAACCCCTAATAACTCTTTCCTTGAATCTCAGGGAACTGAACTGGTTTGCATGACAATTGCTGAACCAACTGGACAAGAGAAGGAATTTCTCATTAGACTATTCTGGAACATTCCTGGATTTGGGAGAGGATTTAACCTCTTCTGAGCCATATGGGCTACCTAGGTGAAGATGAGCTGACAGGTTAATCCAATGGACAGTGAGAAATGACCCTGGGACCTAGGGGGAAATATCAGAGCTGGAAACAACTATTTAGAAATCAGCCGTCTAAAAGTGAATGAGCTCACCCAGAGAGTGAGTGTAGAAAAAGGCAGACGGTAAATCTTATGTTCAGCTTGGAGGAATGAGTGAGAAAAGAACCTAGTGGATTGAAAAAAGAGAGAGCGAGCTGTCAGAGAGATCCGAGGACTAGTAAACATAGTATAATAATAGCAGTTGAAAAAAAAAATTCAGGAAGAAGGTGTCAAATGGTTCAAGAGCTCATGGACAAAGAGCTAACAAAAGTTAGGGCCTAGAAAGGAAGGAGAAGTTTGCAACAAAGTTATTAAAAGATTCATGAAAGATTTCCAAACAGTAGCAAAGGCCCACTGCAAGTTCTCTGCATAAACCTGCAAACGATCAAGTCAACTGGCTTCCTCCCTCAAGGTAATATGACCTGTGCAACAATAACAAGATTGATTCTGTCACTGAGGACGTGTTACTGGGTTTGGGAAAAGATAAAGTACGGAGAGAATTTAGAATCCTAGTTATGCAATATTCAGTCGCTGACTATTACAAGTCAAAGGCTGCTAACTGTAAGCCAAAGGCTGCTAACTGACCGATCTCCCTTGCTTCTCCGGGGACGGCCAGCTTTTGGCTCTGTTTTGATTGATCTGCGATATAACATAGCAGACTCGCTAGCTTTGTGTCTTAGTCTGAGCTCCCTTGAAAGCAGAGTTTAAAATAAGGACTGGGGGTATAGGTAGTAAAATAAGGACTTGGAGGGTGAGGGCACATCTAGGAAGGAGAGCATGGGAAGTGAGAAAGGTAGGTGATAAAACCCATCACGTGTATGCTCTTGATTTCAGCCAGCTACGGCAAACAGTTCAGTGTCATTATCAGTGTTCCACTTCAGGCTCGGGTGGCGGTGTCTGTGTCCCCATGCCCCAGAGTTTTCTCCGCAGTTCAGCAATAAACACAGCCTGGAATTGTCAGCGGGGCTGACAACCCTGGGGCAACCCTCCACCAGCAGGAGATGACACTGGGTCTGCTGTACCAGGGGTTACCACTGCAGACAAGTTAAGACTGAGTCCATCTGGGGACATGCAGAGGAACTGTAGAAAAGGCCCCCAGAATTGTCCCGGCCGTGAACAGGGAGGTTGCACACTGATGGAGAGTTGTCTCCAGCTGTCAATGCCTGAATAAGCCCCAGCAGTGCCTACACAGGTGTTTCAGAGAAAGCCCTGAGGCAGAAAAGCAATGAGCCACTACTTCACACAGTGGAGAGGTGCTGGCAGTCGAAGCGCGGTGTCCATCCCAGCTGTCCCGCACAGCTGCTTGGAAACCAGCCGCTCGCATGGCTGTGACCTGGGCATCGCACGTCATCACACAGCTGCTAGCCCAGGGGTTCTCAGCCATAGCACTGTTGACATTTTGGACCAGACAATTGCTTGTCATGGCGGCTGCCGTGTGCTCTGTAGAATGTTCTCTAGTAACCCTGGCTTTTTCTCGTGAAATGCTAGTTGCGCCCCTGTCCAGTTGTGACAATAAAAAACACCTGCAGACATTGCCAAATATCCTCAGGAAGGCAAGCAACACCGTCTTCAGTTGAGAACCAGTGTGCAACACTGCAAACTTGGGCAAGTTGCTTCACTTTTCTAAATCTCAGTCTCTTATCTGTAAGTGGAGGATAATACAACACTGGCCTCACGGGCTTTGGGGAGGAGGAAATGAGATGGGGAACCATGGCACGGAACAGAGTACCTGGTGTATAGTTTATGCTGAATAATAATAATAACGTAGAAAACCTCTGCACTGCAGAGTGGTATCTTTTTAAGGCTAGAATTCAAAGTTTATTTTCCCCTTCTTTGATGAAAAATAATGATATTAAGGTACTTATTCCAATATCTGTTTCAGCAAATGAATAGAGGCTGAGTCTCGATGTGAATAAATCAGAGAAAAGGTCAGCATCAAACACTTTTGATCTTCTTCCATTACCAAACACCAGTTAATGCTCTGAAGTTAAACATGACCACGTGTCATTTTGTTGTAGCTAAATGATCACGGGGTGTGAAGGAAATAAAAGAACTCAGCTTAGAAAGTGAATAGAAAATGAGAATATTGTATTCAAGAATAATCCCGCAGAGTTTACACTTCATTATTCTACCAAATGCAGATTTAAAATGTACATTTACTAAAACAAATTTTTTCAACACAGTCTGCAATCTCAGACTTCAAGGCATGAATATTTTAGGTTTATTAGCATAAACTGAATACCAGCATGCAAACACTGAAATGAATTTAAGGAAATTGTTAATGATTCATTACACAGAGTTATTAGATTTTTGTGTGATGGGAGCAAACGCATCAGCAAAAACAATTATGCACAGATACAATGAAAGACCACTCTCAGGGAAGAAGTCATTAGTGTAATAAAAAGGACGTTTTGCAGGGGTTCCTCCTGTACTTTCTTTGACTCGATCACAAACAGCTGTTGCCATCTGCCAGGGAGAGCCCTTGGCAGAGATACTTAACAAGCCTCTGCCAAACCCTCATGTGTTGAGAATGTCTACCCCCAGAACTCGCAGAGACTGCTTATTGAGAAGTAGCAAATGAATCTCCAGGGAGACTGGTTTATCCCATTCTTAAGGGATTGCAGGAGAAAAATAAAACAAGATAAGCATGAAAATTATCTTCATGGGAAATTGTTTTTGTGCCTTCTGCTTCTGTCTCTTTGAAACTTGGAGAGGGTGTGTGCTTTCCTTCACAGTGGATTCATTGTTCAAACTTATTACATTGTATCATACCTGCTTTTTAATGTGTCTTTGAAGGGTTTCAAGTGCTTGTAGCAAGACATCATCATTTTTGTATCCTTAGGACCTGGCACAGAACACTCATAAATGATGAATGAGTAAATGAATGAATAAAAATGTCAGTTGGTCCAGCTCACCATGACTGGTGTAACAAACCCTAAGATAGTTAAGAATTTAAAATTCAGGGGCGCCTGTGTGGCTCAGTGGGTTAAGCCGCTGCCTTCGGCTCAGGTAATGATCTCAGGGTCCTGGGATCGAGTCCCGCATCGGGCTCTCTGCTCAGCAGGGAGTCTGCTTCCTCCTCTCTCTCTGCCTGCCTCTCTGCCTACTTGTGATCTCGCTCTGTCAAATAAATAAATAAAATCTTTATTAAAAAAAAAAAGAATTTAAAATTCATAGGGATGTCTTCATGAGAACTGTACCTCGGAACCACTGAACCTTTCTATCATGGCTTAGCCTTCCTAGAATAGATACGGTCTGAGGCAGCAGGAAATGAAGCAATCATGTGTAGACACTGAATGCTCGAGCCATGTGACATAGACCAGATCTACACCACCACCACTATCACCCCCACCCAAAGAAGTTAGGCAATCTTCCAGATCAATGAAACAGAAAAAGATGTTTGCCAGGAATTTCCAGATAACTCAGGCAAAGTGTGTTCCTTTTTCTGCTTGAATTAGTAGTATAATTGCCTCAGTCCTCCGTTTGTCTATTCATGTTCAGACATAGCTTCAGATAAAATAATTTGAAGAAGAGAGTCCTAGGGGGATAAAAGAGAAGGAGCCCAGAGACAAAGGAGGAACCTGCAAAATTAGCTCAACTGTGTCACCGAACAGCTTGAATGCATCCAGGTGGCAGTCTGGAAATTATGAATCGAAACTGGATCTACACAAATGATTAGGAAATGCTTATTTGAATTTTACAAATAAGAATGATAGCTATTTTCACAATACGAAGCATTTGACTTTGCCTTCATGTATCCGTATTTCAAAAGCATCTCTCTCGATGATGACTACAAAGAGGCTTTCCTCTAAGAATTCAGTCTGGAAAGCTTAAAAGAAATAGTGGTGAAGATGAAATGTTTTTTAAAACTGAATGTAAGTAAGAATATGGTCTCCCAAGAAATGATTTTGAATAATAAAAAAATCAAATTAGGTATAGTAAAGTTTCACGATGACGTTATCTCTAAAGTCGTGACTCTGAAATCATGTTAGAGATGGAACGGTGTATGGAACAAGTGCCTTCTGGGGCTCCTGTTCCCAGTCTGTGTTGTATTTTATCCAAGACAACTCAACTGCTAACGAACTCCAGATTATGACTGAAAACAGCAGAGTTCTAAAATCTGATAGAAAAATAAACAAGCACCACATAAACTAAAATAAAATAATCTGTGAAAAACCTTTGTAAACTGCAAAGCAACATGCAAATCTGAGCACAGAAGGCTCATTGGAGTTGTTTTCTTTTAATAAAACAACATGACTAATTTTGAGAACAAAACCTCATTAAATCTTTTAACCTGATTTTCTTTTTTAATTATTGGAAGTGCATCTATCTTCTGGGACTAGATTTTTTTTTTTTTCCTGAAACTAGATTTCTCCCTGCTGGGATTGGATTTCCCAGAGACTACTGAGATGCATCAGCTCTGGAACTGAGTCAAAGGAAGATGGGATTAGTCTACCTGCAATAAAGGAATTTACTGTAGAGAACACAGAACAGGGGAAATAAAGGTGAAAGGAAAGCAAATCAATATCACTGGGGACTTTTGAGTGCTAGTAGTTAAAAATGTAGTTAAGGTCCCCCTTGCTTCCTTGGAATCTATTCTGGGAACTTGAAAAGAATGCACTGATTTCCTTTGAGTCAGACTTGGGATATAAAATGAAATTATTTTGTTGTAGTAAGCTAAGTGACCTGCAAAACATTTTTTCCCCATAGACTTACTCTTTATTCCCCAGACCTAATAGTTTTAAAATGATATGTAAAGCTGATATAAATTTTTTAAAAATACCTAAATTCTTGTGCATTTTAAAAATAGTCTCCAGGAGTCACAAGACTGTTAGTAAATGACATTATAAACTAAATTTTCCCCAAAATATTTTTTGCATTAATGGTCTTATTTGTTCTTTAGGAACTGCATTTTTTTTCTTTCAGAGTTTACTGCTCTGAGAGGAAAAAGTATGCTTTTAAATGTCTCATCGGTTTAAATAATTTTAATATTAAATTCTTTTGGAAAGTTTGCCTGCAAATATTTTGTGTCTCCCATCAGTTTAAAAAAAAAGTGTGCATGTCCCCAGTTGATCTATATTAAAACATTTATTTAAAAAATAGATAATTTAAAGATGTTCTAATGAAAGTATTTGATCTTATGAAGAGATAATTAATTCTATCGAGGATATTTTTTATAATTATCTTTGATGGACTTAAGAATAACACATCCCATTCAGCCATTGCTTTATTATTTGTTACTGTTTTCACTATGTCCTCGGGCTTTCATCACTTCATAAATTGCTTTTAGATGCCTATGTTGCTACCCTGAGTCCCATCTGGGAGATTCTATACTTTGAACACATTATGATGCAGTTTGCAGCAATTCTGTCTCAGTAGATATCAGTTTTTCCTACTACTATCAAAGTCAAATTCAATTTGGATGAAATTTAGTGGGTTAATCAAATTCTCCTGATAAAAACTTTGTAGATTTTTTTTATAAAATGAGAGGTCTATTTTTATACACTTAAATTTCTTTATTCAGAAATTTGGGTCACAATATTGCTTTAGTAAGGTATACTTGGGAATATCTGTTTTCATTCTTACCAGTTTCACTTTCTTTTAGATTTTTTTAAAGAAACAAAAAGATCAAAGGAGTCACCAGGTTATTGATACTGGTGCTCTAGCTCCCAAAATACTCTTTAAGATGGGGATTAAGAATGACCAGAATTGGAAACCTCCTATCTTTTTGTTGTTGTTGTCGTTTAAAATACTTTAAACCATGCTTAATAAAATAAATTCACTGAAAAATGTTTAAATAAATAGATGTTATCTTGTTACCACAATAAGAAATAGTATGGGGAAAATTATATTTCAAAATGATTCTGAGTAATCTCAGACATACACACACACACACACACACACACACACACACACACCCCTATATGCACACACACATCACCCATGACTTTTTCCCCAAAGTCTAAGAGCCTGTAGTAGTTTGGTGGTCCTACAGTTCAGAGTAATATTGGGAAGTACAGAAGATTGAAATGAGATCTTCCAGTCTTATATGATTTAACCCAAAACATGGCCCAACAATGTACTCTCTACTCCTGCAATGGAAATTTATATGAATATATTTAAAAATCAAATGAAAACTTTTAGAAACAGGGAGTCATTACAATGTGATTCACATATGAGATTTGCTTTGCTTTCTGTGTATAGCACAAAGCAGGGGGTGTATTCTATTTTTGACCATACTTCTGATTAAGTTTCTTTGGTCATACTTAAGGACAATTCAATTAATATTTTTCAACACTTAGCCCCTTTTATTCAACGGATTCTCTTCCCTCTCAAGTTTTAGCCACAGCCAAATGAGGATGAGGCCTTCCTTAGCTGCTACTCTCATAATGAGAGGAAGAAAGTACGTTCTATCAGATGGTCAAATGTGCCTATTCTTAGGTTTTATTCTAATTTAATAACATTAAAAATTAATCTTCTCCACTCTTAAGGAAAGTGAAAATTTTAGAGGAGGGATTGGCGAAAAGATTTATGTGGGTCCTTAATTGTTTATTTATTGATGTCCGTCGCCGCTCCTAGGGCTATAAATCAGAGTAGATAGGGCCTGGTGCTTTGTGACAGTGACCCAGCATTTGGAAATCTGGAATGGGTCACTTCAGAGCATAGGTGTTACCCAACTGCTTATGGTAAGCAACATGCCAGGGGGGAAGGGAAACCATCTTTCTAAGGGTGGATGGTCTGTTTCATCAGACCCTTGCTACAGCTGGTTTTCTAATTATTACAGCAACTTCGTTTCTAAAGGACAAAGCATCTCCCTCCCTTGTTGCTCAGTCATCTCTGCCGATTTAAGAAGAGATGATCAAGAGGGCGATCTCCGTTCCTGGGTTTCAGCTGATTCTTACCTTCCTGCTCACTTCCTGTTCGAAGACTGCTGGCTGCGGGCACCTCACTGCTGACTTCCGCAGGCGACCTCAGCCAACTGTCCCTGGCAAGGCCTAATGCACTTGGAGGTGCCGGTCCGAGGCCGCTGGGGTCTTGACCTTCCCCTACCGAGCTTCAAAAACACCTTCCTCTACACAGTGTTCGCAAACGTCAGACACGCAAGGATCCGCGGCACCAAGTTCTCCCTCTGAAAGTCTTTACAGGATTTGAGTACATTTCGCAGAGGGAAGTAAAGAAAGCTAGTTTGGAGCAACCAACTGGAGATCAGAAACCAAAAGCAGGTCTACACTAGGAAGATGTTAGCCACTGACAACAGCCGAACTCTGAATTCTCAACTGTTCTTGAGTAAATGGTGAAGAAAAAGGTCGTATAGTCATTTCTGACCATAAAGTAGGTGTTCATTTTATTGGCCGCCAGTTACTTATATAATTCTTTCTCCTTCTTTCTTCCTCCACACTTCTGTTCAAGAGCCAAGGCACCAGAGAAAAGGAGATGGAGTGAGGAAGGCAGAGGCCAGCGCTTTGGGTGAAAATGCTAGAGTTTCACATTGTCTGCCCCCGTCAGCTTCCTGTGCTTCTGTTGTCATCCCCTACAAACTTCCCTATTTTTACTGTCAGGCTGAATGAACTGGAACATTCTGTGGACGATCTTTGCCTACTTCACAGGATCTCTCTTAATAGACAACGACTTCATCACCATTAAAAAAAAATGGCGGTAAAATGATCAGGCTTTTTACTATTCTCCTTCATTTAAACTAAATATACTTTCCTTAATTTAAATTTCATCAGTGTAAGGGACTTCGTAACACCTCTTCCAGTTTCCTCCCCAGATTTCATCTGATTTTGTAGTTGTTGTTGTTCATCAAAACAGAGGAAGATCATCCTCCATGTTCATTATAAAAAATGGTAGCCTATTTATAGCCAAAAATTGTTGCCCTGTAGAAAAATGGGGAGAGGCTATCATCTTGTGCCAAGGCTCCGTGACCAGGCAGGAGACGATGCTGTGCCCAGTGATTCCAAGGACTACGTGATGGGGTACATCTCTCCATCTAATTATCCTGATTCATTAGCTGTTATTTCAGTCAGGAATTTTTGACAGAAGACCAACACATCAGAGATAAAACGGAATTCATTAATTCTGGTCCTTTAAGCCTAAAATATTAACATAGCAACCAATCTGATGGAGGGGGACCGTACTTGGGGGAAGGGCTAGTATCACAGCTGCACAATTGCTGTTGTAATCATGGCTGTTATCTTGTGTGCTTTATATTCAGTAGTTCTCTGATAGTCTCTGTGCTGAGCACTGCATATTGATTTGGTGAAAAGTAAATGAGTTTCTGAATACATGAGGCCTTTCTGGTATACTTAGAATAATTCACTTCCCTTTTTTCTCCTCTGATTTATTTTCTCACTGCCAAGGTCACGTGACTCGCTTATTTTTAACTTCTTTATTACATAATTTAACAGGCAGCCTATTTGACGGGCCTAACATGCAAAAAAAAATTAAGTTAAATTAGCAATGAATTTCTTCTTCATAATAGCCTGATTCAAAACTCACATTCAAATGTTCTGACGTGGTATACGGGATATTTATGTAAATCATCCTTCTCAGACATCTAAAAGGTACAGGGGTGCAGTGATTATGTTAGAAAAGCAGGGCTTTGATTCAAACATGAAGCCTTTCAGTTGTTGGAAACCTCAGTGTTCTCTGAGAAGAAGAGTTCAGGTTGTAGATAGCCCCGGAGACTCTGAAGGTTACTGCTGCCTGCCATTCATGTCTCTGGGAGGGTTCTGTCCCCCTGAGGCTGGGTGGTGGGAAGTGTAGGCTTTCATGAGGGCAACTGGGCTGCTCACCCTTCATGAAGAGCCCTGGAGAGCAAGAGCACCTGTCTTCGGGACAGTCTTAGAGTCCCCTCCCTCCGTCAGTGGGCTCCATTTGAGCCCCCTCTCCAATCTGGGAGGACACAGTGAGCTGGTGAACATCATCCAGCTTAAAAAGAGCACCCTAAGGGCTAAATTCTCTCCTCCGATGCGATAGGTAACTGCCATTTATTGAGTTCCAACTTCCCCAGGCATGATTCTGGATACTAATCTTTCAACAAACCTGCAAGATCATTTCATTACTATTCCCATGTTAGCCATCAGGAGACTGAGGCTTAGGAAGGTAAAGTCCCGGGCCCTGTCTTACATGTCTAGAAAGAAGTAACACGGACTTTATCTCATGTTCTAATTCAGGCATGCTCACCATCACTCTCCACTCCTCCCCAGGCTCCCTCCCAATCTGCTGTCATAACACTGAGCAGGTAGTTGATACCCCATCAGATGACCACAGAATCTGGCATCGGAAGACCTGTGATCCTAGGATGTTCTGCCTCTTTTAAGTACATGTCAGGCTGTTCCTTCGTCCCTGATTGATAAAATGGGGAAATTAGACTTACTGCAAAGGATATAATCAAATCCATTTTCTAAGCGGAGTACTTGGTATATAATAGGTGCTCAGTTAAGGCTTGTTGAGTCTGACTCTCATGTGACTTAATTCTGTCAGGAAAATACATGAGTCTATTTTATATAGCTTCTCATTAAGCAGCAGCTTGATAACATCTCAGTTCATCTTTAACTGTGACTTAATAAAGTCTTAGTATGTCTTTGAGAACATAATTTTCTACTTCACTCTTATCTTGCACATAGACACCAAAGCATCTGCTTCCACATTTAGACCTCACATTCTCAGCCAGAAGTGCATACATATGTTAGGAAGATGAAACACAAGCCCCCACAGTGGGAACTCAGGGACATGTTGTCAGTGAGCCTCCCCGTAATTACATTTACCCATACTTATTTCCTGCTCCAGCCTCTTTGGTCACACAGGGTTCTTGTTCTTGGTTGCATGGAGCTCCTTCCAGCTTCAAGCCCACAGCACTTCACTGTGCCCACTTCGAGAAGGAGATGGTGTTGCTGGCAGTGTAGCTGGAATGGGAAGATACATTGTACAGGGCGACAGAAAGAGAGACAACGGTCAAGGAGAGAGAGGAGGTACAGTGCACCGGGACAACCCTGGCTTTCCTGAGGTCAGGGGCTTTCTCTGAACACAATGGAGTGGAGTGCACCCACATGCCATGAGAACATGCCTAACCTTTGTGGCACTGGAAACAGCCACATCTGTGGCTGCACATCTCAGGACCTTTGCACATGCGCTTTTGAAATGTTCTCACTCCAGGCTAGGCAGCTGGTGTCTTCTCCTCCAAAGCCTCTCTGACTTTTCTATTTAAAGCAGTCATTACCGGGGCTCCTGGGTGGCTCAGTCATTAAACGTCTGCCTTCAGCTCAGGCCATGGACCCAGGGTCCTGGGATCAAGCCCTGCATCCAGCCCCGCATCGAGTCCAGCATCGAGCCCTGCATTGGGCTCCCTGCTAAGCGGGAAGCCTGCTTCTCCCTTTCCCACCCCCTGCTTGTGTTTGCTCTCTCGCTGTGTCTCTCTCTGTCAAATAAATAATAAAATCTTTAAAACAAAAATAAAATAAAGCAGTTGTTACCACTTTCATGACATGGTGTCAACTTCATGACACCTTATCATGATCTGAAATTAAATTGTTTATTGAATTACTTGTTTTCTGATTTGTCATCCCCTTCTAGAGGGCAAGCTTCTACTGCTAACTCCCCAATGCCCAGATTGGTTCAGTGTATAGTAGTGAAATGAGTGACTATTATCAGTGACAGTTTATCCCCTTTTAGGCTCTTCATTTCCTCCTTATTCTAGGAGATCTCTGCTTCGATATCCCATTTTTATCCAAAACTGACTGTCAAAAATTGAGCTACAAACCCTCCTTTTGCTTCCTAAAAGAACCAAGATATAGCCTATCTCACAGCTTTTGCATGGTGTTTCCTCTGTCTAGAACATTAACCACCTCAACTCCCTCCTTCTCCCGCCACATTCTTTGCCAGTAGGCTGGCTAGCTGCTTCTCATCCGAATGCGATATCATTCCCCGGAAAGGATTCCCCTCATAACCCCAGTCAATCAATCCCTCATTATTTTCTACCAGAACAATATAGATTTTCTTTTCTTTTTTCATATAACAATTACAGATGCACAGCATAATGATTCAATATTTGCACATATTGTGAAATGAAAATGATGGTAAGTCTAGTTAACATTCATCAACCCATATTAGTTACAGATTTTTTGTAACAAAAGGCACCAACTTCCAGTTATAAAAGCAAGAAGTCCTTGTGATGTCATGTATAGCATGATGACTATAGTTAATACCACTGTATAATATATTTATAATTGCATTGTATATTCACAAGTTGCAAAGAGAGTAGATCTTAGAAGTTTTCATCACAAGGAAAAAATTGGATTTCTTTTGCTTGTTTTTGTTTTTAATTCAATTACTAATTTGTTTCTTATCTATTCTAAGTCTCATTAGGGCATAGACTGTAACTATTTTATTTTCTAGTGCATGCTTAGGACATAACACAATGCCTAAAACAGAGTGGGTACCAAGTGAATTGTTGAAGGAATGAATGAGTGATTTTAAGTCAGTCGCTCACATTTGGATTAGGAGACAAATCTTCCATATAGATTTATTAATTGCTATAGCTCCTTACCTCTTTTAATTTCTCTGTAAACTCTCCCTCTGCTAAAGGACAAGATAAAATTCTACTTTGTCCATGAGGCTCCTCTGAACAGTCCAACCACGGTCACCTTTCCTTTTGCCAGTCTAATTCATTTAGCTCACCAACTGCTGCCAAGGGCTGTGAGAGATACAAAGATGCATCAGGTATGGCTCCTGACCTTAAAGGGGTTTGAATATTTATCACATGCTTTTGGATTTGACTGTAATTCATAAACGTCAAATGACTAAATGAATGGGTTTAATTATAGCTTTGTTGACCTCTCAACTCATTTTTCATATTGAACACAACACATAACTTCTTTCCATAATCTTCCTGGGAAGACCCAAGAAAGATCATCTTTCCAGAAGAGAGAGCGGTCTATTCTCAGGGCAGAGCTGATACTGAGAAATGAAGTAGCTTCCCAGAATCTCCTGAGTCTGGTTTGCACTCCACTTACTTATTATATTTAAATTAACTTCCAGATAACTGCACTTCTTGGCTTTAAATGCAAACAGAAAAACCTTTCCAAAGTCAAAGGTAAAAGTTTTTCATTAACTATTGGATGAAATGACCTCCTTCCACTTTCTTTTTCTCTCCCAGGTTTCTCGTGGTCATAAAAGGCAGCCCTGTATTTGTGTCCCCACTAATTTGAAACCAAGTTTGAAATCAAATTCAGATTTTTTTTCCTTGCATCATCCATTCCATCCAATCCTTAAAAAAAGTTTCATGTCTGAAGTATAAAAACAAGAAGCTAATGTGTGGAAACGCAGTCTGTTGGTTTTCTGTCTCTACGAAACGCCGTCAGGTTCCAGGGATTTTTCTCTGCACTGATAAATGGAGCAGCTGTTTTGGAAGTGTCTTGACACAACTGGTGGGCTCCCAATTTCCTGTCACATTGCTCACCTTCATTCTTTCCAGAATCTTTCTATCACCCCCAAGCGCAAAGCTACTACCTTCTTGTTCTAGTTTCTCCTCCTCCTTTCTGCTCTGCCCATCTCAGCCTCATAATCAAATTCCAATCTCCTTTAGCTGTGTGACCTCCAGATCAGTCCTATTTCCTAGGTCACTGACTCAGCCTTCCAAAGAACAGACATCAGGAAGCTCACCATCCATCCTTATCTCCTATAATGTTTTGGTTATACTTTCCACTTAACTAAAACCAATCTGTCACCTTCTGCTGTCCACTCACTCACTCCATTGTTCAGTCTCCTCCTTAAACCCTTCAACCAGTCCCACCCACCCCCTACTCCATCGTATACCCCAGCATCAACCACTTCTTGCCGACATCACTGCTACAACTTCGCCCTGGCTGCCATCACACCTTTCCTAGCCTTTGCAACAGACTCCTGGACCAGGCCTCCTTGAGCCTCCTGCACAGTGACCACAAACAACTTCTGCAGATGTTCTTTCGAAAACCCAAGTCACATCATGTCACTCCCCTGCTTAAAATGTTCAGGTGCCTTTTCATCTGAGACTATGACAAAACGCCAGCTTCCTACCTTGGCCTGCAGGGTCCTGAGTGAGCTGATACCTCCCACCCCTTCACCTCTTGCTCTGTCCATCCATTCTGGGCACACTGGCCTGTCCAGCTCTTGAGAAACGTCCAGCTCATTCCCTTCTCAGGGCCTGAGACCTGCCCTTCCCTGGCCTTTGCGGTTCTCTGTGCCTGCATCTTCTCCACTTGGCTTCCTGCTTCTCAGGATCTCACGATTGCCTCAGATGTCACCTCCGAAGGGCCTTCTCTGGCCTCCCTAGCAAGCACTTCCCTCCTCACTCTGTAGGATAGATCCAGAAATCTTGTACTTGGTATTTCTAATCTTCCTCCTTGGCACCCAGCCTCACGCATCAGGGCTAAGTCCAACTTTTCTGCAGAAATACAGTGATGCATTGGAGGTCCCTCTCTTCAGGGACATGACATTGCTTTCCTAGATCAGCAAAAGCAACACATCTTCCTTCTTCAGTGCTTCTAGTGGTTTTGTTTTGTTTTGTTTTGTTTTCAATATGAGAAGCAATAAAATTCTTTAAGCCCTTCCTTATTTTTAAAGAATTGGTTACTGGGTGCCATTTTTGATATGGCTAAGGAAACTATAGATGAGGAAAATAACGAAATCTGACTCTATATTAATAAAAGGGATATTAAAAAGAAAATTAAGTTTTTCTCAAAGAACCTGAATGGTGGGAAAGTACATTGAGAAAGCACATACTTTAGGACCAGCCAAGCAGTTCATGTCTTCTAAAGATACCTTAAGTACCCCCATGACTGAAACAAAGGGCCAGTTTCTCTGGTAAAAGAATATAATGACTATTGTTATAGGATAGAGAGAGGAAGAGATGATTTTGTTGCATATTATACCGGATTTCAAAATACATGTGGTTTCCTGCTAGAAACTTAATTCCTAGTCTCATCTCAGAACAGCTTGGGCTGGGCTGTCATAGATTTCCTGTGCCCCTCTCTGATAGTATGTGTATAAAAATAGAAAACAAGAAGAAAACACTTCTCAGCCAAAAATATATCATACTGTGTTTCAAGTGTGAGGTAAGAGAAAAAAAGACTATACCCTTAGTTAAATCTCTATTACACATTCAGTTTTTATGCCCTTCAGAGTATCTCCATAACAGCTCTTGGTGCAGAATGCCAGAGATCTGCTGGACCGAACACCTATTTGGCAAGTATGATCCAGGCATCTGGGGAAGATCTGTCTTGCAAAAGCTGTAGGAAAAAATCCAATGCAATTCTGCAAGCTCTACGGAAAGTAGTATGAAACCATTTTTGTCTGAGGCAATATAAGGACTACCATATCCTCAGGCCTGGAAATGGGGGTCTTTCTTGCCAGTCTGCCGCTAGTGTGGGAACCACTAATGGATCCAATGAATCATGTTTCGCTGTCTCATAAATGGGATCCTTTGGAATGCTCAGCAAATAGAGCTTCTATTATTCATCCATCTTTGACCAGCTACTGTACACAGTCCACATCTTGTTTGCTATGCCTATGAAAAGAAGTTCTTAATGATAAACCCTATTGTCAAGAATTTCCCATTTATTTAGAATTCTAATTATGATAGGTATTTGGAGAAAAAAAAATTCTCAGATGTGCTCAATTATTTCTGCTGTCCCGTAGGTTAGAGAAGGATGCATGTGGAATGAAATTGCATCAGATCAGATTGGAATGTTTTGACAGCAAGATAGAGCAAAAGGTTACAGTGGTATTATAAAGCAGGAGAGCATAACAAGTGATTTACGATGGTGGCAGAGGCACAACCTTGAATTACAAGGAATAGAGCGAGCTGTCCATTAAAAATGGATAGCTGTTAATAAAACTACATTTGATTAGAGGAAGATTTGGGGGATCGTGTCTAATGGATCATGGTTCTAATACAGCCAAGTGGGATTTTTTTAATTTCAATTCATAATGCCCACTCTTTAGTGGGCCTTCCGGGCATATGTATAGCTGCCCAACAGAATACAAATAGGTCAAATTTTCAAGAGAGCCCGTGTCCATTTTCATCAGGAAAATCCTGATTTAACAGATGGGTTTTGCGTAATGCCCCAAAGGACAATAGGTTTAGGTTTTTTCTAAATCAATGAAAGCAAAATTCCAGAGTCCTATATTTCTTCATAAAACTCTCCTGCTCTCATGTTTAACTAAAGGACAACTCAGATAATTCCATCTTGACTTTGGAATAAGACCTCCTTCTTTGAGCCTGAAAGACAATTGAATGGAAATCCAAGGAAATGGCAAAGATGTGTTATTTTCACTATTGTAAAAGTAAGTGTTTTTATAAGAAGGATAAAAAACAGTGTGTGGGTGGATTTGAAATGGCTTAGATCAGACTTGAGAGGATGTCATTGATAAAACAAAGGAAACTAAAGACAGTTATCACGCTATCGAGTACCAATTTCAAAGTGTTTTCATGTCTTCTTTTCCAATACTCAAAATATCCTTTTAAAAGGAAAGAGAATTTTATCCCCGTTTTACAAATTAGAAATTAGATCTTGGTGTGAAAAAGCCATCATAATAAGAGAGTAAAATGATCAAAGATCAGAAGGAGTACTTTGAAACATTCTTTCATTATCTTCTATCAAACATTTCTGGAATAGCTATTTAAAATAGTCCTGTTTCAATGTCCACTTACTACTGTCCCAACCCCAATCAATATTCATTCTTTCTTGATACTGTCCATCCCTACTTCCCAGATTATATATTATGCCCATATGTAAAATTACAGATATACAAAACAGTTTAGTAGTTAAGAGAACATATTTCTACATTAATATATTTTAAAGAAACCTATTTATGTTATGGTCATTAAATATGTGAAAAATGTTCCTCTTGAATAAAAAATTTAAAAAAGCAGGGCACCTCGGTGGCTGAGATGGTTAAGCATCTGCCTTTGGCTCAGGTTATGATCCTGGGGTCCTGGGATCGAGTCTGCATCAGCCTCCCTGCGGGGAGCCTGCTTCCCCTTCTGTCTGTCTCTCTCTCTCTCTGTTTCTCATGAATAAATACATAAAATCTTGAAAACAAATTTTTTTAAAAAGCAAAGACAAGTTATTTCTCTACTGTTGGAATCATAAAAATTTTTTAAATTAATAAAAACTAGTTTTCACAAAGATATAAGAAGAGGGGAGATCTTATATGGTACATGGGTAAAAATATAAATTGGTGCCACTTCTTACTGGCAGTACCAATGAAAAAATACACATAAACACACATATCGTATCTATACACATATATACACATATATGTACACATACATATATATATACACACACATGTATATAGGAACCATATAAACTAAAATGTTAACAGAACTGACTTTTGGGAATAGTAATGATCTGAAGAAATACATTCCATTATTTTTACATGGTAAAATTATCATAAATTTTAATTTCTTTGTATGTGCTTCTCTATTTTTCAAATTGAGTATATATCCCAAACCACATTACGTCTTTGAGAACTATATAGATCATGAGTGTTGGAGTCAGGCAGGGCATAGCCTGGGTCCTGGCTCCATCATTCATGCATCTTGGATTTCCTAAATCTTTATTTTCTTGGCTATAGCATAAGAATAAGCTTAGTTCTTATATCATGAAATAGGAAAGATTAGTAAGATAATGTAGAATGATTCATGAAAATGCATACTGTAATAAAAAGAAAGCTCAGTTATTATTACTATTATTATTTTGGATTCAAAGTCCAAGTTTATCTGCCCTATCAGACAAAGTTTAATCCCAGTCCATTCTTAAACGGGGTGGGATCCTTGTCCCACTTTGTTCTCTTGGAAGTTTGCATTTGCATTAGATTCCATTTACTTCTCCACCCGAAAAACTATGTTTTCCTTGGATTTACCTCTTCACTGAAAAACTTGTCTCTGGGTCCCTATTTTCCAACGTTTTTTTTGTTGTTGTTGTTTGTTTGTTTGTTTTTTCCAGATAGAGCTGACCCACCATCCTCTGTTCATCAACTTCAGCTCATTTCATTGGAATTCTACCCAAGTCAGTCAAACCGCTCTGCTCCTTGTTATCTCTGACTGACCTTTGCTTCCTAACTGAAAGCAGAATTTTGCTGTTGATTATAGAAGGACCCAGGAGCCCCGGGATCTCTGAGAACTTTGTTTCCCCTCTGATATCTATAAATGAGAAAAGGACCACCTTATAAAATATGGCACAGGAAGCATCAATGCGACCACAAAAATATTAATGCTCAGGAACCATGATTGAGCTGATTATAGAGGACGAAGACAGCGATGGTCCTATTTTGGAAAATATTTTCATACTTCGAGTACGTTCCTTAAAAATCTTTAATGGAACAGTTTCATTCTTTTCTTTCTTCCTTCCTTCCTTCCTTTCTTTCTTCTTTCTTTTTTTTTTTTTTTTTTTTTTTTTTTGAACAGTTTCACCATTACTTAGAACACAAAACGAGTCTCCCAGTCTCTGCAATCAGCCCTTGCCACACGAGGTGCTCACAGAAATTGCTGTTCTTCCTGACTCCGCGTGTAGACTTCCGGTGCTAATGAGAGAAGGAGTCAAGTGAGAATGTGAGGAACGCGTGCTCTTTGAAATCAGCAGAATCTTAATTCTTTTTTCTTCTGAGTAACAAAATACTATATGATCATTCATCCAAGATTCCTCTCAAAAATACATGGTTTTGTTAATTTTCTTAACGTTAATGACTGGGAGATAAACAGACAAAAAACAGGTTTGTCTCCTGACTGCAACAACAACAAAAATATTCTCCAGGTATAATGAAAGAGTCCATCTTACTGCAATAAAAAGCAAGGAAACCAGGGCAGGAAGACTTGATGCTTTCAGTAGTTTATGTCCCTTAAGACCTTTCGCGGTAATAATCATTTCACCTTTATTTTGGGGACGCCTGATGGCTTGCAAAGTACTTTCACATATATTATTTCATTCAAGGAAAAGAAATGCATATTCTATATGGGCCATTCCTGAGAGAAAATAAAATGCCAAGTAAACGGGAACTATTCCTAGATTGAATAATTTAGGGAGCGGCTCTATCAAAATAGTAAACAACTTCATGAGAAACAGAGGAGCCAGAAAATAAAATAAAATCCCCTTCACTAGTATAAATATGAAATATATGGGACTTACTAAATCTTTTTCATTATGGTCATGATTCAGGGACTGTAATTTGTTCCATATTTGTTGCAATTGGAAATAAGATGATAAATAGACATTTTAACTCTCGTGTACCCTGTGGAATTCCAATGCTTTGCCACCTGAGGCAAAAATGCATATATACTATTTGACCGTGGGATGACTTTCCTTTGCTTTGTGTTTCCCTCTAAACACCACTGCCTGACGTGATATCTGCCTCCATCTTTGCCTCTGTGCTGTACCTTCTGCTCCAGCCACACTGGAGTCCTCCCTTCTACAAACATATACACATCCTTTAAGTCTCTGCTCTCCACCCCATTCTTCATAGATGAAATCATCTTTCTTCCTCCAAGAGCTACTCTGAGTACTTCTTCCTCCCAGCTACACTGAGCTATAATCTCCTTTCTTTGTCTTTCAATAGTTCATACTTTTAATCCATTCATGAAACAACCACTTAATGAAAATTGACTACACACGAAGCATCACGGTAGGGCAATGAAGATAAAGAAATGAGAACGAAAAAAAAAAAAAAAACCTCAAATTTCTGCATTCATTCCCTGGGGGAAGGACAGACAATAAACACAAACAAAATAGAAGATTACTTTGGAGGCTGCTAAGTGTGAGGAAGACCTATAAAAGGGTGATATCAGAAAGTGCTTGAAGGAGGAGATGGATAGCTTAGATTGGGGGGTAGAGAGGGCTTCATTGAGATGACATCTGAGCTGAGATCTACACGAAGAAAAGGAGCCAGTCCTACAAAGGTGGAGTGCAAAATGTCCCAGGCAGAATGAGTAACAGCTGCAAACATTTTAAGGATGCACCAAGCATGACAGTTTCCAGGAACAGAGAGAAGGGTGATATGGGCGGGAGGTAGTGAGCAAGGGGAAGCTGGGTCTGGTTTGATCGAGAGCAGGTTCTAGATCGGTAAGGACCTCAGCTTTGACTTTGAGTGCATCCAGGAGCCATGGCAAGGTTTTAGGCAGGAGAAGATAGCATATGGCATATAGTTTTTGGAAGATCTCTTTGCCTCCTGTGCAGAGAATGGACCATGAGGGAGACCCAGGTCAGAGCAAGGGAAACCAGTCAGGAGGCTTTTGTTGGTCAGAGGGCACAGTGAGGTTTCGACTGAGATGGTCTAGTGAAGATGGTGAAAGGCTGACAGATTTGGGATCTATTTTATAGGTTAAGCCCTCAGGACTTAGGGGCAAATTGGAGATAGAAGAGTAAAAAAACTCAAATGTGAATTCTCTCACGTCATAATTAAGCTATTTAATGTGTGTTTGTATATGTGCTCCCAACAAGAGTACAATGACTTAGCATCCAGAAATTAATTATATCCTCCTTTTTTTCTAGTCTGAATCACAGAAATGAAGATGGCCTTTTGCAAAAATGAGCACATAACAGACTTATTAACTTGAAAGCAGTTAATATTTTTATTTGTATTGGGGTCAGAAATAGTCTAATCCAACTGACCGTTGCAAAGCCAAGTGTCTCCCCTCCGTTTCTTTGCTGCATGCCGCCATCTGTCCTTTCCCCTCCTGCTGCTGTTGTAGTCTCTATAATTCTCTCTGTGTGATTTCCTGGCAACCACCCTCTGCCGATTAGATCTCTCCTTCTGTAGGACTGCCTGCCTCCTCGCTTACCACACACCCCGCTTAGCGCGGCTCACTGTGGTCGTTTATTCTGCACAAAATCTCTACCAGGTGCTCTGCTGGATGATAGGGTCCCAAACATAAACACGAGAAGGCATGAGAAACCTCACTGTCTGGTCTTCACATAAGAAGTAGGCAGGAGAATCTTAGACCACATGGATAACCGTAAGTAAGAAAGGGAAGAGTTATACAGGAAAACACAGATTTGCTTCTTTTCTTTAAGGCTGAGTCCTCTAAGGGCTGCATAAAAAGGGAGTTCCATCTGCTTCCTTGCTCTTTAGTTCTCAACTTTTCTAGACCCTATGTGCTTCAGGTTCCTGGAAAGGGGATCTTTTATCTCTCCAGGAGAAGCAGAGAGAATTTAGCAAGCGTGCATGCAGAAATATATTTGGAATTGCTTAGGTAATGCCCCCTTTCTTCCCCAGCTTCTCTTCTCACAAACATATGTCTTTTCCTGCACGTGGATTAATTTCTTTTCAATCAACACTTGTCAAATGGCCCCTCCTATGCATAAGACCCAGGAATGCTCCTAAAGATATAGTCCCTGTCCACTAGCTCTTTGAAGAAAAGACGTAAGACAAAGTAAAATGAAATCCATGCCAAATACACATCTGCACCATATGATGTTTGAGCACAAAAGAAAGGGGCTGCATCCTGAAGAGATGGTTCGAGCAAGATGCCTCCGAGGAGAAGGAGCTTCGTGGACATGGAAATGCGGTGGTATTTTGAAAGGCTGAGAAAGAGAGTGTGGAGGTACAGGCACAGCAAGAGCTCAGAGGCGTCATACCGCATTGGAACTCTGGGGAATGGTGTTAAGTTGTCTGCCGGGAGAACAAGAATTGGGAAGAGATACATTTAAAGTAAAATGGATGGTGTAAATGAATCCAATGTCAAGGTTGCAGAAACCACCAGTGTATATCGGACATTGTTCTGTAGCCAACAGGAAACTGGCGCAGACTTTCCGATAGGGGAGCAACATGAGCTGATCCAGAATGAAAAAGATGATGCCAGCCTGATGGCGACAGGAATGCCCTACTCAGATTTCCCTTCAAGACAATCTCCTGGGAAGTTGAGATAACTGATAGTCTCCAGGAGTCACTCCTTTGGGCTCACCCCACTGGTGAATTCCCCAGTGTCACTCTTCCTGACCAGCAGGCAACCTCTTCGATGGGAATCTTCACCTTGAGTATTTCCCATTAGCGTGGCTGAGATTGTCTCATCCCTGTTTGGGCTCTGGGTGCTCAACCTTTCCTCCTCTCTCCTGTCATAGGTGTCAGGTCCATAGGTCAGTCTGTAGCCTCCCCTTGTCTCCTCCTGTGCCCCATCTCTCTGTGCTTCCCACAGACAATGCCCCAGACAAGCGTTTTGCATATTTATCATCCATCTCCTAGAAAACTTGGACTGACACAGTAGTGGAGTGAGAAGAATGAGCAGCCCTGACCCACATAAGGGGTATTCTCCAGAGTCCCACAGAGAGTCAGCACCAGCAGGGCAAAAGGGAGAATTATATGAGAAGGTAAAAAGAAGGGAACACTTTCTATGACAAAAAGCCATCTCCAATATCCTTCTGCTTATTACTCTGAAATCTTCCAATCATCAATACATTTTTCACCTATGGGGAAGATGGATAAATATTGATCCTTTTGTCACTTCTGAGTCTTCACCTGTTGTTTTTGTGGAGTTTTTTCCCCCCCTTTTGGGTCCCTTAGTTCTGTTTATAGTAACTTGGAGTGGAGTTGACCTAGTAACTCAGGTCGAATAGGTGTTTGTTGTTGAGAGTTTGAAACATTTATGTCTTTTATTGAATACCAGTAACATGAAATAATACTTCATATGATCAAAATAATAATACTTCATATCATCAAAATTTCCTAATTAAAGAATACTACAACCATTTATTCGTATGTCATGGGCATAACTCTGAAGACTGTCTAGGGAGAATACAGTTAGACTGTGATCTTTCTACTTCACATAAGGAATTATAGTTTTATAATAGTGTTTTGTTTAAAAAGGCAATAACTTATTTAAGAAAATTATTCTCCTCTCTTATCCCAAAACACTTTTCGTGTTTAATAAGAGAACAGAAATTATAATACATAGTCCAATTCAATAATTTTTAAACATTCTTTTAAAGTTTTTAACAGGTTACTTTTAATATTTAACTTATGTAAGATTCATGGTGTATTTCCTATTCTCATTGTCTGTGTTCCCATTTTTTTCCTGTATTAAATATAAGCATATCAATAATCATAGTGAAAGAATATGAATTTATAGATAACCTAATGCTTAGTAATGGTTCTCAGCTACTATGGTTTGATGAGAAGAAAAACTGTTTTATATTTTGAGAAAACTATGTGGAACCATAAAAACAATGGCACATTTGAGCTATTTGACCACCTAATTAAAGATGTTTCGAAATTCAAAATAACTTGATAGTAATTATACATCTGTGTGTAAATATGGAATTTTTTAACCCAAAAGGGGTGTTTGTTTATGTCTTATGACTCTTCCTAAACTGTGCCATGTAAACTGGTTTCATAACTTGTTTTCATCTCCACATCCTGTGAAGTGTTTTGTTTACGATATTCTGTTTGAAGTCAGGAAAGCTTTGCCGATGAAAGAGATAGCACAATCTTGTCCTTTCATATTGTAAAGTAAATAAAGAGAGTTGTTCATTTGATCAGTAGCTATCACTCTGAAATAATTTTCCACCAAGTTCAGAAGCTCTGAATTCTTTGGGAAAGAACAGTCACTACTAGAAACTTTTATGATCCATATGGAAAACGGAATGGTTGGTTGTCTTTGGCATACCATGAAGTTCACATTCCAGCAGAGGGCACAGGGCTTTCAAAATCTAACCCACAAGGATAGCTTCATTATCTCCTGACATCTATTTCCCTCTTCTTCTGGGCCTGACGTTTTGCTTGGGAATCTGTGGGCCCACTTCCCAGCAGTGTCGTAGTTGGCCTAAGCAAATTACGACATTCTATTCTCTACCCTTTCAGCTTCCCTTGTGGTGAGTGGTAGCCAGGAAAACAGCAACAGAAATCTGGGATGGGGGGGTGTGTTTTTGAAGAAGCTTTTGCTTTTCTTAGGCAGGGGACAGCTGTGCTGGTGCCACCCTTTCCTTTCTCCTCCTAGCCTGAATGTAGATGTGAGATCAGAAACTAAGGCAGCCATTTTGGTACCATGGGACAAAGGCTGAGAGAACTAGTCACTGGCCCCAACCCCATTTAGTCACTGAACCCATTCCTCGGCCTCCTACATTTAGACTTTGGGAAAAAAAATAAACCTATAATTGTTTAAGCCATGGCTGTTCCCTTCTTATCCCTTATAATAAATCCTCACTGAAACAGACTGAGATCACTTGCTTTTCTAGCCTCATTACCTCAAAACCCTTATTCCTCGAGGTACAAAATCTACTTTATTCTACAAACCCACAGGGCTATTTCGTGATGGGCACAAAAATACTTCCCCTCCAAAATCCTGCTCACCAAGATGACTTAGCCCTAACTGTCCCCAGCTCATCACCTCCCAAGTTCCTCTCATGCTTCTTTAATGCTTTCCACCAGCCGTATGCATACTACCTAGACTAGGGGACCCCTGAGGAAAAGACTCAGTTCCCATTCTTTGAATTGCCCCAGTACCATGACACCATTTCCAGAACCTAACATAGTACCAGAAACACTGGGATGTGTTTTCTTCATTAAATCGGCATTTCCTAGACTTCTTGAAGAGATAAGCTTTGTCTTACCCCAGATTTTCCTTGAGAAGGTTTCCTTTGGTTCTACATGAACTTATACTCTCCTTGCCCCAGGCTAGGTGAAAGACGTGTACTGCAACAACTTTTTTGAAGGGTGCTTATTATGACAATTAAATTTTTAAATATATGTAATTTTTGATTCAGCAATTCCAATTCTAAAAAGCTATCCCAGGGATATATCGTACAAGTGGCCAAAGACACCTGCACCTAGATAGTGATGCAAACATTGCTAATAACAGCAAAAAATGAAAACAGGCCACTAAATGGAGACAGATTATATAAATTATGGTACAGCTATTTAAAAAGATACTATGCCACTCTTAAAAAGAATCAGAAAAATCCACATATGGTGACAAATAAGGATTGCCAAGATACATCACTAAGAAAAATAATCCAGTTGTAGAACATATTTTTATTCCTTTTCTATTAAAAATATTTATATACATTCAAAAAACTCAAGATGAATAAACTAACTTATAAACAGTGGTTAGTTCTGAGGCTGGGGACTTTTATTCTCTTAGACTTGAATATGGGTATTAATGGATTTCTATAGTTCATACATATATGGGATTTTCAACCAGAAACAAATCACTAAAGAAACAGATCTTCTCTGGTGTATGTTTTCAATAATGGTAGGAGGCCAGGAGCATCTGCAGGAGTGCTGTCTCCAGGCGAAGATGAAGAAATGCAGGAACAGTTTGAAATGCAGGATAAAGAGAGGCTGGAAATTGGGCAGGAAGATGGAGGTTCAGGAAAGAAGAATCATATGGAAAGTCTCAAAACGGAACAAGTTGCATTGCGAGGTAGTGAGTTTCCCATTCATCCAATTGTGCAGGCCATAAATCTGGGAGTGTGTCTTTACACCTTTCCGTCCCTCAGTCCCCAAGATTCTTCTAACACATACACTTTTTTTGCCAGCTCTACCAGCACTGATCTTGTCCAGAGAACAAACCTCTCCTGACTGAACTATTAGAATAACTTTCTAATTGGTATCCCTATATCATGTGCAGTAGGCAGAGTTTTGGCTCCATGACTTTGCCCTTGATGTCACACCTATGAACAACTCATGTTACATGTTACACGGTAAAAGAGCCTTTGCTCTTGTAATAAAGGTTATTCATAAGTTAGACTTTCAAATAGAGAGAGTATCCTGGATAATCAAGGTGAGCCCAATGTCATCTCGTGAATCCTTAGAAGCAGAGCTGTCTGTCGGCAGACGGTAGAAGAGGAAATAAGAGAGAGGCAGCAGAAGGTGAAGCTGGAGAGATTGGAAACATGAGAGCCTTACTGGCTTGAAGATGGGAGGGGCTACATCGAAAGCCGGAGAAGGAAATGAATTCTGTCAATAGCCTATGAGCTTGAGATGAGAACCTCAGCCCCAGCCCACATGTCATTTTCTACCTGCTGAGATCGTAAACAGAACACCCAGCTAAGCCATGCTGTGCCCAGACCTCTGACCCATGGAAACTGTGATATTGTTCTAAATTGTTTAATTTGTGTAATTTGTTTTGGCAGCAATAGAAAACTAATAACTTAACCCTGGCCCATCTCTGGTCTACTCTTACAAACAGTGTGAGAGATTACCCACCACAACACAGATCTGGTCAAGACGCACCTATTTACAACCCTAATCAGTTTTCTATTACTCTTTGGAAACATCGCAAACTCCTTAACATAGCAGTCAAGTCTTTCATGGTTTTCAGGTTCTCTGAGCCTCGCCAACCTCGACTTCTCAGCTTGCCTTTAATTCTGCATTCAGCAGCTCTGGCTTCCTTTTGTTTACTCATACTACCATGCCTGTTGCCTCAGACCTTTTGTGCAAGCCTTTCCTTCTGTCTGGAACATTCTTCTCTCCCATCTTCCTCTTCTAAGTACCACTAGACATCTTTCCTGACCTTACTGACTAAAGCAAACATAGAAATGATAGGTTCCTTTGGATTCACATATTGATCTCTTTTTTTAAAAAAAACATTTTGTTTATTTGCTTGAGAGAGAGAGAGAGATCATGAGCAGGGGGGAGGGACGGAGGGAGAAGCAGACTCCCCGCTGAGCAGGGATTCCCAGGACCCTGGGATCATGACCTGAGCGGATGGCAAACGCTGAACCAATCCAGCCACCCAGGCACTTGGAATCACATAGTTCTCCCTGACACTAATTGTCATGGTTACAGCGGCTTCCGTGACCACTTGGTAATTATCTGCCCATATTCCATGCTGTCACCTCTGTAAGGATAGGGAATATGAACACCTTTCTTTGCTATTGTATCCATAGCTCTCAATAGCGTGTCTGAAACATGGTCAGTCCTCAAGTAGTCTTTCCTGGCTGAGGAACTGAATTCATGAGTCATACCGAAACAGTGAATTGGTGGTCCAGGAAAGAGTACATGGGAAAACACCGCCACCAATGAAAAGTTGAGTTAAGGGACCACACAGTACCCTATCAGTTCTAAAACTGCATGATGTTAAGAATTCTGTGCCCATGTGAAGTGTGATAACTATCTTTTAATTTTACATTACCTAGGGAATTTTGGCTTTTTTTGTGAAGATAGCTGCCAAAACATCACTTTATCACCAGTATGTGTCCTGTCTCGCCAAATAAACTTAATAAATATTTAATGGGTAATGACCAAGTGGAAGAAACTGTATTCTGTGTCCCCAGGGATATGAATAAGCCTTTGATTATTAACATATCAAATTTATGTATTAAACTTCACACTTTTTAAATACATTTTTGCATATATTATCTCCTTTAATCTTCACAATAACTTTGCAAAGCACTTGCATATTTTTTACAGCTTTTTTCAATTCAGCACAGATCAAATCAGAGAGTCATTGCTCAGACATTAACTGACATGTTCAAGTTCAAAAAAACTTGGCAATGACAGAATTCCACCTCAGGTCTTCCTGCTCCACCTGTGGGTTTTAACAGCCTCGATTTTCCAGTGACAAACTAAGCCTCCACTTTCCTGTGCATTTCCCTTCTCTCCAATGTCACTCCATGGTCCCAGCCCCAGTGCCTCCAAAGTGGTCTGGTAACTACCAACCACACAGGGTGTTATTCCTATTCACGTCTGCCTTTATATTTCCCAAAGGTGACGAGATGACCCATGGTGGGTTATCAATAGTGTTTGTCAAATGGATTGTCTCCTATACCCTCACACATTCATGCAAAAAAGCAATTATTCAAGCATTAAGCTCCTCAGGTTTGAGAATATACATTTCTACATAAGAAACACCTAACACACCTGGCTGGCTCAGTCCAGGAGTGCCTCACTCTTGGTTTTGGCTCAGGTCAGGTCCTCATGGGTCATGGGTCGGGCTCTGCACTCAGTCGGGAGTCTGTTGAAGGTTCTCTCCCTCTGCTCTTACCCCCACTCATGTGCACATGTGTACTCCCTCTCTCTCTAAAATAAATAGATTTTTTTTAAGTATCCTATTTATTTATTTGCTCCTTTTGGATGGCTTTCGAGGGTGCCTCTTTTTAAATAGTTAACAGCTAGAGGGGAAAGTGTTGTGTAATTTCTGAGAAGCATGCTTTTTTTCCTATGAGTGTACATCATGATAACTCAGATTAGAGGAGCATGCGTCTTACCCAGAATGACTGGAACACCATTAGCTCATAGAGATGAGCTCAAAGATAAGCTTCTGCATATCAATGATTCTGCTGAATACACTGGAAAATCCAAAACAAATTCCAAAAATGATTTTAAATAATCAATGATTATTTAAAATCATTTTTGGAATTTAAATATTTATTTAAATAATTATTTAAATATTTATTAAATAATTTATTTAATTAAATAAATTTAAATATTTATTTAAATAATCGATGATTATTTAAAATCATTTTTGGAATAACAACATACTCTCCCTTATAATTACTTTAAAAGGAATTGTTCTTATTTGGATTCTTCTGGTATGTTCGATTTTCAGAGAGAAACTTAAGAGTAGAATTAGCAAGTCAGAGGGCAAAAACATCTTCCTTATAAGTCTTCTTTCTTTATGATTGTTACATTAATGCATGCTTCTTTAGAAAATACAGAAAGTACATAAAAGTGTCCAGAGGGAGAGGAAAAAATTAACTTGTAATCATTATATACCTTGAGGCAAATATTGTCAACATTTTGACATTTTCATTCTCCAGCATACTCCTATTTGTTTTTCTTAGTTGAAATGTATTCTATTTTTTCTACTTAGCATTATTTTATTTTACCAATAAAGCATTTATTCCAATCCTTTAATTAAAGATACTACTTCCCTGTGTTACAGTCCAAACATTTTCCCAATTAATGTAATCACTATTAAAAATTTCCTTACTTGTTCCTTTGCTAAACTAGCATAATATACATATAAATATCATTGCTGCTATTGTTCTTTTACAAAAATGAAATCATACACATAACTCTTATCTTAACAATGAATCATTATGGTGTCTTAATCTCTTCATAGAGATTTATCTCATTCTATCAAACAAGTACATAACAGTCCATAGAATGGAAATACAATTATTTATGAAGCCATCTTCTATTGATAAACACTCAGGATATTTTCCTTATTTTTTCCTGTTATAAGAAACAAAGCAATAAAAATCACGATACATATATTGAAAATATGGCATTTTCATTAAAAAAATATTTCTTTGTTCACAATTGCAAATTTAACTAAGAAATACAATTAGGTTCTTTCCATTATTTCCCATGAGGGCACGGCTCATATTTATCGGGTTCGTTTGCCCAAACAGAACATAGAACATGGATAGCATATAGAAAATTTGAGTCAAACTAATATCTGTTGAATTGAATCGAACAGCTAACATTATTGTGAGAGCCCTGAATTTAAAAATGGGCCATATGTAATTTCTGCACTATGATGTTTATTTAGGTAGGACACCTGAGTCAGGACTTAATCAGGACATTCACAAATCCATACTCATCTCCTTCCACTTCCTTTTTTCATTTATAAATTGGTTAAATGGCATGCTCATAGTGTTTCACTGATGTATCCCATTTTAATAAGCATTTTTTTAAAGATTTTATTTATTTATTTGGCAGACAAAGATCACAAGTAGGCAGAGAGGCAGAGAGAGGAGGAAGCAGGCTTCCTGCCGAGCAGAGAGCCCAATGCGGGGCTTGATCCCAGGAGCCTGGGATCGTGACCTGAGCTGAAGGCAGAGGCTTTAACCCACTGAACCACCTAGGCGTCCCATAAGCATTTTATTCTTATCAAGTGTCTGATAATAACAAGTTCCTTTAGCATTAAAATAATATATTAATATTATATGTTTGTAATTACGAGAGTATTCATTGACATCTTTTTATAGCACATTTCACATGCAAAGGATGAAACGATTATTAAATAAAATTCTTCCCACTCATTGACTTAAGTTTAAAGTAGTCATATTCTATGCAGAAATTATTCCATTAGTCCACAATCACCCTAAAAACTGCATGGCACCATCGAGGGGTGACAGAAGAATGCCAAGGACTCAGTGATGTAAGCCACCTACTTGAGCAGGAAAACCTGAAGTCACCTGGGGTGGGGCAACAATTTCTTGAATGTCAGAGATCAAGAGTACTTGATAATTAACGCCACTGTTTCCCTCTCTTGAATCCCAAATAAATTAAGACCTAGAGTAGTTACGTAGATGCCACAATAGAGCATTTATTACCAATGAAGATGTGACTTACACATTCATGGGCACAGCAGGGATCTCAGCGTGCCAGACCCACCCATTCTGCTGGACTTTGGGAACAGATCAATCTCTGAAACACAAAAAGAAGAGAAGGAGCAGAACAAAGAATTCCCTTCCTTCTAGCAACTCATACCTAAAGGAGAAGAGGAGGGAGAGGGCTGTGCACAGTTTCTTCTCTCAACCTCACCAGTTCAGATAAGTCACTCTCCCTCCCTGGGTGGGGAACTAGTAACAGGGAGAAAGGAGTCCAGATAGCTTAGGCTAATGGAATCCCTATAACATAGAAGATAACAGGATAGGAAAGAACAGCTTCCCCCTCACTCTTCACTATTGAAAGCCAATTTTTTTAACAAAATATGTCTTTTTCTTTATTATGTTCAGTTGGCCAGCATATAGGACATCATTAGTTTTTGATGTAGTTTTCGATGATTAATTAGTTGTGTGTAATACCTAGGACTCATCACAACACATGCCCTCCTTAATACCAATCACCTGGTGACCCTATCCCTCCCACCCCTCCCTTCTGTAACCCTCAGTTTATTTCACGGAGTCTAGAGTCTCTCATGGTTTGTCTCCCTCTCTGATTTCTTCCCATTCAGTTTTTCCTCTCAATTTTTTTGATTGTACACACACTGCTGCCTTTCACAGGATTTTGCCTTTCACTCTGGCTACCTCCATGAAAAGTTACCACACCCACACCCACTTCCCCCCCGCCCAGGTGAGCATGAACACAACTGCCAAAGCATATAGTGAGCATGTTTCTGGAGATCATGAGATAGAAAAGACTCTATTTGTAAAATTGTGTTGGTATCTAGACTTTAAATTCTTAACCAGTTTATCATGAATTTTGGCATATAACTTCCTTTTAATTTATTTTGAAAACAGAGCATGGAAATCAAGCGAGTCCATGATTCCATCCATATTTTTAAATTTCCACGACATATAGTTTTCCTGCTGACATCCCTATGTTCTTTCTCTTTAATAACATATTTATTCAAGGCATTTGTGAAATACTTTTTTTTAATTTTAATTTTTTATTTTTTATAAACATATATTTTTATCCCCAGGGGTACAGGTCTGTGAATCACCGGGTTTACACACTTCACAGCACTCACCAAAGCACATACCCTCCCCAATGTCCATAATCCCGCCCCCTTCTCCCAAACCCCCTCCCCCCAGCAACCCTCAGTTTGTTTTGTGAGATTAAGAGTCACTTATGGTTTGTCTCCCTCCCAATCCCATCTTGTTTCATTGATTCTTCTTCTACCCACTTAAGCCCCCATGTTGCATCACCACTTCCTCATATCAGGGAGATCATATGATAGTTGTCTTTCTCTGCTTGACTTATTTCGCTAAGCATGATACGCTCTAGTTCCATCCATGTTGTCGCAAATGGCAAGATTTCATTTCTTTTGATGGCTGCATAGTATTCCATTGTGTATATATACCACATCTTCTTGATCCATTCATCTGTTGATGGACATCTAGGTTCTTTCCATAGTTTGGCTATTGTGGACATTGCCGCTATAAACATTCGGGTGCACGTGCCCCTTTGGATCACTACGTTTGTATCTTTAGGGTAAATACCCACTAGTGCAATTGCTGGGTCATAGGGCAGTTCTATTTTCAACATTTTGAGGAACCTCCACGCTGTTTTCCAGAGTGGCTGCACCAGCTTGCATTCCCACCAACAGTGTAGGAGGGTTCCCCTTTCTCCGCATCCTCGCCAGCATCTGTCATTTCCTGATTTGTTGATTTTAGCCATTCTGACTGGTGTGAGGTGATATCTCATTGTGGTTTTGATTTGTATTTCCCTGATGCCGAGTGATATGGAGCACTTTTTCATGTGTCTGTTGGCCATCTGGATGTCTTCTTTGCAGAAATGTCTGTTCATGTCCTCTGCCCATTTCTTGATTGGATTATTTGTTCTTTGGGTGTTGAGTTTGCTAAGTTCTTTATAGATTTTGGACACTAGTCCTTTATCTGATATGTCGTTTGCAAATATCTTCTCCCATTCTGTCAGTTGTCTTTTGATTTTGTTAACTGTTTCCTTTGCTGTGCAAAAGCTTTTGATCTTGATGAAATCCCAATAGTTCATTTTTGCCCTTGCTTCCCTTGCCTTTGGCGATGTTCCTAGGAAGATGTTGCTGCGGCTGAGGTTGAAGAGGTTGCTGCCTGTGTTCTCCTCAAGGATTTTGATGGATTCCTTTCGCACATTGAGGTCCTTCATCCATTTTGAGTCTAAATGAGAACATTAAGGTTTAGATAGATAACTTTGTTAAAATTAAGCACAGATAGAAAAGAAAGGTTGTGGGGCGCCTGGGTGGCTCAGTCAGTTAAGTGTCTGCCTTCAGCTCAGGTCATGATCCCAGTATCCTGGGATAGAGTCTTGCTTTGGGGTGGGGGGGGGCGGTCCCTGCACAGTGGGGAGCCAGCTTCTCCCTCTGCCCTACTCCCCTGCTTGTGCTTTCTCACTCTCTCCCAAGTAAATAAATAAATAAATAAAATCTTTTGGGGGGAAAGGAGAGAAAAACTGTATTTGAGTCCAAGTCTTCCCAACTCACACAATCTTTCTTTAGTTGCAATCACAGCTTCAATTTATTTGTTTTTTTCTATCCTTTTTATTTCTACTAATTTTTTTCATCCTAGCAAAGACCACAGTGTTCTCATTTAGTAAAATATTTAGTAAATATTTCAGTTTAAGTAAGTAGACTACTGTGAAATCCTAGATATGGAAGATATGTAAAAATGTTCCAGTTTGAATCAGTCATTTTATAATTTAGGACATTAAGGCCCAGAGAAGATCTTTAAGCACCCTTGGCCAGTAGAGTGTCAAAATCCAAACAAGAATGTAACTCCTCATATACGGTTTTTCAGCTCTTCCTGCTACCGTTTCCCCTTCACAATGGGAACTGTACAAGTGATAAGTAGCTTGTCGTGAATTATAAGTGGCTTAGCAATAGGGGGAGGCAGCTGCTGGTCTCTTGGGACACAAGACCTGAGGGAACAAAGGTCACGTCTGTGCCACAAAGTTGGAAAGCCTTACAGGAAGGAAAACAACAATAATGAAACATCACTTGTATTGATCCGAGAAACGGCTAAATGCATGGATTCGGAGTTACATGGCCTGAGTTCAAAGGTGCAGAGGCAATCTGCTACTTAACTAGCTTTATGATCTTGGACAAACTATTTAGCCTGAATGTGCCTCAGTTTGCTCATCTGTCAAATGGGACTGTGGTATCTCACGCTGTGAAATTTAAAGGACTTACGTGTACGTAATGTGCAGACTTCCCCAGGCACAGAGTAAGCACTATCAGATGAACACTTTCTAGGTTGGAGAGACTGTGCCAATTGTTTAAAAACCATTCATTTTGTTTGGTATCTTGTTAGTAAATATTAAATAAGAAAAGCTGTTGCTACATTTCATAAAGGAGGCTTCTTGAGACCTGGAGAGAATAAGTGATTCGACCAGGATTCTGTACCTGTCAGTGAAGGCCTCTAAACCTGGGTTACCTGCCCCCAGAGCCCACGCTGCTAACCACTGTGCTGCTGGCCAAATGTTGTTACCAGCTCTCTCTTACATAAAAGAAGAACTGCTCTGGGCTCCCTGCTGTAGCAGATACAAACCTCTAACCAAAGCCACTTTTTCCTCTCACCAATTTTTTTGTGGTCCCAGAAGGGTGGGCCTATAGTAGACCTTATCATCCCTATTTCAGAAGAGTCTAGACTAGTAGAGACATTGCTCTGAAATCTGAACAGTTGAAATCATCCCAAGAGGTGGATCTTCAAAGAAAACTGACCTGGACCCCCCCCGAAATTAAATACTGTTGAAATAATTAAAACAGGCCAACTCTGAGGCCTCTTCTGGATAAGTCCTATCACTCAGGTATCTCCCATTCAAGAGCTATGCATAAAAAAGCTTGTATGGAACAGAAGTCCAAGGTCAGAAGCATGTCACCATTTATGCAGGAGTATTCTAGAAGGGAGGGACCCTGAACTTTTCCTTTAACTACAAAATGACCCCCAGAATGATCCACTTTGTCTCTAAGA